>NW_024066047.1:600000-1048781 GCF_014898435.1 Botrytis sinoallii
AAGGATGTGTATGACGGATTAATGTATAAATGTATGAATGTATGAATGTATTAGTTCTACTATGTAAGATGATTATTGTTATGATTATGTTTCAAGTAAGTGTATATGTAGTGGGGTAACCTCGGTTATGAAGGGTTGAGTTAATAATAACAATTCTCAAATACCATTAGAAGGAGTTATCAAGAAGCTACAAAATTACATTGAAGAGGAATATATATACTCACATTTATTGAGACTATTCCGATAAAGTATCTACAACAAATAATGAAACCATCAGACTCTTCTGCGAGCCATCTAGCCATCTAGCTTCCAACATAGCAAAAGAACAGAACCTAGATACTGCACTCATTCATCTCCATGGGTTCACCTGCAAGGAACTGAATCTCCAAAAAAAGAACCTTCTACAAGATGACAAGCAACAAGCTACAAGCTGCAAGCTATCCTCTACTCCGTACATGTACCAATCGCCATCCAAATTCCAGACCAATAACAGCCAACAGATCTAGGAGCGTCAAGGTACCAGGTAGCCATAAATAGTACAGATGAAGCTTGCTCTTTCACCATTTGGATATTAATCGTTGGGATGGAAATTCTCCGACTGGCTTCATCACTTTATGCATATGCAACTTAGAGAGATGCGTTTAGCTAAATAGAAGATGAAGCTAAAGTCCCCCCTTCACCGCTCTTACTGGATAGCATTACGCATTACGCATTTACATTTATCACGATTTACGATGTCCCTAGTATATCCATCCATCTCTCTAAATCTACCTAGGTAGGTACTCGTAGGTACCTCGAAAATAACACCAATTGTCCAATGAGAAATCATCATAAAGTTCACAAACAGTTATGAAGAAATGAGTAGGAATCTATCTTTCATACGATATCCAAGTATTCTGTCCCGTATTCATCATTGCATTATTTCATTATTCGCTCTGTGGTGCCAACACATGCATTTCCTCCAGCACCAACACACAATTCACAATTCCATCCATGAAATATGCAGCCACCCTTTTCACCAACCAGGAATTTTTTTTTCATTCTATTCCTCATCACTCGATCACTCAAAAAGGAAAAAAGCGGTGTAGATCCACTCTTCAGAGAGGAAATTACGCGAGTTTCAGGTTTGTGCAAGGTTCCGAATGAGGTTCTAGATAATGCTTGCTGCTTTCCTTTGGACTGCTTTTGGTAGATGGGTTTTTGTGTCAAGGGACCTTGCATGAAATTACTTCGCTACTCCTATTTTTTGTCTCCTTTTTCTGGGAGAGAAGAATCGTCTTGCTGATTTATTGATTGATTGATTGATTAGAATTTTTGATATGTAGAGAGATCGTATCTACATCAGCAAGGCTGGGTATACTCTCCAGTAAAGAAAGCTCGTTAGTCCGTTTGCTTTATCTACTTTCTCCAGCTATCTCCTCCAAATCTACCAATCTACCAAAGAGAACCCAAGCCAAACAAAACAACCATGCAAAATAACCCGATTGAAATATTCCTTTCTTCATCGGCAAGTAGCCGTCCTTCATGATCATCCTCGAATAGCAAGCACCCTCCAGTGAGCGGCTCAGCAGCCCTCAATCCTTCTTCAACAAAGTCCACTCATCCAATCTTTCTCGTTCCTGTCTTTGAAATACATACTGCGTATGTTTGTGCAACCCGCCGATCAGATATACTTCCAGCCCAAACATACTCGCACACAATCTACATATTTACATATCTACATACATAACTGCGTATAGCAAATTTTTCTTCAACCAAAAGCACAACAAATAAGGGGACTTGAAACAACAAGCAAGATTTTTACATATGAGATGATATCTCGGTTCTGAGTTATATAAAGGACTGTGCTACATGTGGTATGGTATGATGGACAACGTGGGAGATATCAAGTAATCTTGGAATGATATTTAAATATTAATCGCGAGAGTATGCTTCAATGAAAGTTGTATGGAAGCGCAAGCTGGTTTGTATACTTGCAGATGAGCAGATAAGAAATTCTGGATATACTACTACTACCATTACTATACACCTCATGATTTGTGTCTTTTTAGGAAAATCATCCACACAGTGTAGGCAATAGTATACTACAGTGAAACTGTAGCGCGTATTAGCATATTGATATTGCAGCTAGTACATATAGAAAGAAGGTTATACCACTCTCGTACATATTCATATACCTAAAGAATACTAACAATATACTGAAATACTAGAATCCAATATAAAATATACATTCCTATCCTAATTAAGTAATAAAATTCCATTCCTTATTTCAAATTAAATGAGAATCCCTTATTTCTAGCCTAATTTGAATAGAAATATATATTTTATATTGGATTCTAATATTTCAGCATATTGCTAATAGTATTGAATAATTACATGATATTGAATTCTATACCACATACGTACATATTTCGAAAAAATTCGATACGCACCACTAAACTAACCCGTATACGAAATACGGGAAATACTATTGCCTACACTGCATCCACATATGCGCACATCTTCCCATCAGATAATCACTTCACTACATCTCAAAGTCAGACAGAAATTGAAATATAAAAGTAAGCTTACTTACTTCCTCGAGCTTCATCTATCTATTTATCTATCACATCACATCCTCAATCCATCTCTCGCCCCAAAATGTGCCACTAGTAAATCCTTCCCTTCTCTTCCCTTCCCCTCTCCCCCATTCCCTCTATTCTCATCCTCCCTCCTGGTGCTCCCATCCCGCTAAATAAACAAACTAACCCCCTCCCTCCCCCTAACTACACATACCAATACACCTACCCCACGTGCACCCTCAATCTGCTCGTCAAACTCTGTCCTCTCGCCGTCTACACCCAGACCGCTTGCGCGGGAATCACGATCTGGTTTGGAATGTGATATGGGTGCGAGGAGATTGTTGGGAGTGTTTTGTTTGCTTTGTTTTGTTGGGATGGGATGGGATGGGATAGAATAAGAAAATAAATAAGAAATGAAAAGTATAAAATGAATATGAATATAAAAATACAAATAAGAAAAACAAAAAATAAAAGGTGAAATTATCGAGAAGGGAGAGCGCGAATGTAGATTAAAAAAGAAAAAAATGAGAAAATTCCAGAGTATCTATAGCTAAGGTTGAGGGATTGAAGTTATAACTAAAATTGACTCTACGATTTATATCAAAGAACTCGAATTAAATCAAATCTAATCTTTATTTAAATATTCTATTAATATTCTATTAATATTCTATTAATATTCTATTAATATTCTATTAATATTCTATTAATATCCTATTTCATTTCATTTCATTTTATTCCATCCTATTCTATCCTATCCCATTCTATCCCATTCTATTCTATCTTATTCCATTCCATCTCATCTTATCCTATCCTATCTCATCTTATTCCATCTCATCCCATCTCATTCCATCCCATCTCATCTCATATCTCAAACACCTAAAAACAAAATAACTCACAAACCTATAATCAATAGACTTTAATCTTAATTTTTTAATCTTTAATCTTAATTAATAACTTATAAAGAAGAATAATAATCTTAGATAAGAAAGATAAGATAAAAAGTAAAGAATAAAATATATGATGGATTTCTTTGAGTTGAGTATATGTATTTTATTTATTTTATTTTTTTATTTATAATGATTAACGTCTAATATCTGACCTCCCAAGGGGTATTCTAGATGTACTAAGGAGTGGGCCTACAGGCCGCTAGCGTTCTAGCTGCTTATAATAATGTAATGTTAGTTAATCAGAGGCTTATTACCTTTAATATTCCCCTGTTCAGTATTGCTCATAGCAATCCTGTGATTGTTCTGTCTAAGGGTTTGTAATTCTATTCTAAAAGATCTTATTTTGTATATCGTCCGAATATCGGCGGATAATCAAATCGACCACTATCGATCGGGAGAGTGCTTAGAGTGTTTATAGCTGATTGGTATGGGTTTTAAATTGATTGGGGTGGAGAACTTATTCTTGGGGTATTGGAATAGATTGATATCTATATAATTATATATGGTTTGAGTATATTCTAATATAGAATCTGGATTTGGTGAGAAGGTTAGTAAAACTGTATTGTAATCACAGGACATAATTGATATATACTATTATGTCCTATTCGGATTGTAATCGGTTTAATATAAACAGCTAGTTATTGTATATCTGATTATTGATTGGATATTGAAAGAAGTGTAATAGGCTTTTCTCGATTTTATATATACAAATGTTTTTATTATTTTCGTAATTGAATTTGATATGATAAGCTATAAAATCATTATATTCGGTTCGCATCACTATAAATCTGTATAATATTGTCACGGCGCCAACTACATGATCTGTAGTTGCCTTCGTGCCTCAGGCACAGAATACTAGCGCGCCCTACTTCCTATAAGTAGGGCTCACTCTTCCATAGCTCTTCTACCCTTATGGTATAATATAAGTCTTTATCCGTATTATAACAGTTTATACCATTATCAAATAAGTTATTACAGTTTTATTTCCCATTTTATTTTCAAAGCCCTATCAACACCTTATTCTGATTGTGTCGATCGCACCTACCGTTGATCCATTGTACATCCTGTTGCTAATATTTTGAGCCTCAAAAAGTGCCAAAGATGAGTGAACAAGTATCTGTATTAGAAACACCTGTATCTGGCCTACCTCCACAATTCCTTTCTTGAACCACATTCTCAACTCTGCCGAAACCGATATCTCTCCCTTTACAGACCTATTCAATAACCCAAATGCTGTACACTTCGCTGTCGCTCAAGCTGTGTTTAAATCGATCGAATCGATCGCGGGCTCATTACAAGCCCAAGCTGCCGCTGCTCAGACCCAAGCTATCAATGCTTAATCAAAGATTGTCGAATTGAAAGATACAATTGAGATATTGAAGATTGTTATTCATAATAATTCGCAAGCTTCACCTCGTTGCAAGTATTTCACCGTTCCCGAAAAGTTTAGTGGTGATGAGCAAGATATTGCAAAGCGCCAAGATCAGTATATGACTTTTTGTAGTACAATCAATCGCTGCTTAACCACAGATTACGAAAATGAATCAGAGTTTCAGAAAATTATATTTCTTGCTAGCCTACTTTCTGGCTTTGCTTATACAAATAATCAGATACACTTTGATACAATTACAGATAATATATATAATTCCAACCTTTGGCCCTTTAGATGGTGTATTGTAGCAGGCATCTGGTGTGAATTAAATAAGTAATATCAAACTCTAGATTTCTTATGTAAAGCTTTTATGGATTATGATAAATATAAAATAAAGAAGACCCTATTTGATAACTTTATTATTGAATTCAAGCAGCTCGTTATCAAATGCAAGAAGACTGTTGAATAATAAGTCGCTGATCTTAAACTCAAAGTCTCACAAGAATTAATTGATGCTTTAGTTAACCGCTCCAATAAACCTTCTGTCGCTGATATCGACATGTAAGTAGTCTGGTAGCAAGGCATCTACAATAACTTAGAGGAGAAGATTCATCTTGATAATCAATGCAAGAACCAAGGCACCAACTTTAGCGATCAGAAAAAACCCAATGAAAGAAGCCTGCTATCGCTGCTGTAATACCTACGCCTAATCCCTCTGGAGATCCTATGCAACTGGATGCTGCTCGCCAAGGCTAGCGACTCTTATTACGTTATAATAGAGAACAATGTCTAGATCTTGGCCTCTGCCTTTATTGCAAAAAGCCTGGTTATATCAAATTCAACTGTGAAGAAAAGCGATGTAATGATACAAAATATAATACCAATTCAGGAATCATACAATACCCCGATCGTTCTCTTGCTATGAACTAATACGCTTTGAATGTCCATTGTTTTCCCGTTACCGATCACTATTACAACCCTGGATCCTATCGTAACGCTTATAGCCCTACTTACCAGAATACATTCCCGCCTGCTAATCGTTTCCCGACTGCCGCGGCATCATTTCGATACGCCTCTCCAGTCCCCACTGGTAGCAGAGATCTGGGCGGATTTGTCGAAGGCTTTGTACATTTGGATGATAGCGGAAATTCAATTCCCCAGCTAAGTATATTAAAAGACTAATCTCGATTCATAGTTGCGAATCGAGGTTCTTTGTGGAAAGTTTGCCTTTGTGGATTAAGAGATTGGTTATATCTAGGGATTCTTTGTATCTTAGAATAATGAATAGCAAATCTCTTAAAATCTCAACGGAAATTTTCCTTGCGCCTAACGTGATCATCCCACTCATTGGTTTAGTAGATAGTGGAGCCGCGGGATATAGGTTTATAGATAGAACCCTTATATCCAAGCTTGGTATCCCTATACGTCCCTTCCCTACTACCCGCAACCTGTTATTTGCAGATAGAAGGACTTCTGATATTCTATCTCAATATGCACTGTTAGATCTACGGATTAATAATCATAAAGAAATTGGCTTATTCTATATTACCAATCTTTCCGATACAAACTCTATGATCCTTGGTCTTCCATAGCTTCAGCGCCATAACCCTACCATTAATTGGGTAATAATAACTCTTAAGTTCACATCCACGTATTGCTCCAGATATTGCTACCTAGTTAACTCTGCTGCAACTGTTGTCCTCGATTGTAACGATATGCCGACCCCAGTAGACACAGTGCTCAATCCAATACTACATATACCCGTTAGGAAGTCTATTTTGAAGTCTATTTCGAAAAAATCTATCTCAACCCTATATCGTACCTTTGCTGAAGAAGTCATCAACGAAAGTCTCCAGACTCCCTCTTTCTCATCCCAAGACCAATCGATACTTTTGGAATACAATCCTCCAACTCCAGCTGTAGAGAAGAATACTGATAGAAACCTCTACAATATAGATTCTGCTGATCCAATGCCACCCGACTCAAACCGCTGCTACACTCACCGAATCAACGGAAAAACAGAGACCCGCGTCAAGATGATATCAAACCGGCCGATTCTGAAACCGGCCCCAGCGCAGATCATCGCAGGCTCTAGGATACACAAAAGACTGCTACGAAACCAAAACGTTTTACCCTTATTGAATCCCCTATCGCTACAGAAGCCCTCTAAGGAATCGATTAACGTCTTACGAAATATCCGACAGAAAATAAACGATATAAAGTTCCTCACAGCTAATAGCTTTGTTCAATTCTGTAAAGATCAGGAAGCTTATATCACAAAAGTAACCTGGGATGAATTAGATAAAGCTTGTGAGTTATACTGTATAGTAACAAACGATCCTATTCAACTATGTCGCAGTATCATGGAAAGCGATATCAAGAAGTTTATGGAAAAGACCGACCGACCTGTACCATCTACAACAAAGATTCAGAGCAAGCTACCACCCTGGCTTCGCGATCTGTTCGCTGGGTTTTTACCCTCCCTTGCCAACGAGCTTCCGCCACGATGCTCTTGGGATCACAAGATCGAGATTATGCTAGGTAAAGAGCTCCCGTACAACAAAGGTCGCCCAATGTCCCCAGCCGAGCTCCAAGTCGTTTGCAAATGGCTCGATAATAACCTAAATAAAGGATTCATTTGCGAATCCCGCTCCCGATCGGCCGCCCCACTCCTCCTAGCTGCAAAGCCCGGGGGGGGCGTTCGAATTTGCCAGGACTATTGTGGACTGAACAATGTTACTATTAAGAACCGTTATCTGCTGCCACTGATCAAAGAAACCCTCGATGCCTTATGCTATGCTAAAGTTTATACCAAATTGGATATCATCGCTGCGTTCAATAAACTACGGATCGCGGAAGGTCACGAATGGAAGACCGCTTTTACAACTCGTTTCGGCTTATTCGAATCTCTGGTGATGCCTTTCGGCCTTTGCAATGCTCCTGCCTCGTTTCAGAACTATATCAATCATGTTCTTTTTGATCTCCTGGATAAGAATTGTACAGTGTATCTAGACGATATCTTGATCTACTCTGAGAATGTTACAGATCATCGAAAGCAAGTTCGCGAAGTTGTTCAGAGACTCATTGATGCTGGATTATAAATTGACATTGACAAATGCGAGTTCGAAACGAGGAGAACGAAGTACCTCGGCCTGATCATTACTCCTGGTGGTATCGAGATGGACCCCGACAAGGTTAAGACTATCCTCGAATGGAAGTCGTTAACTAAGCTAAAAGACCTCCAACGCTTTCTAGGGTTCGCCAACTTCTACCGACGCTTCATTCGCAACTTTTCTAAAATCACGGAACCTTTAAACCGCCTGTTGAAAAAAGAGAATACATGGAATTGGACTGCTGATCAAGAGAATGCCTTTGAAAACCTGAAGCATGCCTTTGCCTCCGCTCCAGTTCTTGCAATGTTTGATCACCACCGCCGCACAGTCGTTGAAACAGACGCTTCAGACTGGGCTGCGGGCGGAGTGCTCTCTCAATATGACGATGAGGGCCGACTACGCCCGGTTGCGTACTTCTCCTCGAAACATAGCGCAGCCGAGTGCAACTACGAGATTTACGATAAGGAATTACTAGCTATCATCAAGTCTTTAGAAGAATGGAGACCCGAACTATATGGAACCCAGGAGCCATTCGAAATCATTACTGATCATAAGAATCTAGAGTACTTTATATCGACAAAGATGCTGAATCAAAGACAAGCTAGATGGGCTGAATTCCTATCTGGCTTCAACTTTCGTATCATATACCGTCCTGGCCATAAGGCAGTTCGCCCTGATGCACTGAGCCGAAAGGCAGAAGACCGCCCCGCTCACGCCGATCCCAACGACGACCGGATCAAAAATCGCCTACAGACAGTTCTCCCAGAAAAAGTGTTCGATAACGCCGTACTCAAAGACCTCATCCAACAAGTTAACAATGACATCGACCTCATCGCAGCCCCCATGGGTATAATCATTCCCGACACCGAGAAGCCGATCGACGATCTCATCGATATAGCATACAAATCATCTGAATTGATTACTATCATACGCGAAACCCTTCGGAACTCAGCCGCCCACCATTGGCCACTATCTATCCGAAAAGACCTCCGAATCGCCCTCCAAGATTGTAGATTGATCAATGGTAAAATCTTCTATCGCGACCGCCTTTTCGTCCCCCCCTCCGCTGAACTCCGCACCCAGATCATATACCGAACGCACTCCACCGGACCCGCCGGGCACCCTGGCCGAGTTAAGACTATTGACCTTGTCTCCCGCACATACTGGTGGCCCAATATGTCGAGAGAAATCGAAACTTATATACAAGCCTGTCAACTCTATTTCCGAACCAAAGCCTTCCGCCTTGCCGCACCCGGATTTCTAAAACCTCTGCCTGTACCATTTCGCCCCTGGTCCGACATCTCCATTGACTACATCACACCGCTACCAATCAGCGAACACCACGGTAAGAAGTATCAACATATCATCACAGTCGTTTGCCGCCTGACGAAAATGCGTCATTTCATTCCGGTCGTAGGACTCTCTGCAGAGGAGCTTGCCGATCGGTTTGTTGAGAAAGTCTACTGTTTACACGGCTCACCCGATAACATTATATCCGACAGAGGTTCGCAATTTGTATCAGAATTTTGGAAACACCTATCCGAACGCCTATCGATCACTTTGAAACGGTCCTCCTCGTTCCACCCTGAGTCCGATGGACAAACAGAGAGAATAAATGCTATGGTAGAACAATACCTTCGAGCTTTTATGAACTTTCATCAAGACGATTGGTACGATTGGCTTCCGCTCGCAGAGTTTGCGCTCAATAATACAACCTCGGAGACTACTGGTATATCCCCATTCTTCGCTAACTACGGTTTTCATCCACGCCTTGGCGTTGAGCCCTCCTCACCTGTTCCCCCGAATTTGTCATATCAACGCAGGCGCGAGTTCCTGAAGGCCAATGAGATCACGGATCGATTTGATATTATTCTAACAAAATTGAAAGCCCTAGCCGCTCAGTCCATTCAGAAATATGAAGATTACGCTAATAAGACTCGCACCGATGCTCCTCTGTACAAAGAGGGTGACAGAGTGTGGGTTAGTACTAAGAATATGAAGACCAATCGACCGATGAAGAAAGGCGATGACAAATGGGACGGCCCCTATAAGATCATCAAAGTTTACAAACGAGCCTGTCTACTCCAGCTTCCCACTAGTTTCAAGATCTTTCCAGTATTCCACAACTCATTACTCCGACCACTCCATCGCTCACCCGGATTAGCCGGTCAAGAAACGATCAACAATGCTGAATCCCGCCGGAACCAAGGACGCATCCTAGAAAGAGACGACGAAACGAACGAAGAAACCGAGCGGTGGGAATTCGATAAACTACTCGACTGTCATAATGAGGACGGATTTCACTACCAGGTCAAATGGAAACATCACCCAGCATCCTGGCAACCTGCCGAAGACCTTCGCGGCCAGGAAGACACGATCATCGCTTTCCACTTAGCAAATCCAGATAAGCCAGAACCGCCCGCTTGGGTGGGTTTCAAAAGACCTACTACTCCTGATCCCCCGCTAGTACTTACACCAAGCGCACCCCCGAATCGAGGCCGAGGCAGACCTAAAAAGCTCCGTCAATTGATTACTACTCCTAAGAAAGTTCATTTTAATCCAATAGTAGAAATTAGAGTATTTTAGTGTTATTTTGTGTTCTAGAAGGTTAATTGGTATTGCGATCGTGGACCGATCGCCTTGAGCGGGGGGTACTGTCACGGCGCCAACTACATGATCTGTAGTTGCCTTCGTGCCTCAGGCACAGAATACTAGCGCGCCCTACTTCCTATAAGTAGGGCTTCACTCTTCCATAGCTCTTCTACCCTTATGGTACAATATAAGTCTTTACCCGTACCATGACAAATATTTTATAAGGAAGTTTGAGACTTTTTGGCTCTAAAATGTTATATACCAGCTTTCATACATTATATATTTCGGAAATCAGATTTCTTTTTATATTTCACTACTTATTTTCTGAATGCCAACATTTGGTATATAGAATAAAGCGAGAATTGCTGACAATAGAGAGATACAATAAGCCAGAATCAAGTAATCCAGTTATACCCTGATCAACAAGATGATTGGCTATCTTGTTATCCTCTATCTCAATATACCCAGAGAACCACTTGACTACAACATTATAATATTGCATTGCTTGATAGCATTTATAATAGGCCTATTAAAAGAAATCAATAATATTTCCTTGCATTTCCTAGATCATTAAAATGCTATCAATATATAGCCATATTCGGCCTTGATAAGGGCATTTGATAGTGTTCAGGAGGCGCTCCAATCCCCGCCACACGCCGATCGCCTTGGCATCAAAGACGTGTGACTATTCGTGTACGCGGTTATAGCTGTTATCGATCTATTGCTTATTGCAATAGATCGCAAAACTGTATTCTATACAATAATTGCGTTTATTGTATTATTCGGATCTATCTAAAAACACAGAGTAATCTTTTTAAGAAATTAGGTTTTATCAATCTTTAAATGCTTCCGCAGCGTTCTCTTTACTTATATTATTAATTAAATCAGTGTGACATTCAGGGAAAAAATACGGCCATAGGAGTTTAGGGTGTTCGGTTGCAGGGATTGCTTATCCCATTCTCCACAATCTAGTAATAGAATCTTTTAATATACCTATACCTTGTTCTCTTTTTCTAATGCATGGCTTCAATTGGTTTACAAATAGGTGTTGTATATTTATTATTTAAAGTTGAAACACAAATCTCAATCTGATTTGCTTTAGTGCAACAATTTCAACCGGGAGACCAGCTTTTGTGAGAAGTGTAATTATCGGGATTGTCTTATAGATGGGTAAAGCTTTTTATACTACATTATGAATCGTCTTGCTGACTAGATCGATATATTTCTTGATCCCAATACCAATTGGAACATAATCTGCATTTAAGTATTATTTATATAGCCCATCGAACTATACTTCAAAGCCAAAAAGGATAACAGGGAGTATATAAATAATGATTGCTTTTCGCAGGCAGGCTATAGATGGTTTGTGGATTGTATAAACTATTGATCGGATATAAAATGTAATACATATAGCTTTTGCAGTGTGTGTTTTGATATACTATAAGAATATTAAATGCTGATCGAAAAAGACACTAAATTAGTATAAGATCAGTTATACTCTATTAATAAATCCTAAAAGGATTAGTATAATAATTAGATCCCGATTTATCCTTATAGCTGGATTTATAGTTTTATGTTTTCTTGATATATAAAGAAGCTCAAACTTTTTCGAAACGAAAAAGACTTTATTCTAATCTTCTTATTATAGAATATATTAAACAGTTCAATAAAGCATATATATATTCATAAATAGATCCTTAGATATATAATATATAGCTATATTATCAGCATATCCGAAATGCTATACTCTATCTTAATTGAAAAGCTCAGCAAGATAAAGAGTATACAGAATTAAGGAAAATGGCGATCCCTGGGGAGTACTATATATAATTGGAAAATCCTATATTATGATTCCCTTAAACTTTATACACACACATCTCTCAATCAGAAATGAATTAACAAATTATAAGAGTACTATAGGCTAATTCTATTTCTTTATATATTATAAAAGCTATCTTTTAAAGAGTACATTATAAATACTTTATATATCTATTATTATTAATATAATTACTTTGTTAACTATCAACACAAACTTAGTGTTATAGGTAAAAGCAGCTGTAAAATTAATACCGGCTCTTTTCAGTAATGCCTTATAATGCTAAAGACTGATAATATTGTATTTTATAGCTATCCATACAATTTGACTAGCAATGTATCTTTCTAATCCTTTTCCGATATATAATATCAATGTAATTAGCCTTTATAATCTTGGGGATATCCTATCCTTTTTATCAACTTTGAATAGTATGATTATTTCAGCAAGTTTCTATTTGTTGGGGTAGTAGTTGAGCCTAAAGCAAATTACGAAAATCTTATGTATTACATTCTTTATACTAGACCAATACACCTTAAGGAGGTAAATAGTTGCCCAATCGACTCCAGATAATATACTCTTAACTCCTATTATATGTTTTTCTACTTCCTCCGCGATAATCATTCTTTTTTATGATAAGGTTGTCTAACTATTCTGTTTCTATAAAGGATTGTATTGTAGATTGTTTAATGCTTTGAAGTGATTAAGTATTGTTGTAAAGAGTGCTTCGGCTTTTTCCCTGATATCAGTGATCTCTTGGCCTTCGATTATCAAAGGAGAGACCTTGAGGCCTGCTTCTGGAATCAGCTTGTACCAGTTTATAACTTTGTATAGTTCCTGATTGTTCTGTACATTATTCAGGTGTTTAGTTTAATAGACTCGTTTCGATATTTGTATAACTCTTTATAGATTCTATTAAACAATTACTATTTTGTTAGTAATTCCAGTTCTCCTAGTTTGTGTATATATTCGATATACCTTCTTACATTTATTGATTTATTATAGGAATAATCAATAGGGTTTACAGCCTTTCTGCCCCATAGTTTTTATAAAGACATTCAATACACTTGTGAGTCTAGCGATCAGTCTGTCAATATCGTGGGTAGACTGGGGTCCGGGTTCTGGAGATTCGCTAAGCAATTGGTCATTATACCTGCTAGACAGAGTAAATCTGAATCGCGTATCTGGATATACACTTGCTTGTATTCAGAGATTCCTCTGTCCAAAATGGTAGTGACTTGAGTGGCATAATTAGAGCTACTGTGCAGGTTGTCATCAATCACTGTTGTAGTAATAGCCAGATTGGAAAAGGTCAGGTCCAGAACGTGTCCCCTCGCATGCGTAGGGGCACCAGGAGTCCCGATATACTCCATTCCCTGTTCGACAGCCCATTATACAAGCATGTCGCCTTGGTTGGCAATTGCTATTCCGGGTTCCTATAGATCATATTTAGTATTGAAATCACCTCCAATAATTATACCAATCCCTAGGGCAATCTTTAGTCCGAGTATATATTCTATTATCAGCGGATCAAGTGGGTGTGATAGGTATTAAGAATCGAGTACTTGTTAATATTGATTCAAAATAGATCCCTGCTTCCGGTCTGCCTCATTTGTCTGATCTTCAAGTTGTCTCCTTTTCATATATAAGTAATCACTCATGGCCCACATTCAGGGCCATCAGCCGCCCCCTAGGTATCGATCGGCTGGTATTAGTCGTATACAGTATAATTTTAGATTGCCGAGTTATTGTACAGTCGGGGTTCTTGAACACAGATAATATCCATATCAGCTTTTCCAGTAATCTATAGAAGAATAATATGATTAAAGTATCCGTACCCCACATTCGCTTATACAATTGTGAGCCCCCTCCCCCCTATTGAGTTTGCACTAATTATGCAACTCATACAAAGATAATAACAGCTTTATTGGCATTTGATTCACTCCTCTTGCTTATTTCAGAATCAGAAAGTGAAAAGCTTTTTTAATTATAATTGCTACATTATAGTTTATCTCTTTGTTAATATAACACAAAGAATTATAATCCGAAATGTGAATCGAACTATTGAGGGGGCCTTTCCCTGGTTGGGCCTGTTTGAGTGATTAGTTTACCAATTGCTATTTGTTCTTGTAGATAATGATATAGGCTCCTGATGTAGGAGATCTGAGAATGATTACTTAAGGCTATTTATCTAGCATTGTAGCAAATACCTTTCCCTTATGCACTTCCTGAATCTCCCTTCAGCCAGCGATCTGACTTCTCTCATTTATCAGTATATAAGCCTAATCAGTTTTCCATTAATTGATTACAATGCTGCTGGGCAATTGCTATATACAGATCGGAAGGGTTCAAGACACTCTACATACTGAATATTGTTTTGGTATTACTCATAGATCTTTCCATCAATATGTTTAGCAGCCAATTCGCTGCACCTAGAACAATACACCGAGTGATAGCATATATACGGGTTGCAATATAACTGGCACCCATTAGAGTGCTATTATGATTGGGGGTGTTGTATCCTATCAAAAGGCTTCGAGTATTCGCTGATATTAATAGTCGAAATGGTTTTATTGGCTTCCTAAAGCTAATAATCCAATTAGCCTTCCCTATGAAAGGATCACCCATACTTAGAGATTCTATATTGAACCAAATCCTCTCCTACTTGTACCTTGATTTCTTCTTGGATGATTGTATCAGGAAGTATTATGAGTACGCCTAACATATTGTGAGAAACCTGGGATACAATATAGTTATACCAGGTTTCCGCGGCTTGAGCGTCATCCGCACCAAGCGCGATGATTAGTCTTATACAATTGTCATCTCACAAGAGGTTCTTGCAATCCTCTAACGCCTTACATCCCAGAGTCCACTTCATCCTATTGCAATAAAGCAAAAGAATCAATTCAAGCCTTAGTCTAAAAATTGCTTCTTTTATTTTCAGTTGTAATTCGAAAAGATTATTGGCGATTATTTATTACCCACTTCCCATTTTTATAAAAATCGTACAACTGTTTCGCTCCTGTCGTTTATGCTTCTATAATATCTCTGTCGTCTTGAGCACACTTGCCTTGATGCCCTTCAATACCTGAGGTACTTCCCCAGCCTTAAGCGCATCAATATAGGATTTAGTAGATCCCTTTGTAGTTACTCTTATAATTAATATAAAAACCTTTTATAAAGATCTGGTTTATCCTATAATCTTAATCATACTATTAATATATACAGATCTTAGCTTGTTAACATAACTCAATTCCGTTTTGCTCAAGGTTTTAATACACACATTAATCGCACTTGCGATTTTTAAGGTCACTTATTGCTTTTCGTTCTCTTTATAAAATTAATCGATTATTGCTTTATAAATAAATCATATATCGTCGTCTCCCCCCATATTAATTATTACTATAGTTGTCGTTATCGTTATAAGAGCGATCGGATTGCGACCCGGTGCACTCGGCAGCGCGACAGGACGCTCATGATTGCACATTGACAGTATCATAGTGAGCCCCTTAGGCTATTTCTCAGAAATGAATTATATTATAACTACTTTCACAAGAAATTGTGAAAATATTTATAATAAGATTGAGTTTTTGTTTAATACAATTTTGGAATTATTGTATTTTTTATTTATTTATTTATTTATATTTATATTAATTAACGTCTGTTTTGGACCTCCCTAAGGGTATTTAGACGTGCTAAGATAAGGAACTATTTGAACAGCATAATCGTCACGACCGAATTTAGCAATTTAACTTCAATGCCAGGGGCTATTCGCTCCTCTACAGGTGCGATCCGCTTCTGTTTCCAGAAGGGAACGTCTGATCCGGATTGTTGTTGAGGCAAAGCTTGGTTCCCGAATGAATAAACTCGTTGTAGACTTCGATCCCTATGATAGAGGAAAAGAAGCAAAAGTAGATTGCTATTTGTTTAGCCGAACAACAGGGCTCTTGTATTATATATTGGGTTTGCGGTTTTTAGAAATATAATGTATTCAAGTAATCAGTTGAATAATGAGTTTATAAGAAATGAACAGCAAGCTTTATTGAAAAGATTGTCGCTTTCTAAAAGTCCTTTAATAGTTAGGACAGATCTGAGTGTAGAACTCTGAGTTGGTAATCAGTTGAGTGAGCTTGCTAGATGTGTATAAGAGTTTCTTGATATATATAATCACCTGCTTATTAGATTGCATTTCTACAGGGGCAAAGGCCAGTCTGAATGCTTTAGATTGTTTATAGTATATTTAAAGAAATGATATAATTCCTTAGCATTACCGCATAAGCAATCCAGCTTGTTGTTTTGATAACCAAATCGCTAATGGTAAACAGTGTAATCGCTATGGCCTGTTTTCATAACTATCAGTCGATATAAGACTGCTCTTGGTAGAGTTAGTTCCTTGGCTCCTTTGTATTGTATCTAGGAGACCACTCCTTGTAGCCAGTGGAGAGAGAGGAGTTCATCTCTTCCTACCAGGTAGATTCTGCGTGTAGGCGCTTCTGACGGACGATTGTTCGGACCCCACTGATTGTTGGTAGCTTGTCGATTGCCTGGTCCATAGGCCCAATTGCGCCTGCGTTTGCTAAGCGATCTGCTTCCTCATTGCCTTCGATCTCCATATGTCCAGGTGACCACTTTATCCTGACATCGAGTTGTTTCATTGCTTTGTGACACTTGTGAAAAGCCCATTGTATTGTAAGCAGTGCGTTTCCGCATATACCCCAGATGACCGATATACTGTCAATACACATCCAGATCCGACTGTTCAAGGGATCTTCAAGCATAATGATTAGATGCTCCAATCCGCGCCATGCTCCTATCGCTTCTGCATCGAATACATGTGAGTCGCTTCGGATCTGCTTAAATCCGGAGGCTATTTGAGTGCTATTGCGATATATTGCATATCCATAGCCAACACAATGTTTGCGATCAATGATTTGTTCTGATCCGTCAGAGAAGATCGTGTAGTCTTCGGGTGGGAGTTGTCGCCACCCACTCTTTGAAGGCTTGAGCTGCTTCTTCTTTGGTTAATCCTTCCGTTGGATCCGTTCTGCTGGAATTATTGTATTGTTGAGTATATGTATATGTATATATTTATCTCTATATATATATATTACTAAAAAAAAAATTATATAAATCTTAATGAAGTTTACTCGATTGATAGTTTTCGATATATTATATTGTATTATATTCTTTTGATTAATACTTTGAGAAATTTAATAATAATAATCATCATTTAAAAGTTTCATATCTATCTATCTCCCTACCTACCTAATCACTTAACCCCCCCTCCCAAACATAAGACATCTCTACTATTCCATGAAAATTTCTTGATTCTTATACTCATAACCTTGGAATTTATTATAGAGCTTTCTTCTTATATTACATACTAAGCAATAAGGAAAGAAGGAAAGAAGGAAAGAAGGAAAGAAGGAAAGAAGGAAAGAAGGAAAGAAGGAAAGAAAGAAAGATTAAGAGCTGCGTATCTAGTTATTGATACTTACTTACCTACCTATCTATCATTCTATAACCCTAGAATCTTCAACGCCAGATACTAATTCTTCAACGCTATAAAACTTTCCAGTCTAGTATACATATACATATACCTACATATACACATATATGTAAATGTACATGCCATACTCTATAGTATCCAAACGCCACAATGCCAACTCCATCACATGAAACAAGCATGAAAGAATGCGTGTGAATAATTCAAAGAGAAGGGTAAAGTTGTCCCTTTCCCCTCCCAACTCAAAAAACTCCTCATATAAAGGTAACAGTGAAATCCCATACCCTCATTCTATTTCTACAACAAATTTTCCACATCACCTCGGTCTAACATTACTCTCAGAAGCCATAAACGCCATCCAATCAGCCATTGCATCCGGCGACGAACTTCCCCCTGGTCTTAAATCCGCCATCGAATTAAGAATTTCGCTACAAAGTCCTTGGATCGACGGTATGATATGTGTAAATGAGATATTTACACCATTAATCATTGTATGTTCGGAACCCGGAACGCCAGAAACGATTCGCGTGTGCCACTTCTTTATTTCCTGACATAGAAGCTTCATGTTCCAGACACTATTTCGTTGAGCTTGGCCATTATTGTATACGAGGAGGTTTTCCATTTTTTCATCGATGGAATCAAGGTAGTAGCGGAGGTTTGCGGCTTGACGGACTTGGTCGCCGTCGAGGGATGGGGAATCGCAACCTTCGGTGAATTTTCCGAGGACGAGGAGAGCGTAGAATAATTCTATGTAGTTTGGTGCGGTAAGACAACAGAATTCTACGGGAGTGAGAGATAACACCATATCGAGATAGTCCTTCGCAGCCTGTAGACAACGAATCAACATTTCTGTTCTTGAGGAAGAATGATACCAGGAGGCTCGATTTGATGACGTAGTTGTAAATTGATGTGAGTCCGATGGAATGCTGTTAAGACTGATTTCTGCAACATATATACGGAGATGTGCATACGATATTCTCAGTGTGTCTAGATATGTTAATACAATGCAAATCTAGAACATGTAGATTTACTACTCACGATTGCTCCAAGCTTCGGCAGGAAAGTACCTCTGGATATCCTGAAATTGTTGAGACAAAGTTCTATTGAACATCTCAATTCGTACGTAATCAAGCTTAGCAAGCTCTCCATGATTGGAGTAATCAAAGGCATCGTTAACCTCTTCGCCAAGTCGATGAATTCTTGTGAAAAACGGTAACAATCTATCCGTCTCGGTTACGCTGACCTCCGATAATATTTGGCAACATTGTTCAATATAGTCGTGATACTTCAGACTATTGGGTTTCCTCAGACTGCGGCAAATTCTACGGTAATATTAGTTAATGTCCAGTCCACCAGAAAATTAGAGACTTACGATGATGTCAAACAAAAACATCCGATAAGAGTCCTCTTCTCCTCTATCTGAGCTGAGGTGAAGTTTTTAGGGCATTCAAAGCCAAGAGTGCTTGAATAGCTCGTTTGTACTTCACCAAACTTTGGCCTGTGAAGTCCAAGGTCCATCACCATAGCATTTGCCATTTGCGTAAGCTGGAATAGATTCTCTTTCGCTGGATTGTAGTGATAGTGATACCTAGACTCGTCAGACCAAACCGCTTTTTTAACCGTGTAAAAAGGTATTATAACTTACCAGCGAGGTACAAAAGTATTCCTTGTAGCAAGTCAATACTCTTCTCACCGTGCATAATTGTACGGCTACTGATTGTTTCGCGTAGCTCACTTTCAAGAAGATGTTGCAGGGGGATATTGTTTTGACTTGTACTCGCAAGAATTCCAAGCAAAAGAATGGGTCGTTCATGCCTCAAGCTTTCTAGAGAGGCTTGCAGAGGAAGAAGTACAAACGGAAAGGCTGAAGCTCTACTAGCAAACTCCTTCAGTGCCTCTTCAGCCTGTTTTGTACTGATTATGCACCTCGAAATGACATCATTCAAACCACCGTAACTAAGATTTGGAGGTGTAGACAAAGACATGTGTTGGAATGGTTTGATACTCGCATTCTCCAATGGTAGTAATGGAAAAGAAAGCTCGAACATCTCTGATAGATCCAACGGCATATTTTCTTGGGGAGATTCAGGTGTTGGGATTGAATTAGGCTGAGAATCTGCTTGAGATTTGGCTGCCAAGATATTCAAAATCCCATCAAGCTTTTGCTCCATCTCCGCAACACGCCTGATCATTGGTCAGCGTTGGAGTTTCAATGAACAGGATAAAAACTTGCACTCTAGAAGATCTCATCTTCTTAGGTCGAGGTTTCGTTTCCAAGAACACACATTTCTTCCTGCTTTTTAAACATCTACAGATATGTCAATAGGTTTCAGATTCCCGTGATTTACAAGTGACTGACCTTGCGCATCGAGTAGGGTCATCTTTACTTGGTAAACATCTACCTTTGGATGTCCTGCATGCTTCACATGAGCGCCTCAATTTAGTAGGAACCGGTGTGTCGCTATCAACACAAGCGGAAGGCTCGGAATCCGGAAGGTTCATATTGGTCTTCAACTAAACGTAAGGTTGAATGAATGAATTTTAGACAGCTTCGTGAGTAGCGGAATATGTACTCATGCCGTTTTCAATGAGATTGATGCTGAATTTGAGAAGAAAGCCATTTCAGGGTGAACATGCATCTTTGACCGTTCGAGGTTGAAGAATGTCGGAATGAGATAAAGATCCGTGATTCCGGACGCTAGCTATATGAGGAAAAGCTGGGGATTGTTATGTCAGCGATTGCCAGGAAACATCCCCTCGAAAGGGTTTTAAGTTGTATCAAAGATTTCTCATCATTCTACGATAGAATCAAAGGCATTAATTCTTGGCCGAGTGACGTATATTCTGAGGTGTTGGTCAAACAAGTCATAGGGAAAATAGAGTAGTGTATTTCTATTCTACTTCATCTTGCTCTTGCTCAAATCCACTAACGCCTAAAATCCAACGCCTAAGGGTATTAACTTCGCATAAATTCATAGATCTAGATATATAGCATGCTTTTGGACGCGTAAAAAAATCAGTCCAACTTTCCATCATCTGCAACACCTGCACTGTCCGTACCCATATTTCTCGCCTCGGTCGTCGATTGACCTAATTGCATGTCATTCATCGCTGCCATTCTCTCATCGACAGTCAATTCACTCTCTGCTCTCTTGATTTTGACAAAGAGTGCCATTATTATTAATGAAACACCTGCACAAGCAACTTCGAACCAAAATACTGCGTGGTAACTTCGTCGCAGGCCCAGACGATCTAAAGTGTAAGTGTTGATGATATCTGAAAATCCAAGACAAACTGCAATACCCAAATGTAGAATGAGCATCACCATGGAGCCAGCAAGACCTTGCTGTGACTCTGATAGGGAAGTAGTGAAGAATATGTTAGCCACTGTGAATGTTATGTCGATACCAATTGTTGCACATATCATGGCAGGGAATATATATGCCCACTGTATAATTTGTCAGCGTCTGATTAAGAAATATCTGGAGAAAGCTTACATAATTGGCGCCTGCTGGAGCAATGGCAAATAGCAAAGGTGCAACGATCCAGGCTACTCCAGCTGTGACAATAAGGGCTGTTCCTGGTAGTAGGTGGAGAACAAAGCCACCAAGTGTAGAAATTATGCAGCCGCCTAAAGCCATTGGTGCATACCACGCAACAAGCTGTAACGGGGTACCACCCATGACGCCAGTCATGTAGAATGTGGCATAAAGTAAGAAAATTCCCAGAGAACCGTAGCACAAGAAAAGTGCAAAGACAAGCGGTACCATGGAGGGGACTTTGAAGAAAGAGCTCGGAATCAAAGCTTGCTTAGTGTGGATCTCGATGTATGCAGCGGCAAGAAGCAACAAGCTCCCGACAATGAATAAAACGTAGATATAGGGCGTCTTCCAGCCATTCGGTGCATGGGCCGAATCGATGATGGCGAAAGTAAAGAGAATTAGTCCCACGACAATGAAAACAGCACCCCACCAATCCATTCTCACTTGATCATCCGTGCCCTGGCGTGCCTCGCGAACTTTCCGCTTTTTGGCAATGTCAGAAGGAATTGTCATGTAAGACGTGATAGCTGTGATGACTGCAAAAACGCAGCCAATCCAGAACCACCAGCCCCAAACTGTGAACTCAGCTACCAATCCAGCGAAGAAAATTCCCACGAAAAACCCCAGCGGCGCACATGCTCCATAAATTGCGAAAACCAAGTTCTTCCGTGGGCCTGGTCGATATATGATGCCGATAAGAGCTACACTTGAAGGTAGATACATCGCTGGACCCAGGCCTTGTAAAGCCCGACAGAAATTGAGCATTATAAGATCAGTTGAAAATCCACCTACCAGGCTCCACAAAGCAAGCCAAATGAAACCTGCTACATATGCTGGAAATGATCCATACATATCTGATAAGCGGCCGAACACCAGAAGAAAGCAAGCAAGAGTGAGCGAAAAGGCGCTGGCAGGCCATGTCGCCGAGGCCGATGGTATTCCTAGACTGTCGACCAGAGTGGGCAGTATGACTGTGAAACCAGAAACAAAGTATTCCTTTTCCACTGTCAGAGTCTGTGAATTGAAACCAAACAAAAGGAAAAGATTCATAGAACTCACGGTGAGCACCTGTGACATTGAAATTGAAAATACAAATCCAATCTCCGCCCATAGTGACTTGAAGACCTCCGGCCTTTGTCTACCTAGCCTTTCAATCCTTACCTCCGGAGATTCTTCTAACGAATCCCCCAAAGGCGAAAAAGAGTGGGGGTTGTCATTGCTGTTTTGACTGGTGTGCCCGGAGGTTTGACGTTCACCTTCCAATGAGGTTTCAAGATCCCCAACAGAGCCACCGTTTCTTTGATCCATTGCCATGTTATCGGTATCCAAATTTATCTATGTGAGGCTTCTCTTTTCGATAACCTGATGAGCTAAGCTTTTCCTGTTTCTTCGCCACCAATGTGATAGTGGTCAAAGCACTCCAACGGATCCGTAATTGGGGTTGTGAAATTCTGGTATATGCAAGGACGAGAGGGAAGATATATTTTTCTTCTCGATATCCATTTATTGTCGTGGGTAAATGAACTGAAAACTCAAAAGATCGTGGGTATATGGGAAGATAACTTGTCGTCAGGTTCCTCAAAAGAAAAGATAACAATGTGCAGAATCCTGGATGTTAAGAATAATATGCTGTATTAAAAGAAAGGAAAACAAATATGGTGTGCTTGCGCAAGAGGCGTGCGTCGTCAAGATAAAGGGCGTCACATCAAACCCCTACACCGGAAATATGTATGTGTATATGTAGTTTTTACTAATAAGTCGATCGGCCCAAAAGCCATTAGTAACCCAAGTTCACCGATTCACTGGACAGTGAAGGATGGCAAAAAAAGGAAATGGATCTAAGCGATCATATCACCCAATCCATGCAGTACTTCATGCCTGAATTGAGTAATTGATATGGCGGATTCGATGGCGCTAGACAATTTGATCGTAAAAAAAAACTAAAATCCCCAGAACATCTAGATTGAAAAGTAGGCAGTCGAGTAGTAAAAGTAAATGGTAATATATATAGCCAAGACCAATTTGATTTTGATAATGAGGAGCCCGGGTGCTGTGTACCGATTATTTGTCGTGGAACCCAAAGAGGGGGGGTTTAAGTACTACTTGGGTCTATTAAATGGGATGGTATTTGCTTACTCCGTAGGAGAATTTCTGGGTGTTCTGGGTGTTCTGGGTGTTCTGGGTGTTCTGGGTGCCTTTGTACTCGGGTGTACATACCCAATTTCACCTAAAGGCCAAACCCACGAGTCAAGCCAATGAGAGCGCGACTGAGCATACTCTGTGACCCAAGGCACAAAGAAGCTGTGGGAAGATTTGAACCATGCTCGTTTGTTGGCTTTGTGATGGCCTCATCGAAACTCTATAGAGAGCAATGGATGGAATCGAGAGATGCTGACCAAATACTGTGATGAATTGCACAATGAAAGAACGGATAATAGCATACCATGTCAAAGCAGGTGTCCATTGACAGATGGAGCATCACCGTTGAACATTATCGTGACGCAGAAACGAAAAGTAGAGGATAAATAAGTTGAAAGAGCTGGGAACGCTTGCGTAACATTTGGGAAGAATTGATGCAGCTCGGCATACTTTTGGTATCGACATGGAGTTTTTTTGGGGTTGGAGCTCCAGACAATTGAGATAGATTGATTGACGCTACTAGGTAGGTATTTGACAAGCAGTTGTCTGAGTTTTCGATATATGGAGAAACCTCTCACTCGGGACTCGGAATTGGATGAGGATGTGAAATTGTGAATGCCTGCCTATGTATGAGGCTGATCCGTACTTTTTGTTTGTGGTTCGGGAAAAATGGGTTTGGGGACAAAAAATGATATTTTGGAGTTACACAGGTCGGCGCACATAAAACGTGATATTAAAATCACGAGAGAGTCACAAGAGTCACACATATCACGTGCACAATTCACCGAGCAAACAGGGCAAAATGCACCCGAAAGCGCGCTAAAAAAGCTAACGAATTTTTTTCCAATATAAATATCTCGCTCACCTCCCGGAAACCCTCTTTCTTTCCTTCTTCATCATCAGTAGAGGTTATAATTAATACTTATAACATTTACATGGGGGCTTCGCTACGGCGACTTGCTGAGGGTTATCCTTTACTTCTTCGAAGTAAAAGTTGGGTTTTCTTCCGTTCCCGGCCCCCTTGAATGAAGGTGAACACTCTTCCTTATCAGCCGTCTTCGACGATTCAATCGGATTTTGACTGTGGGGTGGTCTCTACATATCTTACTTACTCTGTGTCATTGCTTTTTTGTGATGAGAAAGTGCGCATTGAGTAACTATCTTGCATAATGGATTTTTATGGCAAATCTATTTGCTTTGTGCGCTTGTATTGTGGCCAATATATACACGTAGCTTTGTGGCTGTCGTGTGCATATGGTAAGTAGTCTGATAGCTAGTAAATTTCCGTAGTATAAAACTTTGTGTGCAAAAGTGATGAATTTTCGAAGTTGTGTACTACGAGCATTTCTGCTGTGTTTGCTGTGTCCTAAGTGAGGTCTTCTTCCCAAGGTAGGTCGTCCTTGATTTCCTGATAGCAACCAGTTATCATGCTGCCGAACATTCAAGCTTAAGAACATGTCGTACTCGCTCATGAATTGGTAACCATTGCATGTTCTCCATACATTAGTGCCAAGGAACTGGAATTTCAGATTCAGCAAAACGTTTGCTATGCATTATGCTCTTCCAAGGATCTCTTTCGTGCAATGGTGGTTCTATTGGATTTACAGCTGTGTCGCAGGATGTACGTTGAGGCTCTCGAAAAGTCGGATTTGTAGTGCCGGCAATTCAGTGTTCGCGGATGCACACAATTGAAAGAAAAGAAGCCGCGTGTAGTCAAATGTTAATTAACATATCAATCACAATTACAATTGTGATGAAATAAATTCGAAAGTTTTACATCATCTCAAGTCTCAATATCACTCGGTGAAATAAAAAATATGATTGGCTGTAGAACGTTCATTGCTTGTATTGAGTTTTTGTTTTACCTAACTACTCGCAATAATCCCACCACATACCACTTGCTCAATAAAGAGAAGGGTAATCTAGTAGAGGCGCTTGGGTGGAGACATAGATGCCTTGATGGTCAAGCTGCCAACGTTTTGCCATCCCTTCTTCAACAAGGAGACGAGGTAGTTGATAGACAACATGATGTTGGAGATCAGTTGGTCCTCAGTCATCTCGACGTTACCGACAGCAACACCCATACACAAGACCTTCTTCAATTGGAACTTGATGGTGGACTTGACTTCGTTGATCTTACCGCTAAGATCTTCGTTGTGGGAGACTGGGGTTGGGAATTTACCAGCTGAGAAAAGCAATGTTAGTCAAAGTTATGCGATGTTGGGAACAGATAAAAACAAACCCTTGGAAAGACCGGGACCCAAGAGACGGGGAATTTGCTTGATCAAGGTGTCGGAAGCGACGAAAGCATCGTACTTGCGTGCGAGCTTCTTGATCAACTTCTTGTTCTTGTTGAGCTTCTTCAAGTCATCAGCGGACATGGCGTCAACACCACCGTGCTTGGCACGATCGATATCGTGTTGATCACCGAGAATGCTATCCATCAATCAGCCTTTGCCTCCCATATCATATATATTCGACTTCGTGGACATACCAGATGCTCATGTTTGGGCGGGGAACGACTGGGAGACGGACGGTTCCGGAGAAACGCTTGTCACGTTGGGGATCATAGTTCTTGAGGCCGATTTGGAGCTCGACGGTCTCGAGGAAGTTTCTCTTCTTGGTCTCGAGAGAGTACTCAAGAAGACTTTGTACGTTGGTACGCACTCCGGCTGTGAGGCGAATACGTTAGTATGTTTCAATTGATTTTCTAAATGGAGAAAGTATTCCTGGCAAACAGCGAAAGGCGATAACATACCGACTGTGATTTTAGACATGATGACAGTCTTCCAGTAGAATTGATAAAGTTCTAATGGTGAGGTTTGGCGTAGATTTGTCGATAATAAATTTGGGAATCAAAATTTTCGAAATTGCATTATGGTGGGGAAAAAGTTCGGTCCTTTTAGCGAGAATTCACGTGCTATACAGTCATCCAATCAAGTACGGCTAACACTACTAAGTAACGCGAAAGACATTGACTCTAAATGCTTCATCTCAAATTTCTACTCTAATATTCCAGTTAATATAATTACCACCCAATACAGTTCATGCCATTACAAGCATATTGAGACTTGAAGTGATACTGATGATCAAATATTCACGTTCATAGAGCTCAAGTTAGTGATCCAAGTGGACAAGCAGCGAATCAATTGACTGGCTGCTAATGATATCACTGGCGTTACTGGACCACTGGATCAAAAGCGCGTGTTCTTTGCTCAAATTCTCTATTTCCTTGCTATGAACTTCAAATGAATGTTGTTGCACTACCAGTTCATCACAACCACAATCGTGACATGGCAATACACTCCAAAGTGATACAAGACCTCCTTTCCCTATCATCTTTGAGCCTGAGTTTTAATGAGCCAGATCGCTCTCCAGATTTGAACTTTTCAAAGTAGTCTTCCAAGGATTTTCGCTTTGAAAATGGATTCATTGTTAGATCATAGTCCAGACTATTGAAATCACTCATGCTGCCAAGGTTGTAGTGACAGTCTCGCTGATCGTTGAACATCCTTCCTCGCAAGCCGTGCAAAAATTTGGGTACGCCGTCACTGTGAGCGTAGTAGGGCATAATGTGTTTGAGGCTGGGAAAGTGATAGTGTTAATCACAGTCTGAATACAAACTAGGCGTGCAGGACAAGAAGTTTTCGATGGACATAAACCTACACATTGTAGGTTAGTTCTTTTTAAACGTCCAAAAATATTATACGTTCACATTTCAGCTCTACATACTGGTTGGTGCAATTGTGATGTATGTAAAGCACGAAGTCGACTCCTGGGTTTGGTCGTCTTGATGAGCTGCGAACGCTGCACTGCTAGATTCGGAACGCGAATTAGTTAGAATCTCAAAGATGGTCTGGCTCACACGAAGGGCTCGCTCTCACCTGAGAATTATTGCCGCGATGAGAGTTTGCAACTTTGCCATTTCGATGTTGGTATCTGATTGAATGTCTGGTTATGGTGGAACGTCCTATGCAAGTCAAATTTTCGAGTCTTGAAGTGTGTGAGTTATAATGAAGGGATTTTCTGTGGAATAAATCTTTTTTCTAGGTTCATCTCTTTCCAATAAATGCGAGAAATTTCTCGTACATGAGCTGAAGACTTCCCACCCGAAGTGTCTCAGCTGCTAACCGCTTCTTACTTGTTCGGGGATTTCACCTTCATGTAAATAGACTGTATAGGGCAACAGATTTGCTATAGTTTTGACACTTATCCATACTTGATCCTATGAAGGGGTCTGCACCATGTGCTTAATGATCTCGAACACATTCAACCATGAGTATACCAAATTGTTAAGAAGTTCACCTGACAGGTCGATGTCAGTTGTATTCATAGGGCGGAGAATCGACATTGCCACTTCGGGAAAGATTTACACTACGGTGGCCTCCGTCAAATCAAGTTCAAGAAATTCTACCCGACGACTTCACTATTTCCGACAGAACAAGAGAGGCAGTAGCGATATACGGTGAACAACTGGTTTCGAGCCAAACTTTCACATATTACCAGAAACATCCCACTTTCAGGAAGCGGAAGGTTTATTTCTTCCATCTATACAGAATACTAGCAAGTGCACCGTTGTCAAGTTGAAGTATCGCAATGCTTACTGCCAACAATTTGCAGGTCTGGTTGTGAACTAGCGAGCCTTAAAGACACCCAAGCTCTATTATTATCACAAGATGGTTTCTTACTGACTACAGTATATCGCATCACGTATAAGTCATTGAAGACCAAAATAAATTATCAAGCTGACTGAAGATCTTCTCGGCTGTCTTAATTACTCTTGTTTTTAATGACATGGTATAGCATCACTTGAGCCCCTTTTCTTAGATGATAAGATACGTTCACTCGCCATACCCATGGTGTTCGGTTATCCCCCTCGATATTCCACTAGGTCTCTTTCCATTGACAACATGCATCCTGTATGTCACTCTACATCCAACAATGCCGTCATGTTCTCGAGGTGTCTCGATTTCTAGTGGAAAAATCTATAGTTATTGAAGTCCTCATTCAAATGTCGGTTTCGGACAGGCACATTTGTAAACTGATTCGGTAGGTGGCCTCTTGACTGTGTTATACTTCATTTAGCATACCTGAATAGGATTACTACAATATGTTAAGGTAGCGAAAAAGACCACCAACAAAGTCTAAGAATATCCGGGTCATAACGCACAGCTTTTCACGACACCAATGAAGTAGTCGTCCCAAATCATATCTCCTCTTCTTCTCTGTAGATATTCTTTCCTCTTCCTTGATGTTTGACAGCCAATTGTTCTATGGTTTGTAAAATCATAACCCCCATATATTTCATAGAAGGTTTATGTTTTCTTTCGCTCTTGTCCAGACTTCACTTTCATAACTCTTCACAGGATGCATGGATATTTTTGTTGTCAAAAGCTTTAATCAATGCAGCTGGTCACCCGGCCGATGTCTTCAGACCACAACAAGACAGCCATACAATCACAAAATCCAAAATCTTAGAGCAGAGTTTTACCTTTCATTTCTCACTTTCCAACTTCCTTTCTATTACTTCTTTACCTTTCTACACAACCACAACAACAACCATATGCAAAGAAAAGACAAACAGAGCCTCTAGTAAACACATCACTCCCATCTCTTCTTTGCAACAACTTTGAAGTCTTTATTGCCTCAGTAAAGAATAAATAATTCTTTCCAACCAAACAACCTTCTCAATTCCCTCTTTCTTGGCTACCTCACTCTCAATTTGCAATCTCGCCATCAACCAAAACGCAAAACTCATCTTAACTCGAGACCCGCGTTGTATTAATGCTGGAAGAAATAGCCCTTGCAATAATCGTCGAGATAGCAATTCTTGGATCAATCTTTGTCGTGAGATTCTTACTACGCTTCATTCAATACAACGAGGTGAATCGAGAAATCTTTTTTATCCTCTTACTTTTGGCAATATCAGGTGTTATCTCATCTTCGATCTACCATCTCAACTAAAACCCAAAATCGAAATCGAAAAAAAAACCTAAATAAAGCTCTGCAACAGCCAACATGCCACCACCACCACCATTACCAACTCCCACTCAACCTCTCCTCACCAGTGTTCTCGCAAAACCAAAAACAAAGGGCAAGATCCACGTCTCCTTTACAGACTGGGTTTTGGGCGGCTCACTCCTCTCCATCAATTCTCCCAATCCGAGTAATGTTGTTCCTGCAGCTACGCGCCAGAGAAATGATAGTCGTATCAGAGCAACGGCTACGAAGGATTAAAATGGGAGAAATATTGTTATTCTGGAAGATCGGGAACAAGACGGAATGGCGGGAGAAGTGGAAATGCTTGTTGTGAGGAAAGTTAGTAAGAAGAATGGGCATAAGAGAAGTAGGAGCGGGAGTGCGGAAGAGGTGGTGAGTGTCAAGGCGAAGATTTCAGAGGACGTATTGGAGACGGTTGTGGAGGAGAGTAAGGAAGAGAAGAAGGCAGAAAGCAAGGAGGAAGTGAAGGAAGAGAAGAAGGAAGAGAAGCAGGAAGAAGTGGTTGAGGTCAAGAAAACCGATGGTGATGATAAGGGTGAGCATGTATTGAATTTGCAGAAAGATGGAGGCGGTAAAAGAAAAGGCAGTGAACGTGGTCGAGGAGAAGTCTGAGGAGTTAAAGCAAAAGGGTGAAGAGCCCAAAGCTGATGTTGTCATCGAAATAGCTGCAGTCCCAAGCACCGAAGACAAAGATAAAGACAAGAAAGCCGAACCGGATGTCGTTATCGTCGAGGTCCAAGTCAAGGAAAAGGAAGATAAAGACAAGGGCAAGGATGAGAAGAAAGATAAAAATGTCAAAGAAACATCCAAAGGCGAGATGACCCCAAGTCTACTACCACTAAGCCTGAGGAACCAAGCGCTGATACCACAGTCACAGCCACAGATTCCAAAGAGAAGACCCCTTCTGTTACTGATAAAGCTACAGAAAAGGCCGCCGAAGCAACTACCGAGACTACAGACGACAAGAAGGATGAGAAGGGAGAACCCGTTGACGGAAATGAATGGACCAAAGAACAAGACTCAAACTCATGGCCATGAAGAAAGAAAACAAGACCTGGAAGGAAATTTCTGGGGAATTAGGTACCGGCAAGAAAGAAGTGGTGGCACGATACAAAGTCTTGCAAGAACAAGAAAAGACCGAGAACGAAGAGGAAAAGGCAGAGGTAGAAGAAAAGCCCAAGAAGGCCGAGAAGAAAAAGAAGATCAAGTGTACCGCACAAGTCGACAATGAAGATACAGAAGAGGAAATCTATATCTCACCAGATTGTCCTTACCATCAGCCCAAATCCAATGCTTCCGCTGCGTCTGCTCCAAAGCAAGAAAAGAAGAAGAAGCGCAAGTCTTATGGAGAGCTTGATAAAGATAGAGATGATGAGGATGAGGAACAGGAAGAACGTAGGCAGGGAAATGGACATGGAAATCAGCAGGGTCATCTTCGACCGGATAAAATATGGTCAGCAGAGGATTGCGAAACTCTGGAGTATCTGATGGAGAAACATAGGAGTACACAATGGTTGCAATTGCAAGCTGGGTTCTTCAATTATACGGGAAGAAATGGTTAAGGCTGAGTTTATCGAGAGAAAGTTTAGGAAGGATGGACTTGCTTGATTGAGGGTGGTTGGTAGAAAAAGTCTCCAACGGAGATAGATGGAGATTGATTCTATTTGTTTTCATTCGAGTGGTTTGTTTTGGAGGAAAATCGACATTGAGATTGGAATGCGAGTTTTTGATATATTTTGCATCAGTTATTTATTGGTCTTGATGTCGTTTTTACACAATCTGGGGGTTGATATTGAGGAGGGCATAGGGATCAGCTACCTCATTTTGAAATGCCGAGCTTCATTTGTTCACAAGTTTTTTCTTTCTTCAGCACTTCTGACTTGAGCCTTGGTCTCGTGTGCCAGTTTTTTGCTTTTAATGGACGGTAATGGGAAGAGCCCCAGGCTGTGCAAAAGCGCTGGTTAGTATGATCGAGATTAGGACGGTGCAGATGCGTGCACGTTTAGTTTGGTCAAGTGAATTCTGATGTTAGAGTACGTAGTTTCGAGGTCATTAGACGAATTATTCAGATAATCATTATGCAATCTCTAATGTTCTTTGGTTCCTACAAGGGAGTCACTTGTAAAATGCAGCTGATCTATAAACACTACCTAGGGATTTTCTATAAACGAACTCCCCGAGAACATCACAACATACGTCGAAAGGCTCCTAGCGGTAATTGTGAAGAGGAGTTGTCTTTGTCACTACAGCGACAACTATGTAGACCCACAGTCGAACTTGTTTACTCGAGTCCAAGTCCAAATCTTTTCATACTCATGGCAATTGTAGAATACCATTGATCGTCAAGAATCAATATATGACATTTAGCGGTATATCTCTCACCTTGGCAACCTCCCCCTCCCATTCCATCACCAACTTTTGATATCTTTCACAACATATGTTCCTAAGTACCAGAGAAACTCATCTAACTTTATTGAATACAAAATGAATAGAATTATCTCCCGCATATCGACTTGCAAAAATCTCCCACGACCCCAAGAAACCCCCAAATACCCGTTTCAATATATCGAACATTCGAGACCAGATATCAAAAATTAACTTTCGCCAAGAAGGGAAAACCCCGTCATCAACGAAACCAGGCAGCTTTACGTGAGTAAATCAACTAAAAAAGCGCTACGGGCCCGTTATTTCGTGCATGTGCCATTGATCCGAGCTAGTATGTGTACTTAGTCTTTCAAGTGGCATACTAAAACCTCGATATGGATTTTATTGGTGGAGCGGTTGAACTATCGGAAGTAATGATGAACTTTGAATTGAGGGAAATATCGGATTCTGGATCTTGGAATGGGATTTTACATCAAAATCGCATTAATTCGTGTCATAGTATACTATGCTATACTATACCATAGAAGGATAAGTTCTCTAAGGACTAGAACTGGATTAGCAAACTCAAAAATGATGGGCTAGCTCCTATGCTATGCAATAGATAGAATATCCCTCTCTACGTCTCTCCCACCTCCCACCTTCTACCAAACACAAGTAGGACTTCTCTCATCAGGTTTACCATCATTTACATGCACACACACACACACACACACACACACACATATACAAATATAGACATCTTAATTTTTAATCTCGATTCTCAATATCTTCGACACCAAAATGTCCATGGCGCCCATCAATATGTCGATGCTGGAAGCAAGTTTTGAGCCAAGTGGAAGTGGCCACCGAGGAAATGATAATGAAGAGCAAGGTTTCCTTCAAGAAAACAGTAAGAATACTACTAGCAAATCAAGTGGGAGAAGATAACTCATACATATTAGGTTGCGAGAAGAGCTCCGGGATGGTTCATGAGAAGCCGGCCAAAGAATCGATGTTTTCAATGTTCGAATTCCCAAAGTCAGAGCCAGATTTGAATGCACAGGAGAAGAAAATCGAGAAAGAGAAGAAGAAAGAGACGGAGAGAAAGACCAAGGAAAATGATAAATCGAGAAAGAGAAGAAGAAAGAGATTGAGAGAAGGATCAAGGAAAATGAGAGAATCGAGAAGAAAAGATAGAGAAGAAGAGAAAACGGACAAGAAGATCAAAGAAGAGGAGAAAAGAATAGCGAAGGAGAAAGCGAAAGAGATGGAAAGGAAAATTCAAGAGGACACGAAAAGAGAGAGGGAGAAAATAAACTTTGAAAAAAAGAAGATTGAAAATGAAATAAGCCAAATCAAGGCCGAGTACAAAGAGAGGCAGAAGAGAATTGATTTGGCAAGAAGAGAACAAACACGAGTACACGCGCGGGATGGTCAAGCGCCTGTCCGACACTCGCATAGGCTTGCCGCAAGAATGGCGTTATCGTGATGAAAGGGCGAAGTACGAGAAAGATCATCAGATAGAACAGTTGAAGTCGGAATTGAAAAGCACTGGACTTGCAATTGACAATGGCAGGAGAAGAGGTATTACGATTCTACCAGTTGAAAGTAGAGGATGAAATATCCAAGGAGCAAGCAAGAGAACGGTTGAGAAAATCCACACAGGCCAAACTCCTGTAGCGCAACCCGGACAAACAGCACAATCCGGTGAAGAAGAACTCACTAGAAATCCACCTTGCCGGTCGCCTCCAAAGAAGCCAACTCTTCTATGGTAGACAATCCCTTCTATGCGCCTGGCGAGCTCAAGTATCAGAAGATGGGGAGGAATGGGATTCCGACACTTGCAAGGAGTGGATCTATGATTCTCTTGAGAATGGCCTCACAGAATTTGAAGAAAAACAGCTAGATTGCCGTTTAAATAGAATAGCAGGTTTCTGCGGAAAACGCCATGTTTGCGGCGACGGAAGAGGAGTGGGTTAAACTGGTTGGCTACCGATGGTCTACTGATCCATGAACAAGTTGCAGAAGATAGCTGAAATGGTGATGGTGGGCATGTAGAAAGGGAAAGGGGGGTATCTATATAAGTGAAAGAGGAAGCGATTATGAAGTGGTGTTTATAGAGCCCGATATTATATCGAAAGGAATGTAAAATGAATCAAAGGGAGAGGATTGCTCGCTTGAACAGGGCCGCTTATCGATATACAGCAGATACACCACATAGCTGACAACACAATCTCAAGGTTGATAACAGTGGTTCTCTTCCTAAAAGTAGAAACTCAAGCCGTGAAGATATCGCCCGCTGTTTGTTCCAATCCATAATTATGATCAGTTTAGTTGTGAGCTTTTTAGACACCAGTAATCAGTACCATTTGCCCATTCGCCATGGAGAATTAACCTACACCAACCCAGCCCATTCCGGTCTTTTGTAGCCTGCTTGGCCAAAATCAATATACTAACACATAAACAAGTATCTACACCATAAATTTGAATTTATATCACTCCATCACTGTCCCAATAAATGCTGAATTATCCCAAAGCCTTCTGAATCAAACTCTTACTGGTGTCGCTCATTGGTATCTGCAATGCCAGAACGATGGTCCTTCCTCACTCATCTTCCCCCAAGTCTTTCTCAAAATCGAGATGATTTTCTCTTCATCATGACCCTTCTCAAAAGCATCAAACTGATCATCCAGAAACACTAGACAGGCAACATCCTCCAAGATCTGCGTCTCCTCATTTTTCTTCAAATCCTCTTTCCTTATCAATCTAGCCACTTCTTCCGCTTCCTCACTTGTAAAATTGCAACCAACACATATCGCCGATGCGAGATCCGCTTGTCGTTTCTTGAGAAAGGTCCTCCAATTCAGATACCCGGGCTTGGTCATCGGGTAGGAGGATCGTGGTACCTCCCAGCGTCGAAAATGCTGTGCTCGGATAGCAACTTTGAGGACGGGAGAAGCATTGGGAGCGCGGAGAGAGAGATAATGGGTCATTTTTTGGGCATAATGAAGCTCGTATGGTATACTCTCGCCATTTATTGTGCTGATAGTTGGATCTAAAGCATGAGCTTCATCAATCAAAGTGATGGCAGCTTCGTAGTTTTCCGCCGCCATTCTGTGGGATGTTTGGTGCTTGTAGCTTGTTTGACAATTTGATCAAGCTTCGGGAAGAGTATCCGAAGAAAACTAGAAGTACCTGGGCAATTCAAAGTTCGTTTTAATAAACAATCCGTGTTTGAGTAGTCTTCCTGTTGATGGGAAGGTATTCCTATCTTCGTTTTGTTTACTTCGTAAAAGGGAGCTGGGAGAAGAAAGCGATAAGAGAACGATAAGGTGCGGGGTGGTAGCGATGCGATGAAGAACCAGCCAAGCCAACCGAGCCAGCCAATCACCGAAAACACTTACAAATAAGACATTCCCAACACACTGGTGCGTGAGCCACAATAATTTCAAGTTCCGCCCTGGATCTCGGGAGGCTTCAACAAGCTCTTCATTTGCGGTTGCATTTTTGGTGTCAAGATTCATAACAAGACTGCTCGCCGACATTACAGAATTCAATTGCACACTATCGTGCTTTAGTAGTCTCCTAGCTGCTGACATTTGCCAATGACTTACAAGTGTAAACAAGGCACTGAGTTGAACACAGGGTTACTGTTCAAACAATATTGTCGGCAATGGAGGGACATTGAACTGCAAAGGTATCCATCTATGAATGATGATGAACATGCACACAGTCATTTGGCATAGTAGCAAGTACAAGTCCTTGCGAATACGTGGGAACCAACAGTAAAAGAGCTTGTCGACTCGTATCGTCCGGTCTGGTCGGTCGACACAGTATGAGCCGCGCGCTTGAAACAGAATGACCAGACTTCGGCCGGTTCCCATCTCGCATCCTGCGCTGCAGTGCAGACTTTTGTTTTTGGAAGCGCATTTCGAGATTTATATTGCAAATATCTAGATGCTTGATGTTCCTCAACTTTGATTGATATTTATGTGATACCTCTGAGGTGCAGGCACGACCGATCGTCAGAATTTGAGACTCGATTGTTTATTATGAGTGAAATTGGAGCCTACCATTTTGCTGGCGATTCTTCTTGTACAGACGAAAGAACCATTCGAGGTCAACCCACATGGTCGGTAGCAGAGGATGCTTTCGTTTTACCTGAGGCAGCCTAAGACCACATTGAACCTCAACTCTTCCTATCAAAGTTTCGTACAATATAGCCAATCCTACCCCCTATAATATACGGTCGATGTCCCGATTGCAGAGACCTAGTGCTTCATGGCTAAAATAATACACCATCGATGGGGATGCTGGCTTCTAATGCCATTCTTAGTCCCATGCACATGTTATAGGAGAAGCTGGCCGGGGCAATCCCATGTAGCTTTTCAAAAGAATTATACCTTGACTTTATCGCGGCCGCAGGGTCAGTGAACCCTTGGGGCAATCATTGCGCCACCAGGATCAATGGGGGACAGCCATGTAATCTGAATGTAAGCAGGTCTCTAAGCTTAATTGGAGGCCGAATACACAAGAACCGCGAAGCCCAATTTGAAGGTCTTGTTGGAAAAACCTGTGCCTAATATAATGTTAGATCAATACACCTTCGCATCTTCCTTTTCAAGCATAATTTATCTGCAACCCCAGAATCTACAGTGTCGAACAAAGTAGCCCCTAGCACTAAATACTTTCGACATGTCGTCGCATCATGATGCTAGCAAGCCTGATGCTAGCAAGCCTAGTGCTAGAATCGAGAAAATCAAGAGTGGTGTTACTTCACCATGTGAGTTGCTTCCCCAGCGAGCTACACAGCCGGAAATCTATCAGAGGAGTTCGTCTAACACAAATCTTTAGATAAATTCAGAGACTACGACTTGCAGGTCCTGAATAACTGCACAGTAGAACTGGATGTGGCGACCTTAGATAATTTATTTCGCGACTATTTCTCAAATGATTCTCATGATTCTCATGAAAAAGAAGTAAGCCACAATTGGAAACTCTCTCAGGCCTCAATCCTCAATTCTCAATCCTCCATCTCAACTACTTGATAACTTCAACCCCCTAACTCTATCATTACTTCTATTAACCAACCAACGTTTTAGTGGGCCTATTGGCGAATAACAGAAGAGAGGAATAGAAATGAAGAACCAACTTTTCCATTTCAAGATATAATCCTACTTGTAAGAAAATGCCGTGTAAGTTCATCTTATATTTCAAAACGCCAACTGCTTTCTATATAGTATAAGCGTCTACTGACAAATAACGAAGACCACACGTCGAGCAACAAGAAAGTTTGGATTACCAATTTAATGCCGGCGACCAAAATTACCAAACGGTACGTGATCGACTTGAAAGTGACAGTGGATTCAACGCATTTGTAGAAAACGAAAAGCCACTGGAAACTTGATTGGGACAAGGAGAAGCGTCAGCTTACCCTTTGAGGAAATGATTAATGGCAAAACCAAAGGGAAGAGAACACTCCCGATCCCGCTCCCGCTACAAGAGACCGGAGAGCGAGACTGTCAATGAAGATTCAAGTAGCACTTCTGGCGACGATACCTTGGGGATCAGGAAAATTCGCTCGCATAGATCAATGCCAAGGTCCTTTTCCTGGCTATACACATTCACTTGTCGAAAGCCAAAATTCGGAGATGAAGTGGAGTGGTAGACCCGAACCGATCAGTCCCTTTGTCTTTGTCCATAGGTATCACAAACAGGATCGAACTGTTCCATGTAAGTTATTGCTCTCGTATTGGTATATCTTGGAAGTTTACTGAAATTGTATCATAGACTACGGATATTACCTGACAAATAGTACACGATTTGGTCTATGGTGGGATGAAATAGTCGATATATTACTCTCAAAAAAAATCATCAAACCCCCAGCGCGGAAAGGACCGAAGGAGAAAAGGCAGACTCATCGAGGAAGGCCAAAATGATAATGAGTCAATTTGGTCCTGGCTCAGTTAACTCCGAAGCAGGTATGAAATATTCTGTATCAAAAATCTCCAATCTATGTGATGCAGTTCGTGGAACTCCAAAAGATTCATGTACCCATGAAAGATACAGGGTCAGGACTTGTAAGTATTCGAACCCTGCGACTCAAGGTTATCATGTTTGTAAAAATGCTAACACATTGCTAAGATTCGCTTCTGGAATACAAAAACGGTACTACGGTCGACGAACAATACCCCTCGATATCTATTCGTAATAGACTTAGGAATAAAGTCGCATATAAGAGTGTCCTAAGCGGACTTGGCAAATTACTAAAAGAACCAGGTGGAAACGTCATATTGGCCAAAAACAAAGGTGAAATATGGAAACTCGTCAGAAAAGTGATGGAACCTATCTCTCGAAACCGAACGCCTTACGACTCCGCATAACAATACATCCACTTGCAAAGCGTCAATCGGACACTTCGTCAAGCGGACATTATTCTTCTAGCGACGAATCACAAAGAAGTAGAAGGCCCGACTCATACTCTGCTCATAGAAGCTCTCCTAGTGTTAGCCGTCGTGACAGCAGTAACCAGGACAGAGCATCAACGAAAACGGAACTTCATCCTTTCGTGCCAGAAGTTCTGCACACTCGGCACACGAGGAAGTCTCGCACTCTCAGCACACGAGGCACGTATCAGAAACCTCCCCGACTACAACGAAAGTCGCGAACCACACAGAGCTGCCACCTCAGGCGTGGAGTCAGATGTCGTGCGACAAGATATCTCTTTTTTCCTCCTCCAACAGCCGGTCATGGGAGTGTAGCCTCAAGTAATACATTCACATTCACACGCACAACAAACACAGCAGAGCTGAAGAAAGAGATCGGAAACCTCAAAATTTAAGGTGGCGAGTTTTTTTGGCAACAGACGGGAGAAAAAGCACGAGCGGAAAGAGGAAAAGCTGGCGAAGAAAAAGAGGAAGGATGAAGAGCGGGAAGAGAAAAGGGAACCGAGGATGGAAAGAAGGCTGATGAGTAATAGAGGGGATCATTCGGATCGGGAATGGAATGATGGGCGTGGAGAGAGGGCGAGGGAATCCTCGTCTAAGAGGAAGTTGAAGATTGAGTTCTCTTATCAGGGGGCGTGGGAGAAGATAGAGGGAAAGTAATGTAGTGGGTATTTTGAAGAGGTTTGCTTTGCTTATCTTTGTTGTTATTGTCATTTTAATTCTGGTTTTTTTTTTTTGAGATTTAGTGCAGTCTTTGGAAATTTTGTAGTTATTTATATCTGTTTCTGTTTCTATCTCTGTTCCCGTTCTAAAATATATAATTCCCCTCATACTCAATCTTTTCTATTCTTTCTACGAGTATATAAGTATACATCCTCCCATACTCCGCATACTCCGCAGACTCCGCATAAAATACACACAATACACACAATACACACAATACACACATACACACAATACACACATACACCATACACACAATACACACAATACACACAATACACACAATACACACAATACACACATACACACAATACCCAATACACACAATACAATACACACAATACACACAATACACACAATACACACAATCACACAATACACACAATACACACAATACACACAATACACACAATACACACAATACACACAATACACAATACCATACACAAATACACACAATACACAACAATACACACAATACATACAATACTACCACCCCCCCCCAACTTCCCACAGAAATAAATGAGAAAATTCAATTCGATGAATCCACCTAGATATATATTAGATCGACATTCAGTTTTTGTAGAGGGCGAGGGATTTATATACACGCGAGAGTGGATATGTAATTTTATATTATATGTATCTATCTGGTCTACCGATCTACTAATGTATATATATCTATCTATCTATCTACCTATAACTTACATTCATGTTCATACGCATGTAATTATAACATTCCACTGCATGCTAGAAGATTCATGTTATTACAGGGTTTTTAGTCACTCATTCACTTACTCCACTTACTCACTTACTCACTTACTCACTTACTCACCTTACTCACTTACCTCACTTCTCACTTACTCACTTACTCACTTACTCACTTACTCACTTACTCACTTACTCACTTACTCACTTACTCACTTATTCACTTACTTATTCATTTACTTACTTACTTACTCATTTACTCATTCACTCATTTATTACTCATTTATTCATTTAATTTACTTATTCATTTATTCATTTATTTACTTATGTTATTTACTCATTTATTTACTCATTTATTTAACTCATTTACTCACTCATTTACTCACTCACTCACTCACTTACTGCATGCATGTATACGGTATGTAACTTGTGCGCTCGGGTAGCTCGGGTAGAATGTAAGACTATACGATGAGTAGGCCATTTGTAATTTATAATTTATAATTCATAATTCATAATTTGTTTTGCGTAGGTATCAGAAATGGGATTTATGATGGGACATCAAAGTTCGAATATTGTGGAAATAGAAATGGAATTTGGATAGGGGTATGAATAGAAAGAGGAGGTGGAAGAGGGATAATCGTATATCCTAATATTTACATATCCCGCAATGAACGGTTGCGGATGTACTATATAACCTATTACACCACCCTCACCTTCCATGCACCGAAAAAACAAGGGATGATACTCATACGGTTAGAAACTCTCTCTGCGTTTTAATTTTAATTCTGTAACATAACATCACATAATATATAGCCCAGCCCAGCCCAACCCAACAGCAAAATCCCCACACCAATCCAAGCAAAACAACCCCCATTAATCAATACGACATCAAAAAACTATTCACACTCTGCAACGTCGCGCGACTCGGATTCGCATCTGGCATCGAAGTAGAAATCCAGGTTAACCTCTGACGGATAAAATCTTTATTTACCAAAGCCTTTCCATTCTCTTCCTCTTCCTCTGCACTCGCAACTTTCAAATCCCCATGATCGTCGAAATACAGACAAAGAAGAGCAAGTGCAACACCTATCGAGAGATCCTGTCCAGATTCACACGCGATGATGATGTGTATAGATGCATCTGAAGATGCGTTCGCAGAATGTGTGTGGAGGTACTCGAGGAAGAAAGAAGAGATAGTTGGGAGCGCGGCGCGGAGATTCTTGCTGCCTACTTTTTTGGCGCCGAGTCCGATGTCTAGACGGGAGGGAGCGGTGTGCCATGTATCTTTTGGTGTGGTTTTTGGTAAGAGAACGATGGTGCAGGTACGGGGATTTGTGGTGAGAGGTGGAAGCGCGTCGATAGTCGAGATGGAGAGACAGGAGGTGGGGTTTACGATGCGCAGTTGACCGTTCGATCTGAGCAATGAACTGGTTTGATGTATCAAAGTGCCAATGCGTCCAGGTAAATCTTCTTCCGATGTCTCGAATAAGATTTCTTGATTGGTCCAGAAAATAGGAGGGGTAAGTCCATGAGCCCAGTTTTCTGTATCGTCACCTGCTCCTTGGATATAACCACCCTCACTGATTTCTCCGCCCGAAACCCTGCGCGAAACGGTACAACAAACAACGGGATGGAAGTCTTCAAAAATCTCGCTTGTTTCCGAGATATGAGACTCGGGAGTCACCCAAATGGGTCTGATGGGTTTGTGAATCTTCTCTCGGAAAGAGTCAATGGGGAGATTGAGAGTTTGAAATGCTTGCACAAATTGAGGAATCAGATTGGCCATTTGGGCTTGCTCGGAATCGGAAACTACTTGTGGTGGAGCGTAGAGCTTATGAGCGGTTGGAATATCAGGAAAGAAAACCCGGTTTATTACGCAACACCATATTGGGATTGTTTTGCTCAATGCATCAGGCATACCTTTTCAGCATTAGTATACTTGGAGCGAAATATAGAATCTAAGAAGTAACTAACGCTTTCCACGTCTAGTAGAATCTACAATAATACATCTGCATGGAGCTTTCAGCCTATGTTCTATGGAAACTTTACTCGAGTACAAACCCATCATATGTACCAATTATCTCTAACAGATGTAAATTCAATCTTCGGGAGCTGAATTTCCAGACTCCGGTATGGCCATCGGTACTTTTGAAGTATGCACTTCCTCCTTTCTTGCTGGGATCAATGTACCAGCTCCCACATCTCTCATTTGCTATAAGTGGTCTATGATATGCATTTGCGACCGACTGGGCGAATTCTGCGTCTTCGAGAATAGATCGAAGCCGGTTATGTATGGATAAAGTACTTCGTTTGATTTCACCCAGAGTCTTTGAGAAGTTGTGATTTGCTTGCTCATTGAAGACAATATCCGCCACTGTTAAAGGCATTTGAGATATCAGCTACTTAGCTATATGTCGCGAAACCCAGCTTAGATTTCAATATGTTGGAGGCGGGAGGGGTATCAAATTGTGTGTTGTCGGAGCTCAAAAATTCTGGTGGGGTTTCATTAATTTGGGCGGTGAGATGTGGCAAAATTAAAGATTGATCGACTTTCACACAATTCCCAAAGCCGGGAATAAACTCCTCAAAATGCTCTTATTCCCAAACGATGTATTTTGATTTCCAATTCGGATGAATGAGGATTGAAACTCTCGAGGGATTTCATAGATGTGCAACAGATGAGTTGAGAATGCAGTGTTTACCGCTTCCTGGCAAAGCAATTTCCAACCACATCACCGCTGAGTGCACAATCCATCTGCCAAGAAGCTACAGCGTTTACCGGACAATGTTCATCTTCGGATTTCACCAAATCTTATATTCTAGATCTTGTGCATTGGTTGTACACGCTACACATTTTCGAATAAATTTCCAGTACCGGAGAATGTTGGATGAAGTTTCGGTCGATCACATCAAAATCTTGAATGCTAGGAATTATTACAAGGATGCTCATAGATTGGGTTCTTTTGGAGGACATGATTGAATTTGTTGTGCATACTCCCCGTTCACCGGGAGCCCAAACAACCTGACTCGCGCGCCTCGTGTTTGAATTCTTGAATTGCATTGGATAGAGAAATTTGCTAGATGCTTGACGTTTGAATAGCTAGATGAAGTATCATGAAATTGTGTTGATCATGAAATAAGCGATGTTGTTGTCGGGCTCAGCTTACATTACCGATGTGGCCAAGATGGGAATTGTTTTTGGGAACAGCATATCGTCAGACATGTGTTGTTCGGTTATTAGATGAGAGGAGATATGATACCATCTACTATGGGGAAAGCGCCAGGTGGAAAATATCCGACCTTGTGCATACCTAGGTAGCTCTAGCATCATGTAGGTAGGGTCTCCTGCATCCGCAAAGACTCAGCCTAGAATGATGACTAATCTATTGTGCCTTGAGAGTGTACCACCAGCTCATGCGATCTTTGACTGGAAAGGGAAAGGCGACACATTTGACGGATGGGCTGCCATATGAACATTGATAGACGAGGTGGATGAGATCAGCGATCTGTGGAGTCCCCTATTCGGCTTCATGTGCGAAAGACTTGGAGATTATGGTGCTTCGTGAAGCAATGTGTCGAGAGAGCACAGCATGATATCCCAAAGATGTAATATGTTTCGCCAGCTGTTCTCGCTGGAGTTTGTTGGATATTAACAAGATCATCTTCGGCTGTTGAGGAGACTACCCCTTCAACCACCCGTCGGTAATGTTGAGCTCAACAGTAGAGTTTCTACCCCTTTAATTATCAAAAATTGACCGTCACAAGACCAAGAAAAAAAAATCTTAAGGTTGGGTTGCATACGCACTGTACCTTACAACTACTGTAGGTAAATGATTTCCCAGCTTGAATGGGCACTCTGCAGCAGCTGGAAAGACTCCCACGCCATTCTATGGAGTCTGATAAATCTATCACGCATAGCGGTACCGGAAATCAGGAGCCGACTAGCACAGTAGTATCAGCGTGGGGGTCCATTTAATTGCAGATGCAAGAAGTTGATCAAAAGAAAAGTACGAAGAGATGAACATCTTTTTATCTGATCTTTTGAAGAATATCTTCTCCTGGACACCAGGTGTTCCGAGTAGCCGCAAGCGAGGAGGTGAAGAAAGTACCTAGTATGTATGTATGTTGTTGGGTTGGTTGTGTTGAAGTGAAGTAGAAGTGCAAGATCTCGGGCCGTCAATGATATTATCAATGTGGGGGGTGGATGGAGCGAATGGAGAGAAGAGTGGGGAAGTGAGTGGGGAAGATTCTCACCGCCAAGGGGTGAAGCTTGGCAGAAAAAAAGATGAATAGATCAATCAAAGGAATGATGTGTATTAGATGGCTGGGATGAGCGAGTGACGTATGTTTTTGCTCTGTGTGCCGACTGATGAAAGATTTTATACCGGGACTCTTTTTTCCATACCGACCATGACATTAATGCAGAGTGTGCACCAATGCGAGTGTGCAAGATGTGCATGGTATTGTGGTATTATGTATGGTATTATGGTATGTATGGCGGATAAAAGATGAAAAGGTCAAGGGAACCTTAGGTTGTTGAATGTTTCAATGTTTTGCCAATGAAATGATACTTTATGAACAGATGATAACTATCTCGGTATGGGCATGGGTATGGATGAGTATGGATACATCGTAGAATAAAAAGGTTTATAGCAAAACTTCATTCATTGCTAGGATCTCTCCATCCCTGGCCAAGATAGCTACCTCCTCTCGACTCTGCACACCTATCGTACATTATTCATGAATGAATGAGCACACCTTGGTAAGGAAGAAGGCAAAATCATCCTTGCCTTAGGTTCCATCTAGAATGCATCCAATCAAATTGATCAATCTTCCAACTTCAGTCCTATGAATATTTGACCTCTTCCTCTTCCTCTTCCTTTCAGATACGATACGATACGATACGTACAATATTAATAAATATCATATTCTCCCCCAAGAATGAGATTCAAACACTCAACACCTTTTTCCTCCTCTTCTCTCTTCTTCTCTTCCTTCCACTTGGCAAACAAAATAACATTCCCACACTTCTCCTTCTACGCCGCCATCAATCCGGAGCAAAACTTGCTTTATCACTTAAAATAATTAGAAGTGGAGGCTTCCCAAGGTCTTGGCATCTTGGGCTAGAATTAATCGTGTATGGGTAGTGAGAAAGTAAACAACCCTTTCACTCAATCTCTTCGCTTTCTTTCAAACAATAATTTTTTGAATTTACTTCGAAAATAATCATCATCTCAAAAGCAACATCTGCGAAACCGAGCGGCACAATTCTACGTGCTTTCCGATCATTACAAAAAAGGTGTCGGGGACCTCGGGAGGAAGAGCCAACATACATTAATAAACGGCGGAGCGGCGACTGGGCGCGACCAGATTTCGAATGCTGCGAAATCACGCAATACTTTTGAGGGAATCGACTGATTGGGGTATAACGAGCAGAGACAATCCAATCGATTGAGCTACAATATTTCCCCTCCCCCGCCGTCGACAGTGCCTTTTCGCTAGCACGATATCGTTACCGATACCAATCGATTGCGATTGTTCTAATACATAATCTATACCGATCGACAACCATCTAAGACAGCCAAGATGGCTTGGGATCACCTCTCCATCAACAAACCTCATTTGGTTTATATAATTTTGGGTGGCTTCACCTCATTGTTTATGCTGTGTTCTTCCTTCATCAAGGAGCGCATGTATATCGGTGAAGCCACTGTCGCCACGATTTGTGGTATTATTTTTGGACCACATGCCGCCAATCTGATCGATCCCGACACGTGGGGCAATACCGATCAGATCACTCTAGAATTCTCACGAATTGTCCTTGTTGTTCAATGTTTTGCCGTCGGGGTCGAATTGCCTAGGCATTACATGGAGAAACATTGGAGGAGTGTAGTCTTTCTCTTGTTACCTGTGATGACCTTTGGATGGTTGATCACAAGTCTTTTCATTTGGTGGTTGATTCCGCCGCTAAACTGGCTGCAGGGACTTTGTGTGGCAGCATGTGTGACGGCGACAGATCCTGTACTCGCTAGTTCGGTGGTTGGAAAAGGAAAATTCGCAAAACGAGTACCGAAACATTTGAGAGATCTTCTATCTGCCGAATCAGGGTGTAACGATGGAATGGCATTCCCATTTATCTACCTTTCCTTATATTTGATTCGATTTCACCTCAATGCGAAAGAAGTCACATTTGATTTCATTGTCATAACAGTTCTTTACGAGTGTGTGTTTGGTGCGATTTATGGTTTCGTTGTCGGATACATTGGCAGGCACGGAATCAAATATGCGGAAAGACACGATTTAGTCGACAGAGAGAGTTTTCTCGTGTTCTACTTCGTCCTTGCTCTATTCTGCGCAGGCTCAGGGAGTATCCTTGGAGTTGATGATCTCCTTGTCGGCTTTGCGGCTGGCGTTGGTTTCTCAAACGACGGTTGGTTTACCCAGAAAACCGAAGAATCTCATGTTTCCAACGTCATAGATCTCCTTATCAATTTGGCATATTTTGTTTACCTTGGTACAATTATTCCGTGGGAACAGTACAATGATATGGAAATCTGAACTTCACCATGGAGGCTCGCTGTCATCGCTATCTTGTTCATTTTCTTTCGACGAATACCAGTCATGATGGCACTAAAACCTCTGATACCCGACATAAAAACTTGGCGAGAAGCTCTGTTTGCTGGCCACTTCGGACCTATTGGAGTGGGTGCCATCTTTGTTGCTATTCTTGCGAGAGCCGAGCTTGAGACTGACACTACAACTCCATTAACTGAGTACCCTGACCGAGATGCACCGAACTGGGAATTGGTAACGGTAATTTGGCCAATTGTAACCTTTCTTGTTATTTCCTCTATTATCGTGCATGGATCCTCTATTGCCGTCTTTACCCTAGGCAAACATATCAATACCCTGACACTCACAATGTCCTACACCCAAGCCGGGGACGATGGACCCTCTTGGATGAATCGTCTCCCTCGCATCTCGTCGATTTCGAGATCTCAAGCTAAGACAGCAGGCTCGGAGACTGATGGCGAGGATATGAGACTGGATGAATTACCGCCAGGTACCCTGCCACCCGCAGGAGGAATTCCTGGAGGCTTCTTGCGCCGTCAAAAGGAGGAGGATAATCCAAGTCGGGCCAACAGTCGTCCTTCTTCGATAATTCCGCGACGCAGAAAGAAGAAGTGGGACGATGGAGTAGGACCAGGGGGTCCTATCAGCGAGTCGGCCATTTATCCTGCTCGACGAAGTCGCGATTACTCAACTGGACATACATCTGATACATTAACGCCTGGCGAATCTTCGCCCGATAACGAGAAAGCAAACATTGATGACGAGTCAAATGAAGGTGAACTTGGAGAAGTCCAGCACGATCCAGAGATGGAAGAAATCATGCATCATGGCGAGAAGCAAAGGCGACATGATGAGCACATGTCAGATGCTCAACGCAACCCTGACAAGGCGGAAGTTTATGACGAAGGCGATCATATCATAATCGAAAACGAAGACGGCGATGTATTGAAAACCCTCAAAAGTCCAGAAGCCGGGACCCCCCGGGAAGAATTTGAGAATCTCGAAAAGGGAGTCAAGCAAGGGCCAGGGAAAGCCTACAAAAAGTTTGGTAAGATCATGGGTGTTTGGAGGAACAAAGACGAGGCCAAGGAGCATAGCGAAGGAGAAGGTTCCAAGGGGAAGAAAGGAAAGGAGCCTCGCAAGACTCGAGGTCCAGCACTGGCTTATCAGTATGGTAGATCTGTAAGACTATCTTTTTCCCTTTAGGTTGATACGATCCAGTCACTAATGAATTCATAGATTATTGTCGAAGATGAAGATGGAGAAGTCGTCAAAACATACGAATTACCGCCCGACCCTAACAGCAAAGCCCCTAAGTCCGGCGAACCTAATGCTGTTCGCCAAGGAATAAACCGTATGGGTACATGGACAGGACTTGGTGGCAACAAGGTAGACAACTCTACCAAGACAGATGCTACAAGTGCAGAACCAGTCCGACAAGGCATAACTCGAATGGGCACATGGAATTTTGGCAAGAATACACCAAACACTGAAAACAAAGAAGCTGAAGAAGAAGATGATGATCGTCGTATTCGATTCACTATTGGAGGAGCAGGACGCCGTCTAACTAAGGAAGATTTCTTGAAAGAAATTCAAGGTTTAGATCCCAAAGCAAGATGTGAGATTGTCGAAGAAAGTGATGCACCCAGGGCGATGAAGGACTTGGCAAAGAGAGACGCCAGTGATAAAATAAAAGGGAGCTCACGATTGTTTGAAGCTCAAGATACACAACTTGCTGCTGGTTCACAAACTGCACGGGTGGTTGGAAGCAAAATGGCCAAGGCACAGGGCGCTAGAATTGACGCAATCACAGAAAGCAGCCCAGCAGGAAGCAGCAAGAATGATGTACCTGAGACAGCTGCAGAAAGGAGAAGAAGACATGACGCTTTGAAAGGAGTAGAGGAAGATGAAGAGACAGATGAAGCTAGAGGACGGGGAAGGGGACGTGGACGTTCTCCTAGTCGTGGCGGTAACGGTCCAGAAGAAAAAGAAACGCCAGCAGAAAAGCGAAGACGGGAAGCAGCTCTTGGAGAAAGCGTACAGAGCGATAGTGATGATGACGATACTCCGAGAGTGCCACCACCAGCTGTACGCAGCAGGGGTATTAGATTCGCGCAGAGTCCTGTGAGAGGAAAGAAGTAGTTATGGATATATTATGTACATGCCGGCGGATTTTTAATGTTTTTCAAAAGGAGTTGATCTCATGTTACCATATTGTTGGGGAAGAAATAACGGCTTTACTTGATAATGTTGCTACGAAAATCTTGAGATGATACCTATGTAGATGAGCAAACTGGCATTTTCGGAATCATGATTGTTGGGTGTTGGGTAATTTTGAATGGGTGGTTATACATAGCATATGGATTAACGTCATAGAATGATAGAATATTGAATTAGATGGATAGTTATGGGTGATGTGAAAAAAGATGTGATCGACTATGACATGTATCTGTGTTACTGTGTGGGTTACTGTGTGGATGTGGCGGTCTTAATTTGAGGTTATACTCGGAGTGATGATGATGGTTAAATGGGTAATATGGACAACGCAGTTAATGTGTGAATGGAAGAGGATTTCTAGGTTGGTACTTAAAAGTCTTTATTGTGACTCTTCAGAGTTTTCTATCCATTATTATTTATATTTCATCCAGTAGATTCGACATCTTTTTGAAAAATTTCGACGAAAGTTTGTTGTCGTCATTGATGGACAAGGATACCTTGACCAATTAGCATCGTTATCGATTTTATTGGACCCCCACGCGCCTCTTAAATTGCCGAGCAAGTTGAACGAAGAATCATGCGAATTTCGCCTTCAAAAGTTTCATGCTATCAACAACAAGCCACACCTTTCTAAGAATACAGACTGACATCAATTTACGAATGGTCGGCATCTTACAATCATGAGTCAAAATAATAGAAAAGGAAAGGGAAAGGGCAGAGGTGGACAAGCAGGTTCCGGCGACAATTCTAATAGCAATACACCAAATGGTGGTCGACCACAATATATGACTGTTGGACCTGGAAGTGCACCGGAAAGTGCTGCAAGATTACAAGCGCTCCTTGACAATGATTCTGGGTATGGAGGCAGTGTAGCTGGCGAAAGCTCGAATGGGGTTCCATCATGGAATCCTACACTGACACCGGATAGACCTACTCCTCCACCCTCTTCCCTTCCTCGAGGACAATCGAACGAAGTTTCTGAAAACGAGAGACGGTCGCAGGCAAATGCAATACATCAACTATGGTACAATCAACATCGGGTCACTCTTGGTAGATCAATCAATCGTGTGGTGGAAACTTTGAAGTCGTTGCAGGAAATGAACGCACAATGGCCAGCAATCTACCCCTCAGTTCAGCGCGAAGAATCTCAACATCATCGACAGGACCCACGGCCAGGTTTGGTACATACGCAGACTGGTATCAGTTCATCAACACCTGAACCTCGTCCTGGACAAGTGCGACGTGCTATGACATCTATTGGTGAGGATAGCAGTAATGCGGAGTCGAGTCAAGCTGCGGAATCAAGATCAACTCCGGAACCCCGACTTGTAACACCACAGATCGCACAGGAGTTTTCCATCTTGAAGTTGGATTTGAAGTTGGGATCCTTACATCAAACCGAGTTGGTACATTCTTTGGAAAAGGCTTCGATCGCATCTCTGCTTGATGGAAAAATTAGTTCGAGCATAAATCATTTACTCTCACTACGAGAACGGATCGAAGATTCTTCGAGTAAAGTTCTAGTGACGGGAGACTTAAACACCGGAAAATCGACATTCTGCAATGCACTTCTGCGACGAAAGATTTTACCAGAGGATCAACAACCTTGCACGAGTATATTCTGTGAGGTTTTGGATGCGAGAGAAAATGGAGGAATCGAAGAAGTACATGCGGTACACAAGGAAACTATCTACGATCGACATGACGAAAGCACTTTTGACGTTTACACGATTCAAGATTTGGAGCAGCTAGTCCTTGATAATGATACCTACACACAATGCAAAGTCTATGTCAAGGATGTACGCACGATTGACGAGTCCTTACTAAACAATGGAGTGGTGGATATTGCAATCATCGATGCGCCTGGTCTCAACTTGGATACTACGAAAACAACTGCGGTGTTTGCTCGACAGGAAGAAATTGATGTAGTCGTCTTCGTTGTCTCGGCGGCCAACCACTTTACACAAACTGCGCGAGAATTTATTTGGGCGGCAGCGGCGGAAAAAGCATATATTTTTATGGTTGTCAATGGATATGATAATATTAGGGATAAGGAACGATGCCAAAAAATGATTTTGGAGCAAATTCAAGGTTTAAGTCCTAGAACTTTCAAGGAATCCTCTGAACTCGTTCATTTCGTATCGAGTAATGCTATTCCTACTGCTGCACTTGGCCCTCCTGGTCCACCGGGTGGAAGTGGTGGCGGAAGCAGTAGTTCTAGTGGAGGTGGCGGTGATGGACCGGACTTCGATGATGGCTCAGATCCGAAAGGAAAGGGCAAAGGCAAGGACAAGGAAAAGATTAGAGACTTCGAGATTCTTGAACAGTCACTGCGTCGATTTGTTCTCGAGAAGCGAGCTAGATCCAAGTTGGCTCCAGCAAAGACTTACTTACTCAATGTTCTAAGTGATATTCAAAGTCTTGCCACTGTCAATGCAGAGGTTGCACAATCCGAATTGGATCGTGTTACCAAGGAATTAGCAGATATCGAGCCAATGCTCGAGGCTTCTCAAAAGGCGAAGGCCGAAGTCAGCGATGATATTGACCGAACTATTGATGCAACATGCAAGAGTATCTATGATTACACTCGCTCAACACTTAACGACACAATAGCTAGAACAGCTGATGACGATCTTGGTATTCCATATCCAGGACTATTCGGTGCTTTCCAGTATGCCGATGACATCAAAGAAGCTATCATGTCCGAAATATCTGCTACAGTCTCCGCCTGTGAAGAACATGCACGTCGTAAGACAGTTGATGGCGTAACACAGATCAAGCAACTTGGCATCTTACATCTCGGTGATGAGTATACAGACTTGAGCTTTAGAAGCGACATTATGTTCAAGCGCAAGCGCGATATTCTTGCCAAGCATCTTGATATTGAGACTGAGTTGTGGGATTTCTTTGATTTCTCCACTCTACTTCAACGACAAGAGAAGATGGCTGGAACTGGTATGGCAATGACTGTTGCCACCGTTCTTGGTAGTCGTGCAATTGGCGGATTTGGATGGGTTGACGGTGCTTTGTCTGCCGCAAAGATTATGGGTAACAATAATTTGCGTAGATTGGTCGTGCCAGGAATTTTAGCAGGAGGTATGTGTTGCATGATTCTACGTTGTATATTCTTACTAAATTTTTCTAGCTATCGCTGTAGCTTACTACGTCCTGAACCAAATTCCCCAGTCACTTCCACATCGCCTCTCTTCCAAGATCTCTACTCAACTTTCCGCAATTGATTACGTACACTCCAATAGTGATCGCATTTCATCGTCAGTACGCAAGGTTCTTCGATTCCCTGCCGATAATCTTCGAGTTGGTCTTCAACGTTCCGTTGAACAACTTGGTACCAAGCGTGAAGAGACCAGAAAGATCAGAGGCGAAAGCGAAGTTGCTAGAAAATATTTTGGCAACTTGGTCAACAAAAGTGCGGAAATCAGAAATAATGTCGAGAGTGTGGATTTGGAGGGACCAGCTCCAGGAGTGGCTGCTGCATACGATGCTTAGATTCTTTGTTATACCCCAATATCTCTTTTTCTTCTTATGCGTCGATGACTGCTTTCTCAGATGAATAAAAAATGGCGTTTTCTGAGCAATTTATTTTTAAAGACAATTAGGGATGGATTGCTGGAACAGGTGATGGATGGGTGGTGATGTGGAAAATGGAAATATGAGTGGCGTTGGTCGTAAGCTTTAGGATTGATTGTATGGCGTACCTAGCTACTTCGGACTCCCCTCTCCACTTACTTTACTCAGTAGAAAAGAAAAGAAAGTAATATCATGCATTAAATATGTCATATGTGAGATGTGAGTTTGCAATACTGCCTCTGGTGAGCTTGTTGCCAGGTATATCAGTGCATGGTGAGCTTCCTAGATGAGTGGAATTCCCGGTGAGCTTTTTCCAAATGATTTAGGACTTTTCCAAGCTTAGCTTCAGCGCTCATAGCCCATATATCACTCCCAGTGAGCATGTCTTCAGATTTCAGTTGCATCAAACGAGGATACAGAATTATGGGCCTTAAATATCAGGGTACATTTTAGCCAAGGCTGCTAAGATCCAAGGCTACGATTCTGGAAACGAAGCCGGACCATTACTACATGACGACTTGCGCGGCTGCATCGAACACACACCATCATATAATCCAAATTAATTCACCAACCTTCCCACCTTTCTCCAATTCCCTTGTTCCTTCAATCCCCATAAACACTTCCAGTCGCAACCATGAATGTATGTACTTCTCTTATCACCCTCAAGCTCCCCCACTAACCATTCCCCTTCCAGATCGTCGAATGGGCATTTGGCAAGCGCATGACGCCTGCGGAGCGACTGCGCAAACACCAGCGATCTCTGGAAAAAACACAACGGGAACTCGATCGCGAGCGAACGAAGTTGGAGAACCAGGAAAAGAAATTGATTCAGGAGATTAAAAAGAGTGCGAAGAATGGACAGATGGGGGCGGCGAAGATTCAGGCAAAGGATTTGGTTAGGACGAGGAGATATGTGGAGAAGTTTTATAGTATGAGGACTCAGTTGCAGGCGATTAGTTTGAGGATACAGGTATGTGTTTTTTTAATTTGTTCTTGGGTTTTTCTTTTTAGGGGGGCTTGGGGAGGAGGGGTCTTGGGAGGTGTTTTGGGATGGGGGGAGGAAGAGGGAAGAGAGTGATTGAGAGAGAGTGAGTACTGATTTATTGAAATAGACGGTACGAACAAATGAACAAATGATGCAAGCCATGAAAGGCGCAACGGGCGTTCTAGGCAGCATGAACCGAAGCATGAACCTCCCCGCGCTCCAAAGAATCGCGATGGAATTCGAAAAGGAAAATGATATTATGGATCAGCGACAAGAAATGATGGATGATGCGATTGATGATGTCACGGGACTGGAAGATGAGGAGGAGGGCGAGGAAGTCGTCGAACAGGTTTTGGAAGAAATTGGAATCGATTTGAAAGCGGCGATGGGGGAGACGCCCCAGGGATTGCAGAGTCAGACGGTGGCGGAGGGGAGGGTGGCTCAGGCTGTTGGGGGTGGTGGGGGGGTTGGGGCGGCGGATCCGGGAGATGATGATTTGCAGGCGAGATTGGATAGTTTGAGGAGGGATTGAGTGGGGGTTTTTGATTGATTGATTGATCTATTGATTAGGGGGGAAGGGGTTAGGGGGGAAGGGGTGGAGGGAGGGGTGGAAATTTATGGAATGAGGTCACATGCAAATCCAATTCTGCAAAGGAGAATGATCATCTGTCGGTATGGAAATTGCTATGGAAATCGAAATGGACAGATGAAATATCGAGTGGAAAGAGTACATGATGTTTGGTCGATCCATACATACTCTAGACTCATGATTCTTTCATCGGCGTTACTCGCAGGATTGTGGAAGGCGTTTCATAGGGGTTGTGGTTTGGGTCTGGTTTGGTCTGGTAGGATGGACTTGCAGATTTTTATTTTTATTTTTTATTTTTATTTGATTTTTTCACTCATGATCGTTTGTTTATCTATCTAGCTGACTGGCTGACTGACTGTCTTTTTCAATGCGTAAACGTAAATGAGAAGGAGCTTATGAGGATGAGAATGAGGATTGAGTGTATGATGTGCAATGCCATTTCGAGGTCACTTGCTGGGTGTTTGTAGTTTGAAGATTGGAGATGTGTGTGTGTATGTGTATATCTTTTTGCCTTGAAGAGGAATATGCTTAAAGAAGCTGGAGGACTGAGAATGATTGTACTGTACTATGATTATCTTTTCGGGATAGAAATACCTACTTACCTGATAGGATCTCATCTAGATGTTCTTTGTGTTATATAAAAGAAACGGAGATTCTGTCGTATTTCTAGATTTCCCCAGACTTCTCCTCTCGTTTCATTCATCCATCCAATACTAATAATCCTTCCCACTTTGGATTCTTTCTTTGCGGTCTGGAGTACCCGTGGACCTATCTAGTCATAAGATCTCCATGTTGCCGAATCAAGAGGGAGATCTGAAGTATCTACCGAGTAGTCATCGATAAATAGATTGATATGTACCTATGTAGATTGATGAATCATCGTGTCTAATTGCAATTTCCAATGAGGAATACTGGTAGTACTTGTGGACATAAAGGTTATTCTCATTAGTACTTCCTCGGATTCGATGGATTTCTTTGTATCAAAGTGTATTTATACCTTGTGCTTGAAAAGTATTAACACCATAGAGAATTTATAAGTTGGATTTATATTATATTTATATTTATACTTACTTATATTTATATTTATATTCAATCAATCTTTATCCAAATCCCAGCACCGTGGTCCTTTGTATGATCAGAGTGGATATATTATATTACATCTTATATTACATGTCGATATTACCTGGTCTCTGGTGTGCGTATCTAATACCCAATTACCCAATTACCCAAATACCCCACGAACCGACCGCAAAAACGATGTCATGGGTGAGGAAATGGTGATCCAAGCTAATTAACTCCCAGTCAGTCTTAACTCAAGTCAAGTCAAGTCAAGTCAAGTCAAGTCAACTCAACCCAGGAACAAGAACAAGAACAAGAACCATAACTCAGTCATACCCAAATTCAATTCAATTCAATTCAATTCAATTTAACCCCAACTCAACTTCCATTGTACTTCTCAGATTAATCACATTTCATCCCCAATATTGAAATCTTTACGAATCATCATCCTATTCATTGTCTGGTCATATTACAAAGTCAACTACTACCTACCTACATCTTGAGGGCGAAGCAAACAAGCTACCTCACAAACAAATCAGAGCAAGAACGATAAATTCACACAACAAACGAACCTTCTTCCTTCCTTCAATAACAACTGTCGGTCTCTTTACGAGACACTTTTATTTAAATCAAACAAACTGGCAGGAAATAAGAGGAGGAGCTTTTCCTCCCAAGGAGGTCTGCTCAACAGAATGTTTGGCAGCTCAAGTTCCCCACCAAAAGATTCATCCTTAGCTTCCACCACAACTCCTCCCACCTCTTCCGAGTCGAGCGCCGATTCATCAACAGGTCTCAATAATCAAGGCGATGCATCAACCGCTTTGAAAGCTCTCGATGGTGAGACTGGGACATCCGAAAAACGTAGCGGGAATGGTAGTCCCCCAGGTCGCGCAATCCCCGGCGATGGTTCTGGAGAGAAGAAACGCCGGAGTAGCGGGGTCGGCGGTAAAGCCAGCTCGTTACTTGCCAGTGCCAAAAATTCATTGCACTTTAGTCAGAGTCCTAATTCTTCCGGATTCATGTCTGGTGGTCGATCGAACGATGTAGTACAAACGCCCTTGCAAAAGCTGGGAAAACAAGATCCGGCCTTGACGGTTCCTCAAGGTCAGCATAATAATTCGGCGGGAGAATCTCGTCCCGGTCCTCGATCGACATTCAAAGTCGGGGTTTGGGAAGATAAAAATAAGAAATGTCGTCGCACGATGGAGGATACTCATGCTTTCCTGTATAACTTCTTACATACACCTGCACCTGTGGTGGGTGCCGATTCGAGCTCAAAGTCGGAAAAGTCAGATAAAGTCGCAAGTGATTCATCAGATAGTCTTGCTCGGCCGGTATCCGCACAATCCATGATGGAGACAGATAATGGTTATTTTGCAATCTTCGATGGTCATGCAGGTACATTTGCTGCAGATTGGTGTGGAAAGAAACTACATCTCATTTTGGAAGAGACTATACGAAAGAATCCGAATACACCGATTCCCGAACTTCTCGATCAAACCTTTACAACTGTCGATGCGCAGTTGGAGAAATTACCTTTGAAAAACAGTGGTTGTACTGCCGTTACTGCGGTTCTTCGTTGGGAGGATAGGATACCAAACGCTTCATCTGCCACGGGTTCTACAGCCATTGCACCTGTGACCGCTGCTGCCGTTAAAGCCGCTGAAGAAACACCAAAGACTGAAGATGGTGGTGCAGATTCGAAATCCACATCACAACAGCCAAAGGCCGGTTTGAATGCCCCTACTGGAGACGTTCAGGCAAAACTCAAAAGTACTTCTTCTCGTGCTAGAGTATTGTACACAGCTAATGTTGGAGATGCACGTATTGTATTGTGCCGTAATGGCAAAGCTTTACGTCTATCTTATGATCATAAGGGTAGTGATGAGAATGAAGGAAAACGTGTTGCAAATGCAGGTGGTTTGATCCTCAATAATCGTGTCAATGGTGTTTTGGCAGTCACTCGTGCATTGGGAGATGCGTATATGAAGGACTTGGTTACGGGTCATCCATATACGACTGAAACTGTTATACAACCTGATAGTGATGAATTCATCATCTTGGCTTGTGATGGTGTAAGTATCTTTCTAATTGTCTGTAAAGAATTCTACTAATTAAATCATATAGTTATGGGATGTCTGTTCAGATCAAGAAGCAGTTGATCTCGTTCGTTATCAACAAGATCCAGTTGCCGCAGCTAAACAACTGGTCGAGTATGCTCTCGCTCGATTCAGTACGGATAATTTATCTTGTATGATTGTTCGATTTAATCGACCACTTCTTGTTGCAACGGCAAAAGATTCTCATGCAGCTATTGGCGTTGAAGGTGATGGTAATATGGGATTCGGTACACTTTCCGAAGCAGATAAAATTGTTTCAGAATCTCGGCAAAAAGTTAAAGATGGAGCATCAAATCTCGGTGTTAGTGGTAGCAATAGTGGTGCAGGACATGATCCTAAGTTTGATGGAGCCGTAGAGGATGAAGAAGATGAAGAGAAACCTCGGATGGAGAGTGTAGTTGAAGAGGAACCTCAATCTATCGAGGGTGATTCATCGGCTCCGGAAATAGATTTAAATGCTGCGGAGAAGGCGAAAGCGGAGGAGACGGCTGCAAATTTGCATTTACCGGCTGGAGCTGAGAAGTAATGTTTTTTACTTGTGTATATTTTGAGTGGGAGGGGTAGTGCGGGGAGCGGATTTTTCTTTTCTTTGCGGTTTGCTCAGTGATTATTTGGGTTTATTTTAGGAGGTTGAGAGGGATGTGGAAGGGGTGGCAATGAATGGATGGATGGATGGACGGATGGACGGATGATGGCTTGATGAAGACTTATCTGAGTTATAGTTCTGTGACATGGGTAGAGGGATTCGGGGAAGGATGGATGGATGGATGGATGAAAGAAGTTTTTTTTTGCCAACTGATGAGTGGGTGCTATGAATATGGATTTTGGGGGGTAGGCGGGGTGGGGATGGGGATGGGGATGGGGTAGGGGCAGGGGAATATTAAATTACGCTAAGTACGTACCTAAACAATGATACGTAGCGTACCGTACCGTACCGTACAATGTATGAATGTTTATGCATGCTTGCATGATTCGATTCGATATGATTTGATATGTTATGATATGATATGATATGAATGGAATTGAATGGATTGAATTGAATATTAGTGTTTTCTTATTTTATTTTATGTTTTCTCATATAGGGGTGCTTATTTTTGTATTTGTGTATGTATGTATATGTGTTTCCATATCTTTCTTATTCTAGAAAACAAATTTGTAGAGTATAACAGAGTAGGTAAGAAGAAGAAATTAAGAAGAAGAAGAAGAAGTTGAAGTTTGAAGTTGCGCAATAAATATAATAAATACAATCCGAATACACTCTAAACTCGTATCTATATCTGTATCTACATTTGCATCTGCATCTGAATCTGCATCTGCATCTGCATCTGCATCTGCATCTACATTTGCATCTCATAATTAAAATAATATCAATATCAAATATAAAACATCAAAAAGCATAAAAACCATCTCATATTTCCAGGTATCCACCCCCTCTCCCCTATTCACCACAAGCGAGATATATCTACTATACTAAGTGCTCCGAGTTTACTTGGTTCTGATTCCCTCCGTTTCGCTCTTCGCTTTTTCTATTCCTATTCCTATCTCCTATTCCTAGGTATTCCCAACAGCATATATAACTGTAAATGCAAGTGCGTACGTATTTAGCGCATTCGCTTGCACCTGCCCCTACCACTTCTCCTCTATCAATAACACATTCCCTCCCAATCAACCAGCTCATATAAGAAGCAATTAACTCCACCCCACTCCATTTCTCAACTGACTTTGAATCCCTCCAGGTAGACGCCTATCACCATTCACCCTAACATGTAAACTAATTTCTCATTCCCCTCAATTGTTCCTTCGAAACTATGTACCAAGATTATTTGTCGTTTATTATCCATTATCGTAACCGTACAAAAGTGATAAATCAAACCATTAGACATATCATATGGTCGCCCATAGAGAATCCTTCTTCGCTAAAATGCAGATATTTTGCCATGGCCAAATCATTTCGTATTGATTGTCTCTTTTGAGAATAAATCTAAAGAGCAGAATGTGGTGTCGAGTGAGCTGTTGTTGGGGTTTCATTATAATCTAGATTGCTAGATCCAGTAGCTAGCCTGATTGTATTTGTTCTCCCTGCACCACCATCGAAAATGAATGGCCCCACGTCATTTCTAGGTGTCATTGGTCCTTCACCCGTGAGAGGATCTGCCAATGTAGGATGCATCCCATTTGGACTTGGTGAACCGCGCTCAGAACGAGAAGTGGAGGCGGCACTAGGGACTGGTTTTCTTGCGATTATGTCGACAGGTGATACTGTAGAACTCAAGTTGGTTTGAGGAACCGGTGTGGCTGAAGCCGAACTGGCTTGTGAATCGCTGACGTTAAGAAAAGCTATATCTTCGAGTCTAGTTTCGTGGGCGTGAGCACCTGTACTAGAATCATCACTCGTGTCGAGATCATCTTCGATATGATTCATATTCGAAGGTTCAAAGGTTTCCGGCTCTGGTAAAATTGGTGCCGCTATAGGGTCACTCGTTCGTGGTAAAACCGTTTCCTGGGTTGTTGGCTCGGTTCCAACGGGATTGTTTGTATTTGTTGCCGATTCTGATGTTGCTTCCACCTCAGCCTCCGCATCAGATGTGGCCAATTCCTCCCAATCTCCATCTGGTTCATCAAGCTCTGCCTCGAGATCTGCGACTGTACGACAATTTGGACATATAAAATGAGGCCAAGCAGGACCATTGATAACAACTCGTATACATTTGTAATGCCATGTATGAGAACATGGTGCGACGAATAAAGATTGGCAGGGCTTGCATATGTTAGTTTAGGGCTATCAGGTAGGAGAAAACGTCGTGACTTACTGCTATAGGTCCCAGACAAATTGAGCAATCTTGCGAGGAACTACTCGAACCACCTGAGGCTTGTTTTTTGAGATTGTTGTTGAGCTCGCGCAAGCGCTTATGAGATTGTACACTAGGAAGAAGATTAGCAAACACACTGGATTCACCATCAAACTAGTAGACATACTTGAAACTGCTAGGACCAGTTTGCCATCCTTTGTTGAGTTCCACTCGTATTTTGACGCATCTAAATATCATTTCCTCACCACCTTTGAAATCTATACCTAATTGAACTATATCGCCATCGTTCACTGGGAATGGTTTTGATTCTGTTCCAGGCGAACTTAATCGTATATGATTGAGAAATGTGCCCGATGAACTTTTCACATCCTTGATAAACCAACGACCTCCCGTGCACCAAAATTCACAATGACGTCTGCTAACCACTTTTGACTTGAAACCAACTGGTGCAAACGATGGCACATTCGTAGCATGAGGGGGTTGATTATCTCTTTCGGAATATCGACCAACTTTTATAATTTCCTTTCCTGTCGGGAGTGTTCGACTCATGGTACCAAATACGAGAGATGGACGATGGGCTCGAGGATCTTGATGCGGAGAGAAACGAATCGATGGTAATTGATGCGACATGGTTTCTCTTGTTGATTGGGAAGTGTTCTCTCCCAAGTCATTTAATAAAGGCATATCTGCTGCCCCTCCTGTTCCTGCAGATCTAGTTCTTGCCATCGACGCCTCCAGACCAGAGGTTATCGCAGATGAATCGTTGGCCGATAAGACGGCTGAAGAGGAGGCAGTCGCGGTAGGTTGTGGCTGAGTTGCAATTCTTGATACTCCGCTGTGACCTCCCACTGTCGGTAACCACCCACTTGTCGATCCAAGATTTTCTTGATTATTCGAACCTGCAGAAGTTAATTCGGGGGGGTTTGTGGATCTTCGTGCAGTGGGTGAAATTTGTCGAGGAAGAATTTCGGTTGTAGGAGTTGCAGAAGTTGCAGGCGAGGCTGCAGAAGAGGCGTGAGAGGGTGCGCTCGCTGACGTGGGGGATGAAGGTGAAGGGTAACTTGAGGTGTGTGAGAGTGTGGGTCGTGAATTTTGATGATTGCTATTCGAACTTGTATTTGAATTCGAATTGGAATTTGTATTTGTATTGGAAGGAGTTTGATTGTGGTGTTCCCTCGATAACAAATGATTTTGGGTGTAACTTCGCAAATAACTTAAACCTCGTAGACGACCTCTGGTTGATGATGATGTGGTGGGAGATGTTGGGGTTGTAGTTGGTTGTGGGGAGATTGGTGAGACGGTTTGTGGTGCACTTCGTTCTCGTACAATGGGTGATGATATTGAAGTGGTTGGGTTCCAGGACGAACTAGGGAGCGAGGAATACATGGAGAGAGAATGTGAAGCACGAGGATGAAGTTAATCCTCGACTTTTATTCTTCTTGAAGGAGGGAGAGAGATGGAGGTGTATCTTGGTTGAAATCAATCGATAACAAAGTTATAAAGAATGAGAATTTGGATTTGTTGGATTTGAATTTGATTTGAATTCGAATATAACAAAGGATGATGATCGAACTCAAGACAAGTGATGATAAAAGAAAAGAAAAAACCCTTGAATACTAGGTAGGTAAATTAACTAGTAAAAGAGATTATGTATGGAGAGGTGGTAGGTAGGTAGTCGATGTATGGTCTCGAGATAGTGTGTGTGATATGTACGGTAGGTAAGGTATGTACCTGGTAATCCCGTACTATCACTACACTATATGGTAGTCAAAGAGTTGTTGATATTGATGAATCTGGATGGATTGATTGGATCGGATTGGATTCGAGTCTGTTCTTGATCGGATTTGGGGACCAGAGAAGTCAAGTGGCTTGTCGTGCGTGCTGTGCGTTAACTTGACATCTAGATTGGAAGTCAGGAAGTATGGTGTGATACGAGGATGGATAGATGGGAGGAGGAGGAGTAGCAGTAGTAATATAAATCAGTATTAAACAGTAGTATCGGTATCGTATAGTTTCTGGGATAAATCAATAGACATGAAAAAAAGAAGAGAAGAGGAAAAAAGAATTTGAATGGAGATGCGGTGTGTTGACGTTGAAATATGTGAATATGTATGTATGTATGTGTGTGTGTGAAATAGAGTGTAAGATCTTATGTATGTACAAGTACTAAATAGGTGTGTATATGGATATAAGTATGTGTGTATGGATATCTATATCTTTTCTCAGAAACCTTAACAAGAATAAGAATGCGAATAGACCGTTGAGGATATCTGGATGTTGATGTTGGTTGTATGGTGGTTGTTAGGGAGGATCTCAGAGTGTTGGTGAAGGTAGCATTGCATTTGCATCCAGGTGGGTAAAATTACTGAAGTATATGTGAAGTATATCGTATTTCTCGAATGAATGAGTTCTAGAATACGGAGCAGTAGTCGTACGAGATGTTGAGTGATGAGATGATGATGATGATAATAATAATAATTATTATTATAACATCCACATATATTAACGCGTATCTACTCGAGTATATAAATATCTAAACATATACATATATTTACATATACATACATCCATAATACCCACATACATATATATACACACATATACATACACACACACACATATACATACACACACATACATATACACACACACACATATCCTTCCTACAATGACATACACATATACACATACTCACTCATATGGCCGCAAGCAATAATCTCGGTCGATATCCATCAGGCCATTGATGAAGATGGATCGAGAGAGATACGCGATCAGTCAGAATGGCACGAGTGCAACCGACGTGATATAAAAAATGGCCGGAAACAGGGCTGGATTTGGTAACGACGTTCCTTTTCACAGCCATGGTATTGCCACGATAGATTACAAACCTGGGTCCCTGGCTGGATCCATACAAATTCTTTCTGAATATGTGTATGACTACCTAGGTCTGGGTGTATAGGTAAAATCAACCATAAATTATAAAGACTTCTCAATACAACCGATCAATACATTCGCATTCTTACATCTAACTTCACTCCCACTTCACTCCAAACAGACTTCAACAACTCAACTTCACTCCCACTTCACCTCCTCCCAAATCTTGATAACCGCAATAAAAAAGATAAAAAATGCTTTGACCGTTAAATCGCATGGTTCTAATCAATCCTGGCTCGCCTGATAGTAGTCCATCCTGGTCTAGTCGCTGATTCAACGCCTCTGTTAACCCCAAAGCGGGAAATGTGTGGCACGTGAACAATGTCTGAATACGGCACAGTCCACGGCTTGCGCTACTAGCCGTGGACAGCTGCAACCTTGGAAGGTGGAAGCCTCGAAGCCTGCATGATTGTGATTATTGCCTGAGGCTGCTAGAGGCTGCCTCGGCTTCAATCTTGCTATCACGGTACAACAGACGGTACAACAGTATCACCGTATCACCGTCACCTTTATCACTGATCCTGATCACGTAAGCTCCCTCAATCAAAAGAACGCCACCCCGCCATCAGCCGGTAAATACCGAACTCAAGTTTTTTTTGGGAATATCCGTACTAAGCAATCATGATTGATGTAACCGCTACGGAACTTTCGCGGCGACGAAGTCAATTTCTACCTTCAACTTACTACAATTACTACAAATAACATTCATTATGCTAAGAAATCCTTCAACGAGGCTTCTAAGGAGGGCTCTTTCATCTCAAAGACCCATATCCAATGTTTTACCTGCTTTCCGCTCAAGAAATTTAGCTACTGTAGTGGAACCTGTACAAAAGGTACAAATGAAGTCCAAATTTCTAATCCTCTTCACCTCGACTAACATGAGTCACATATAGGATCCCGCTGAGTTAGATCAAATCACTACCCTTCCCAATGGAGTGCGAGTCGCAACTGAAGCTTTACCCGGTCACTTCTCCGGCATTGGAGTATACATCGATGCAGGGTCCAGATACGAAAATGAAGATCTCAGAGGGGTTAGTCACATAATGGATAGATTGGCATTCAAGTCTACGTCAAAGAGATCAAGCGATGAGATGTTAGAGTCAATAGAGTCACTGGGGGGAAATATACAATGCGCTTCATCCAGAGAATCTTTGATGTATCAATCTGCCACATTCAACTCTGCGGTCCCAACTACTGTCGCTCTTCTCGCCGAGACAATTCGAAATCCTTTAATCACTGAGGAGGAGGTTTCACAACAATTGGTGACTGCTGAATATGAGATTGGCGAGATTTGGTCAAAGCCAGAGTTAATTCTTCCGGAAATCGTACATTTGGTTGCATACAAGGGAAACACTCTTGGGAATCCTCTATTGTGCCCGAAAGAACGACTGTCTGAAATCAACAGCAACACCATACAACAATACCGGGATACTTTCTATAGACCTGAAAGAATGGTTGTAGCATTTGCGGGGGTGCAACATGAAGAAGCAGTAAAACTCGCCGAACAACATTTTGGAGATATGCCAAAATCAGCTCCCATTTTATCACAAACAGGATCGGAAACATCTCTCGATTCATTATCAGGTGAAACTAGCAGCAACAGTTCTATATCATCATCTTCCTCATCAACACCACCTTCACCAACACAAAAGCCATCCACCTTAATATCACGCATGCCATTTTTCAAGAACATCTCCACTTCCGCGCCCAAAAATGCCTCTGTTCAGAATGGTTTCCTAAATCCTCTTGACCTTAACCAACCTTCACGTTATACCGGTGGATTTCTTGCCCTCCCAACTCTTCCACCGCCAATGAACCCTGCCCTCCCCGCACTAAGCCATATCCATATCGCATTCGAAGCTCTTCCCATCTCTTCCCCTGACATTTACGCCCTCGCTACTCTTCAAACTCTTCTTGGCGGTGGTGGATCCTTCTCTGCTGGTGGTCCTGGCAAAGGCATGTATTCTCGTCTTTATACCAACGTTTTGAATCAACACGGGTGGGTTGAGTCATGCATGGCTTTCAACCACTCTTACACTGATTCTGGGCTTTTTGGAATCTCATCCTCATGTTCCCCAGGCTACGTCAAGAATATGCTTGATGTCATGTGCCGTGAACTTCAAAGTCTCACTCTCGATTCTGGATTCAGCGCATTACAAACTGCAGAAGTTAATCGTGCGAAGAATCAGCTGAGATCAAGTTTATTGATGAACTTGGAATCGAGGATGGTAGAATTAGAAGATTTAGGAAGACAAGTACAAGTACACGGAAGAAAGGTTGGAGTTAGAGAAATGTGCAAGAAAATCGAAGGATTAACCGTCAAAGATCTTAGAAGAGTAGCCACACAAGTCTTTGGGGGTCTGGTGAAAAATGCAGGAGAAGGAAGTGGTAGCCCAACAGTGGTCTTACAAGAAGGCGAAGAAGAAGGAAGAGTATACAAAAATTTCAGCTGGGAAGATATTCAAGATCGGATTCATGGGTGGAAATTGGGAAGTTGGTGAAAAAAAGTAAAAAAGGAACAAAAGTACATTTTATCGTATGTATCGGGCGGAGAATAGGATCTCTTCTCCATGTAAGTTGGGTGTTTTTTGTATGATATTGATGGATGATGTGATGATTTGAGGGGCATTTAAATGCGTGTGCATATGTGGCGTTTTGTTTTGTTGCTTTTTTGATTACTAGGTTCTTGGGAAGAGAGGAGAAGAGAGGAGGAAGGTAGGAAGGATGGGTGGAAGGATGGATGGATGGATGGATGGATGGATGGATGGATGAGAGTTGAACAATGGAAATGGGAGATGGAAAAATGGAATATGGAATATGGAATATGAGAAAACTCTCCTGACATGCCCAGGTCCATTTGATAGAATAGTCGTAGAATGAATGCCGGCAGATGGAGAGATTTGTAAGAAGAAAGGATGAAGTGGATGAAAGAGGATGAAGAAATACAATCGATTATTTAATCAAGCAAGCAATCAAGCAATCAAGCAATCAAGCAATCAAGCAATCAAGCAATTATTTTAGGAATAGGTAGGTAGAATGAGTAAATAAATAAATTGAAATACTTGTGGAATACTAAATAATGAATGAATATGAATATGAATGTGAATATGAATGTTGATTAATACTCTTTTTATAAGATTATTATGCTTGCTTTGGATTTGGGATTTGGGATAATAGATGAATGAATGAATGAATGATTAATTAAATGAGTATGTGATTCAGTACTAAGTAATAGGTATGTAAATATATATTTAATATATATTTAATATATAAGATATAAATATGACTATAATATAATAACTATAATATAAATATACTATCCCTCTACCTATAACTCTACATATAAATAAATATAAATATAATATAAATATAAATATAAATATAAATAATATAAATATAAATATAAATATAAATATAAATATAAATATAAATATAAATATAAATATAAATATAAATATAAATATAAATATAAATATAATATAAATATAAATATAAATATAATATAAATATAAATTAAATATAATATAAATATAAATATAAATATAAATATAAATATAAATATAAATATAAATATAAATATAAATATAAATATAAATATAACTATAACGTGGTTTATCAGTGGGTCGGCCATATCAGTGGATCGGCCACTTTTACCTCGAATTATTATTCTATTTTCGACACGTGTTTTCTTCATAACTAAACATGGAAAGTCATTCTAAAGAAGTATGTATAATCTTAGCTATTCAAGCTATCGAATCAAATAAAAAATTGATAATTCGAAAGGCAGTTTAGCTTTATGGTGTATCTCGATCTATATTGGGTAATAGAATTCGAGGTAAACCTAATATGGCTGAGAGTCAACCAAAAAGTCATAATTTGATTAAATTGGAAGAGGAGGTATTTATGCAATATATACTTGATATAAATAGCAGAGGATTTTCACCTAAATTGAGTATTGTTGAAGATATAGCGAATTATATATTCGAAACACAAAGAGCAAAAAGATTGGAAAACTCTGGGCTCATCGATTCGTAAAGTGTTATATAGAATTAAAAACACATTTTAATTGTGTTTATAATTTTCAAAAAGCTCTCTGCAAAGATCCCAAGCTTATTAAAGACTGATTTCATCTAGTTTCGAATATACAGGCAAAATATGGTATTCTCGACTGCAATTTCTACAACTTCGACGAAACTGGCTTTATGATGGATATAATATGTCCCGGAATGGTAATAACTAGTGCTGAACGAAATGGCAAAAGCAAGGCAATACAACCAGGCAATAAAGAATGGGCTACAGCGATTATATGTGGTAATGGAGAAAGGGAAACTATATCATCATTCTTAGTTGTGCAAGGATAATATCATCTTTCTAATTGGTATACAGAAAGCGGTTTTCCTATAGATTGGACTATCAAAACTACTTCTAATGGATGGACGAATAATAAAACGGGACTAGAATAGCTAAAGCATTTTGATAAGCATACAGTTCATCAAACAAAGGGCAAATATCGAATACTAGTATTAAATAAACACGAAAGTTATGAATCAATATCTTTTTAATTATATTATAAGTCAAATAATATTATAGTAATCAAGCTATCATTATATTTAAGTTATTTAACTTAACTATTTGATATTGACTATTTTGATATATTGAAACGGGCATATGGTTATCAAATTGATGGATTTATTAAAGCTTATATCAATTATATCATTAAGATTAAATTCCTTATAGCTTTTAAAACTATATATTAATAATCAATTATAGCTTAGAATATAAAAGCTGGTTTTCGAAAAGCAGATTTAATATTATTCAATTCTCAAGCTATACTCTTAAAATTGGATATTCGGATTTGTATACCTACCCCTTTATTCATTAATTCAAATACTTGGATCTTTCAAACACCTTATAATCCAATTAAAGCTTTTTCATAATCAACTCTAATGAAATCTCAAATAGCTTGCCATCAATCAAACTTTCCTATACCTATATTTGAGACTGTATTAGCTCTAGCTAAAAATACAAAGAGATTAGCTCATAAAAATATACTTTTAAGTGTAAAGAATCGTATAACGTGGTTTATCACCGAGTGGGCCATATCACCGAGTGGGCCACTTTCACCTTAATTCACACCTTCAAACCTATATTATTCAACAACGATTGAATCAATTGATTAAAACTATTAAGAATCTAATAATCTAGGATCTATTACATTATTTTGACAGGTTCTTGTATTATGATCTGTCTTTCCGCATTTACTATAACACTGAATAGAAAGTGCTTCCCCATTAGAATTCCTTTTTTTTTGATGCTCGTTGCGTTGAATCTGAATATTAACCTCTTGCTGAGATAATATATCAAAAGCCTTTTGTCTAGTAAATACTCCTCCTTGACACAATTGGGTTTTTTTCGTGCGTCGACGTTTGCTTAATGCCTCATTTGCCTTTCGAAGTATACGAATCTCTGTACTCAAAAGTGTATTCTCATAAGCTAATCTCTCTATACCTTTAGCTAAAGCTAATACAGTCTCGAATATAGGTGTAGGAGAGCTTGATTGATATCGAGTTATTCGAGATTTTACTAAAGTTGATTGAGAAAGAGCTTCAGTTGGATTGTGAGGGATTTGAGAGATCCATTGATCTAGATCGAAAGAGGGGGGGGTAGGTGTACGAATTCGAATATCCAATTTCGAAAGCACAGCATCAGGATCAAAGGGTATTAAATCTGCTTCTCTGAATCCTGATTTCATATTCTGAGAGGTGATTGATTCTTCGTATGCAGCTTTAAAAGCTATAAAGAATTCAACCTTCGAAATATAATTGATATGTGCCTTGATAAACTTATCAATTTGACCACCATATGAACATTTCAGATTCCTAAAACAGTCTACATCAAGTGGTTGAGTTAAATGACTTAAATGCGGTGATAGATTCAAGCATATAATATCATTCTCTTTACAATATGTCTGAAAAGCTCTTACTCCATAACTTTCATGCCTGTCTAGTATCAATATTCGATATCTACCCTTTCTTCAATTCTTAATATACTTATCGAAGTGTTTCAATCATTTTAAACCTGTTTCATTGTTTGTTTATCTATTAGATATAGGTTTAATAGCCCAATCCGCAGGAAGATCGGTTTCGGTATACCAATTGGAAAGATGAACTTGTCCCTGAATTATTAGAAATGGGGGAATAGTTTCATTCTCTTTATTTCCACATATTATTGCTGTAGCTTATTCTCGATTGCCTGGCTGTATTGATTTACTTTTGCCACATCTTTCGGCATTAGTAACAATCATTGCTGCAAATATAATCCCCATCATAAAACCTATTTCATCGAAATTGTAGAAATCGCCATCCAAAATGCCGTATTTCGCTCGCATATTCGCAACCACTCGAAACCAATCTTCAATGAGCTTAGGATCTTTGTAGAGAGCTTTTTGGAAATCATAAACACGATTAAAACGCGTCTTTAATTCAATTCGACGTTGTACGAATCGATATGCCCAGAGCTTTCCAACGCGTTTCGAATCTCTCGATTCAAGAATATAATTCGCCATATCTTCTATATTCTTGATATTGGGTGGAAATCCTTTTGAATCTATATCAAGTATATATTCAATAATCACATCCTCTTCTAATTCTGTAATTTTATGGCAATTCGCTCGAATCTCTATACGTGGAGTTAAACTGTTCATTTTATGGCTGATCGTTGTGCGAGGTATATTATATAGCTTAGCAACCTTTCGAATGCTTAATTTTTTATCTTTTTGAAGAGCTTCGATGGCTAAAAGTAAACGTGCTTTTTTATTCGTAGATTCCATAATAAATGGTTGATAAAACGCGTGTTGAATATGAAGAGTGCGAATTGAGGTGAAAGTGGCCTACTCGGTGATATGGCCCACTCGGTGATAAACCACGTTACTTCGAAAAGCAAATAAGGCATTAAGTAAACATCAACGCGCTAAAAAGATTCAATTATACAATAGAGAAGTATTTACTAAACAAAAAACTGAAGATATATTATCTCAGCAAAAGGTTGATATTTAGATTCAACACGACGAGCATCAAAAAGGGGAGAATTCTAATAGAGAAACATCTTCTAGTCGATACTATAATAAATATGGAAAGACTGGGTATAATGTAAGGACTTATCAAATAATGTAATAGATCCTAGATTATTAGATTCTTCATAGTTTCAATCAATTGATTTAATCGTTGTTGAATAATATAGCTTTAGGATAATAATTCGAGGTAAAAGTGGCCGATCCACTGATATGGCCGACCCACTGATAAACCACGTTATATTTATTTATTTATTACTTTACATCCAGGGGGTAGACTGAAGGCCTATCACGATCTCCCAGGGGGTACTAGGGATGGATTATACTACTAATTCTATTTATATATAATTGCTGGTATAGCCAAGCGTTCTGTTTTTCTATGGCTGTGATACTGATGGTGAGCGAGCAGCCGTGTTATGTATACTCTTGTTGTTCCACTCCTGCTTATAAGTTCAATGCTGTCCAACTTATTTTATGCTGAGTAGTTTAGGGGTTGTTTGGAACCTTGTATGAGGCAGGGTTCAGGACCGGTAAGGGCGGGTTTTTTGGAGAGTTATTTTCAGAGAAAGAGTAAAATAGAATTCGGGGATTGTTGGTAATTGCTGTAAGCAGAGACGATCGGGGTTATCGAGGTTTATTAGAGGCGAGGCGATTTGGTAATCGCTAGAAGCGAAAGCGATTGATTATATGAAGTTTTATTTAGGGGCAAGATGATTAGCGGCTGCTAGAAGTGGGCGATCGGGTATCGAGATCCTAAGAGGGAGAGAGGTATGTTGTGACTACTCGAATGCGGTTGAAATCATTTAAACGAAATGGGAAGGCATGGTGGTAATGGAGTGGAGTTTCTTTTATTAGAGTTAGAAGAGAGAGAAGGGATTACGATTTCCTTTATGCAATTGTAGCTGGTGATATAGCTTGTAAATCCATAGATCCTATTTTACGGATTCAATAAAATGGGGATCGGCTCATATATATAAAAAGATTTCATCAAGTATATCGTTTGAAAATGAATAATGGAAAGTGGGCACGAATTACTTTACCATTAAACCAGCCACTCCTTACGGAGAATAATAGTCTTTTTGTTTAATATAACTATATAGATAAATATAACTATAAATATAACTATATAGATAACTATATAGATGACTATATAGATAACTATATAGATGACTATATAGATAACTATATAGATGACTATATAGATAACTATATAGATGACTATATAGATGACTATATAGATGATTATATAGATGATTATATAGATGATTATATAGATGATTATATAGATGATTATATAGATGATTATATAGATGATTACTATATAGATGACTATTATATAAATAATAACTATAACTATATAATGTGACGAACCCAATAAGCGTTTAGAGATCAACCTTAAAGTTAAAAGCTATAGAGCTAAAGAGAGCGTGCTATAAAACTATATATGCGATCGGCTTGAAGCTTAGTACTGTATTAGTCCGATCGGATGTGATTATGTATATAGCGTGATATTATCCTTTTTTTTTGAAAAATTCGTTTTGAATTTGTTTTAAACGAATAACTTAAGTATAAAATATAATTAATAATCTTCTTTTTTATTATCAATATTACCATTTTCTTTATTATTTTTATATAAAATACTTTGAGATATTAAGTATATAATAGCTAATTGGAAAGTGTTATAAGAAGCTTCTGTTTCTTTTAAGTAATTTTTAAAATATTGATTATTAATAATCTTATCTAGATTTTTATTTTTATTATTATTATATTTGAAATTAATAAAAGTAATTATAATAATTAGGATAGATTCTTTTCGATTTTGAATATTTTGATGTAAATCAAATAAATAGGATTGTATTTAATGGAAAATATTTCTGTATTAAATATATTAGTTTTGCTTATATAGAAAAATTCTTTCAGTAGGAAAAACTTAAGTGTATGAAAATAAAATAAAGTCGGAATTGAATCGGTTTGGGTATTAAAAAAACTAAAGATATTAATAATATTAAGATTATTAATATTTATTAAATCGTAATTACAAAAATAAAATAGATTTTGTAATATATATAAGGCTTTAGGTTTATTAAAATAAAATAATATAGGGAATTCATTTACTATATATATAACTAGTTGTTATATAATCTGAACAAAAACAAAATAAAAACAAAATAGAGAAAGCTATTAGAAAAGATAGTTTCTAAGAGTTATATTAAATCTATTATAAAAGGTTAAAATCTTATTCGAATTAAGCCAATTTTGTTTTTTTGATTTTATAAAGAATCCTTTCAAACTTTGTAATATAGATATATAGAAAATCGATTTTTTATTTAAAATTAAATAGTCTATTTTTGGTTTTTTGAACTTTATTTGGATTATTATTAGAAGATTGGGTGGAAGAGGCCTCTATATTGACTATATAGTTACGCGTGTAAGCATATTGATCTCCCCGTAGTATTATATGAGGGGATCAATATGCCTATCTATGGTTCATCTAATCTAGCCCGTTTAGGTAGCCGTATTACTAATCACTACACGTGCTTAGTACCAATAACTTCTATTCCTTTTAACACTCCTCTATAGGAATTACCACCTTTGATCTCCCTGATCTTCCATACCTCTACTATCTCAATCCCAATATGTTTTTGAACCTTTCGAATGCTATTCTTGCTAAGGGTTTAATTATCCTATCTATTACTATATCCGATATATTGATATAACTAATTATCACCTTTTTTTTTTCAATAAGATTCTTGATGAAGTAGTAGTATATATCGATATACTTTGATTGTTTATATAAATATGGGTTTTTAGTTAAAGTAATTGTTTCTTGATTATTGTTTAATAGTTAAACAATATCTCTATATACAGATATATATTCAGCCTTTCCAAGATCTTTGAACACTTAAGCTAACCATTTCCCTTGTTTGGTGAATATTGCTATTGATATGTATTTGGACTTAGTATTTGATATCACTATTGAATTCTGCTTCTTACTAGTCCACGATATTGGTCCACTATAGAATATAGCAATTCCCTTAAAAATACTTTTTCGATTATATTAATCACTTGTCTAATCTGCATCAGTGAAGACTTTTATAATATCTACTAATAGATTATATTCCTTTGCGATTTGGTATTATACTCCCTCAGGCCCGTATTTGAATTTCTGAATGATTGTAACTCTCAGATATCGTATTAAGTTCTTTATTTCTATTCTATAGTATTTTGCTAGCTTTGCTATATACTGTAACAATCAGCTTAATATGAAGGAAATGTCTAGTCTTATATACACCATTAGATAAATGAGACTATCTATAGCTTATTGGTATTCAATAATATCAATCAGTTCATTGTCTTCTATAGCAGATCGTAGGCATAAGTAATCAGTAGCAGGTATTTTCTTAATATAATGCTAAACATATGAGATTCCGAATTTTGTGAGCATAGCTTTCAGATATTCTTTTTGATCTAATGTGAGAGATCTGTTTGCTTGATTTCTTACAATCCTAATATCTAGAATCTTGCTAATCTTCCCTAGATTCTTAGTATTGAAATACAATAAAAGTGTTATAGAAAATCAATTGAGTTAATCTTTTGAAATCGAGAAAGCAATTATATTATCAATATATATTAGCAGATTGAGTTGGTGAGTAGTATATATATAAAGATACAGATCAGTAAGACTTTGAATAAAGCCCCAATTAATCAATTAAGACTTTAAAAGTTGACTCCAATCTCGTTCAGTTTGTTTAAGGCTATACAAGCTTCTCAATATGCATAAGATGCATTTATCTAATACCTTGAGTCCCTGAGGTAGTGTAAGGTATATCTCTTTTTTGAGATAGGATTCTATAAAAGCATTTTTTATATTGAAGTATTAGCATTCCGAGTTCTCTTTTACAATAATCACTAAGAACAAGTAGAATATATTGAATCGCACTATAGAAATAAAGATTTCATTATAATCTTTTCCAAGAATTTGATTAAAACCTCTTATTACTAATTATACCTTGAACCTCTCAATCTCATTGTCCTTTGTTTTTATTGTGAATATTCATTTTGTTGAAACAAGGTTTCCTCCTTTCGATAGAATATACTTTTCCCAGGTGCCATTTGCAATTAATGAATTAATCTCTTCTTCAATAGCTTGCTTCCATTTTTCTCTATATTTGAGGTCCGAGACTGCTTGATGATATGTAGTAGGAATGGGGATTCCTAGAATCTGTTTTGTAGAGAAGACTGTATCCTTGTCTGTAGGGTTTCCTAAGATTACTTGTAGGTTTTCGGATAGTTTTATTTTAATACTTGTATTGATCCTTAATGTAAACAATATGGAGATTATAGTATATTCAATAGTATTTCTATTTAGATCTGCTATAAGCATTACTATTATTGCTCTAATCAGTTTCTGGATATACTTATTTGATCCATTATCATTTCATTTGCATTTTCGAAAAGAATATTTTTTAGGAGTATCTATATCTATAGGTGTGATCGGGGTTTCGGTCGAGAGTTGAGTTGTAGGTATAGTATCTGATATCTCTGCTTTCATTGTTTCTGGAGGTAATATTGGGTTCTTAGATGAATTGATTTCGATAATATTCTTTTCGCTATCTTTATTGAATTCCTGGATATTGTTTATTTTAAATATACTAAGGATTATTACTTTTGGGGTCTTGGGGATAACAGTATTTTATAATAAATCAGATGGATATTCTAGTTTCTCTTATACTTTGTAAGATTTACCTCTAGATCTCCTATCAAAAACAATATTCTCTATATCTTGAAGATCTGATACTGAGTTCTTTATTTTCAAATCTAGATCTCCTCCCTTTTTGGATTTGTTTATGATTATTCGGCTTGCTTATATAGTGTAATCTAGTTTCGGTGAGTATACTCTAATATATCTATTAGTTATAGTCAAGTATTTCATAAAGATGCCTTCTCGAGCTGTATCTTGTAATTTGTTGTGTTGTTGATTCTTTGGGATTGTTTTTGGATTGATATATGTATAGTACTTGCTTCCTTATATTCTATAATAATTAATATCCGGAATTGATCTTGTGAACGTTTCGATTGGGCTGATCACATTATCGTTGATAATCGGTTTAATATTTGTTTTGTTTCTATAGTATACATTATATTCAATAGCTTTGTTTTAGAATTCTAATAGCAATCTGGATTTCTTTAGTATAGCTTTTATATCAGCTTCGGCAGTACTAATGTTTTTCTTGATAGTTTTGTTTGATGAGATGATGTTATAGTTGTTAATTCTGATTGGATCCCAGAGTTCTATTCTTTAATAGCTTGGATTAGCTTTAGTGCATTATTAGTTCGAGTAACTATTATCTTATCACCAATACCAAATTCCAATTCGGTTTTCCATTTCTTTAATCTTGGTATGGCTTTATCTTTTGTTTTTAGGGTTAAAATCCAATTCACTTTTGTTTAGTTGTTTATGATTAATAGGAAATAGTGGTTTCCTCGTAATGATCTTGGGAATGAGCTAGCGATATCAAAGTGAATGAGCTTTAGTCTTTTTGTTTTGTAAGAATTGAATTGTTTTGGGATTAGATTCTTTATCTTGGTGAGTATACAAACTTTGTATACAGGGATCTTGGATAGAACTTTAATCGGCTTTCCCAATGTAGTAACTTTATAAAGATTTTGTATTTTCTTTGGACTGAGATGATTAAATCGTTTATATTATAATAAATAAGTTTTTAGATCCTTTTTGGTTTTATTTAAAGAGATATCTAGAGTAATCTCATTTGGCTTAATATCACTAATAATCTCTATACTCGATAAAATGATATCTTTATATCCTTTTGCAATATCCAAGATTATATAAATTTCTCTATCCATTTTTGCTTTGATAATATTTATTCTATTCTTTCGAAAATATATATAATCTGAATTGAATCTGCCCTTAAATCTAGCTTTATAGATCTTCTTATTAGAAAGGAGATTAACTCTTAATCCCAATATATACAACATTTTTGAAAATAAAACCATATCCCTATTTTCTAGCTTTATTGCAGTAGTATCTATTGTCACGGTGTGAGATCACGTGACATATTGGTCCCCTCGGAGGGGACCGAATTGGGCGCTCGCGCCGGAGCGCAAGTGAGCTAGGGCCTGATCAGGCTAGCTCGCTTAGCAAAATCCTGTATATCTTTAACTTGGAAGATCCTGTATTATAGTTCTTTGAGCTATATCTTAATCCTCAATCTGAATCTATTACTCGAATCAGTATAATCTTACCAGATTAGGGCAAAGTTATTAGAATTCTATTCTGCCCATCTGCTTTGTGATATTATGTAGCTTCTATCTATTAAAATATCGTTTTCGTGATAACTGCTCTGTACCCGCTTGGCCAGCTTGGGGATTCCTCAGAATTTGGTATTTCCGTATCGGAGGATTCTTAGGTTTGATATCAATATCTCCAATCGGTATCTGCGTATTATGTCGAGTTGGAGGAGACCAATAGATTGCTCGAATGCGAAATTTCCGAATCCCTAGTCCGCGAATGTATTCAAGCCGTTCTGCACAAGCAGATTGCTACTCAAAACGCCTGTCTACTCAATCGTCTTACCGAATCCATGCTTATTATACCTATTCGTTTGGAAACTATATCCCTCAAAACTCCTGCTAACTCTATCCCCAAACCTACTATACCTATTCTAACCACTCGATTGAGTAAGCACATCCCCGATCCGAAAGAGTTTGATAGCATCCGCTTTAATCTGTACAGATTTGTTCAATAGATACACAGAAAATTGAATACAAATAATAATAAATTCTCAACGACTTTTGCCTGCTTGATTTATATTGTTGGAAAACTTACTGGAAAGGTATACAAGCTTATACTACCTAAGATCTCCCATGGGATTTCTCAGTTCACCAATTATACCATACTCCTCGAATATCTCGAAATTGCTTTTGGGAATTCTGATCGAACACAAAATATATAGAACAAACTATATATATTAAAATAAAGACATCTCGATTTTAGTATCTTTTTCATAGAATTCCAGAGACTCGCCCTAAAAGAAGAGATGTCTAATAATACTCTAACCCCACTCCTATTTCAAGGAATCTCTTATAAACTACAAGATATACTATTGTATAGGCGAACATAAGCAGGGAGTAGGAGGGGATAGATCTAGAAAAGCTACGTGGAAGAAAATTGAAGCACACAGCATACCATGTTGCAATAGAATGTATACAAAAGCTACCCTTACAGGATAAAGCAGCTTTCAAACAAATACTATATAGGAGATCGGAAAGCGCGCACGGAGGCGCTCAGAGGATCGGAGACAAAGGCGCAAGTGCGCTAGCCATCGCTTGGGAGGCTACTGAGGGTATTGAGACCCCATCCCTAGGAAAGGGGGATCATGTAAACTAGAAGATCATCCCGCAGTTAGCCCAACCGTAATGCCCCCTGGGAGGCTCGCCTATACGGCCCGGTTGAAAATTACTAATAATAATAATAATAATAATATACTATTGTATAACCCCACTCCAGCCCATAAATTTCATTAATATATTAATTACCTATAATAATTCAATAATTGATTCCATTAACACCAATAATAAGTTTATTGTATTTATCCTATCACTTCCAAACTTCACCCCAAAGAATAATTATTGTTCCATTTCTATAACTTGCTAGCCCGAAATCTACTCCTAAAGACCTAATAAACCTAAATTTAGGAAAAAAGGAATATACTACTAGAAACCTAGATTTACAATAAGAATATAATAAATGCTATTGTTGCAGCTCTGCTAGCCACCTGATACGAGACTGCCTATACTCTAATATCCATCCTATTCAACTTTGAGTTATTATTATTACAATCAGCCCTACAAGAACCAGCTCTATACCAAATAATCCTTTGAAGAGCCGAGTCCCTATTTATTTCCTATTTTGCTTTTCTTCCTATTTACCAACCAGCTTAATCAATTCGGAAAACGGAATACGCCTAATCTAAACTATAATTAAAACAATCCTTCGTATACCTTCTGCTTATCTACTATTACTATTTATAGCCTTTCTTTAAAAGATAAATTAAATAATTATATAGATTTAATAATTCTATCTATTACCCTACTCTTAGAAAAAGATACCCTCCCAATATACATTATGGTTAATAGCGGATATAAAGGAATTGTCTTTACAAATCAAAGTTGGATATCTTCCCAGAAAATATCAATACATTAATTATTTATAATATTCAAAGTTATAAAATTCAATAAAAACACTCTGCCCAATAATCAAATTACCTTTTATATTTAAATAGAACTCAAAATCAATAATTATATTGAAAAAAAGATTGTTTTGTATATAACCAAGCTAGTTTATTATTCTATTATATTAAAAATAGCTTGACTTAAGAAACACAACCCCCATATCGATTTTGTAATAAACTTGTTTCAGTTTGATAGCTTGTTTTGCTATAAATTTTGTAATACTTTATCCTATTTGTTTTATATAAAAGCTCTACTAGATGTTTCTTCAAAAACTCGATTTGTATATTTGCCTGTTTATCTTGAAGGATTAAAGAATAAGGATATAACTGCAATCTCTCTGAAAGCCTATTCAACTTATATTTACCGGAAATATGAAATATTTTAGATATCGATTAAACAAATCGATAATATTCTAAATAAAAAAAAGAAGGTATTCAATCCTAAAAATCTATTATTCGAATTCCGAAATTGAAAAGATATTTTCTCCCCAAAGAATATAAAGAAGCTATTTCTTTATTGATTGTATAATTATAAGATTCGTTTCAAAAAAGGAGTTGTTTTTCCTTTCAATACTTTATACTCTATATCCTATTCCAAATTAAAAGTTCTAAAAGAATAGCTGAAAGAGAATCTTAGAAAAGGGTTTATCCAGCTAAGCTTTTCCCTTGCCACTTCCTTTATCTTGTTTATTAAGAAGGCTAATAGAAGCCTCCGATTTTATATAGATTATTATACTTTAAACAACTTATTAGTTAAGAATCGATACTCCTTGTTATTAATGAAAGAATCTTTAAATAATCTAAAAGGAATGAAGTATTTTAATAAGATTGATATTATTTCTACCTTCAATAATATAAAAATAAAAGAAAAACAGAAATATCTAACTGCATTCCATACCTGATTTGGACTATTCGAATCTTTAGTTATACTATTCAGGCTAATAAAGGCTTTTACAATCTTCTAGAGATTTATTAATAATTCTTTATAGGGATATTTAAATATATTTTGTACTACTTATCTAAACAATATTCTGATATATAATCGAATTTGAGAGAAATACATTTGCTATATTCAAAAGATTCTGTAAGTACTAAGGGAAACCGACTTATTCACTAAATTCGAAAAATGCGAATTCCTGAAATCTAAAACCAAGTTTCTAGGCCTTATTGTAGAAAGCAATGATATCTGAATAGACCCAGAGAAAATCCGAATAATTGTGAATTAGAAACCACTTGTTAGTATAATCAATATCCAAGCATTTATTAGGTTTTCGAACTTTTATTAATAGTTTATTAGAGATTTTTCAAAGATTATTAACCTGATGGTAAATCTGATTAGAAAGAATGTTCCGTTTTTGTAAAGCCTTGCTTATCAAAAAACATTCGATCAATTGAAGCGAGTGTTTACCGAAGCATCTGTTCTGACTTCCTTTGATTGGGAAAAGGAAGTAATTGTAGAAACCGATATCTCCAATTATATATCTGCCAGAGTACTCTCCTAATACAATAATAATGAAATACTTAGACCTATTACATTCTTCTCTAAAAAACATTCAGTAACTGAATGCAATTATAAGATTTATAATAAAGAACTATTAGCTATTATCCATTATTTCGAAGAATGATATTCCGAGTTGGAAAATGCCGCATTACCAATTCAAGTGATCACTAATTATAGGAATCTGGAATACTTTATTATAACAAAACTATTGAACCGCCGTCAAGCCTACTAATCCGAATTTCTGTCTCGATTTAATTTCCGAATTACTTATCACCCCGGAAAGCTAGATACCAAACCCGATGCGCTAATCAGGAGGTTAGAAGATCTCCCTAAGGAAGGAGATAAACACCTTCTGCACCAAAACCGTACTATCCTGAAACGAGAGAATCTAGATCCCGACCTGTTTCCCATTGCTATTACCCTAATCGAACCCAAGATTACCAAGAAAGTATGCTTCACTATAACCACCCATAGCCAGAGAAACCCCGATCCTACCAACACCACCAACCACTTGGATTTCGATAATACCATAACTTTGCCAGAAAATGGTAAAGTTATAGAGCCTGCAATCCCATATGCTATATCTGTACCCAACCCTGCAATACAACTAGAGAACCCAGAAAACCCTTTAAACCTTTCTGCCAATCTGCTTACCCTGTTTCATAAAGGCTACCAAATCGATTCTATATCCGAATCTATTCTGAAATCCCTATGAAAGGGATTCCCGAAATATTTGAAAATTATTCTTGCTGAGTGTACCGAAAACAACAACCTGCTATACTACCAAGGAAAACTATACGTTCCCGACCACGACCCCCTGAAAACCTACCTGCTCCGCCTATACCACGAATCGCCCACTGCTGATCACCTGCACTGTACCCGAATCTTCGAATTACTGTTCCAAAACTATTACTAGCCTGGATATTACAATTATATTATATAATGGATCCATAACTATTATAGTTGTTACTACATTACCTTAAATTGTAAAGGCCAGAAGGGAGTTTTTTGCTCATTTCCGATCCCGCAAAGAGTTTGACAAGATATCTCAATAGATTTCATTATACATTTATTCAAAAGTATTGATTTCGATATTATTATAATAGTAGTCGATTGATTAACGAAAATGAAACATTTCTTGTCTTGCTATAATATCTACAATTCCAAAAAGGTCGCCTACCTATTCCAAAAGAATATCTGAAAGCTCCATGGCTTATCCCTAACCATTATATCTGATTGTGGAGCTCAATTCGTCTTTGAATTCTGGAAACATATCTGCAAGCGTTTGGGTATAACTGTTAAACTTTCAATCGCTTATTATTCTAAAACTAATAAACAAACCGAGAAGACTAATGCAATACTGGAATAATACTTCTGGTTGTATGTAGCCTATCTATAAGACGATTGGGTAGAGTGACTCCCACTCGCCAAATTCTTTATCAACAATATTTAGTCCGAAAGCATCCAAATAATCCCATTCTTCTCGAACTATGGATTTCATTCCCATCTGGGCTTCGAGCCTGCACTATCCCAAAATAACTATTCTGCTATACAAAATGCTAAAGAATTCGTCGCTAAAATGGAAGCCATCTCCTCACATCTATAGATCGAACTAACTGTTAATCAAGCCCGATATTCGAAGAATGCCGATGCCCGCCATTCCCCTGCCTGTAGATATCTGCCCGATGACCTGGTCTAGCTGAATGCCAGAAATATCAAGACCTTGTACTTACAGAAAAAGCTTAATTGGAAGAACCTCGGGCCCTTCAAAATCCTGAATCTGATAGGCCCCTATGCCTATAAACTGGAGTTTCCGGCCTCAATAAAGATTCACCCTGTTTTCTATCAACCTGCTATATCCTGTATATAATGATTCTGTTCCTGGGCAGTGTAATCTGCTATCACCCTTTGTAGAAGTAAACAGCCTCAAGCGTTTTGAGGTTGCCGAAATCCTGAACTCCCGCTGGGAAAGAAGAGGTTGTGGAGAACCTCGCCTGAAATATATTATTTGTTAGGTCGGTTACGATATACCGACCGAGAAACCTACAAGCTATCTAGAAGATGCATAAGAACTGATTTGCAATTTCTATCAAAGATATTTTGATAAATCAGGACCCGTTTAATCGAATACTGTCCGCTTCCGGAAAATCGAATCATGATACCTTCGCCTCAATGGAGCTTGGCTTTTAGGAGGGGGATAATATCACGGTATAAGATTACGTGATATATTGATCTTCTTGAAGGAAACCGAATTGGGTGTTTGCGCTGGAGCACAAGTGAGCTAGGGCCCGATTGAATTAGCTCGCTTAGCAAAATCCTGTATATCTTTAATTTGGAAGATCCTGTATTATAACTCTTTGAGCTATGTCTTAATCCTCAATCTGAACCTATTACCCGAATCAGTATAACCTTGCCAGATTAGGGCAAAGTTATTAGAACCCTATCCCGCCCGCCTGCCCCGTGATATCTATCCGATTATAGTATATAACTCCCCTACCGATTTTTATTATCTTTTTCTTTATTTTTTTGATATTTCTAAAAAGGAAAAGTTAGTTAGATATATATAAGAAAACACTAATATCTGTATATCAATAAAAAGGGATAATCTTATGGATAAGCTTTTTAGATATATAGTATTCTTTGTTATCAGATTCTTCTTTGCTTTCTAATAAATCGAAATCAATTGGAAAGCTCTTGCCATTTGCAAAATAAGCTTGATTGCTTTTCTTAGAAAATAATATTTTGATTATCTTTTTAAATATTGCTTTTTGTTACTAGGCTTTATAATATTTACAGATTAAAGCTTATATAAATAAAAGATCTTTACAATTATATAAAAAGTATTCTTTTTGTTTATACAAATAACAAGCAGAAGATTTTATATTATTATTTTGTTTTTGCTTTTCAAATAGACTTGATTTTTTATATTCTCTTTATCAATCCAGAATCATATACTTTCTATTAGCGATATAAGCTTGTTCTATTTCTTTGATACTGAGTTCTTTAGCTATGAGATATTTGATCTTGTTTCCAATTGTTAGTATGCTTTGAATGCTTATAGTATTGATTATTATTTAATAATCAATTGGTAGGCTTCTTATAAGAACTAAAAAGAGAGCTTGATCTTTATATAAATCTTTGAATACAGGATTAGCTGCACCAAGCTTGTATCGATATTCCTTGAGCTTGTTCTAGGCTTCAATGATAGTTATCTCCAATTGATTTAAGGGTTTAAAGATAAATGTCTGGATCATTGTTAGGTACAAGTTTGCTATAATATCATTTGTTCTCGAGTATTTGGATTTCAGGTAATTCTATAATATATGTATTGTATTGTATTCGTCGGCTAACGCTTCATTATTATCGCTGAGCGATTTGTATATATATAAAAGTATATTAGTTTTGTCCTTTAAATATACAGTTTTCTTCTTAATATTGAGTTTGATATATATTGTCATAGCACCTTCAGTAATCAAGAAAATCTCAATGTCATCAATCTCTATTCCAAGTTTTCTGATCTTTGTATAATCCTGAAATATAAATTCAATTATATAAAATCAATCCTTTTCTTTCAATTATATTTTTATTTACTGAAACTATCTTTTATAAATCTTTTGGGTAAGAGTTGGAATATACTTAGCTTGTTTTTTGATATCGTCTATTTTGGTGTCTGTGTAGAGAATTTGTAGAGTTTTTCCTTTTCCTTCCCTTTTTCTATATAAACAATATTATATAGATTTGTGATTATAAATATATAAGTATAGATAGTATTACATACTTTTCAATTTTGCGAGTTAATAATGGTGATCGATCATAGTATCGCGTACTGATTGTAAGGTAGTGTTGTGCACTCTTCAATTCTGCGAACTAGATATAAGGTAGTGCCACGTACTCTTCAGCTCCGCGAGCTGGATGTAATATTGATCACGTCAATTCTATCCAGAGGCCATGTTAACCGGGCTTATAACCTATTAGAAGATTGGGTGGAAGAGGCCTCTATATTGACTATATAGTTATGCGTGTAAGCATATTGATCTCCCCGTAGTATTATATGAGGGGATCAATATGCCTGTCTATGGTTCGTCTAATCTAGCCCGTTTAGGTAGCCGTATTACTAATCACTACACGTGCTTAGCACCGGTAACTTCTATTCCTTTTAACAATTATTATAAATACATATGAATTAATTCAGAATTTTTATATAATCTAATAGAATATTTTGATCAAAAAAAGAAAATTGAAATAGCATTATAGCTTATACATAATATTCGAGATTAAAATAAATATAATAAAATTGTACTAGAGAGTTGCTAATTGCAATACTATCTATCTATCACGGTGCAAGGGATAGGTACTAGATTGGATATATGATATTCTACAAAGAGGTTGAAAGTGGTACAATGTAACTTTGTTATATAATGGCAAAGATAATTAAGTATCCATTACGCTAATATACTATGCTAGTAAACCCGTAATAGTACTTCTTTCTTTAAGACTTACTTATTCTAAATAAACTGAGAAAAAGTATATTATACAAATCGCACTTTCTTTTGTTATAATAAATACCTTCACTCTTTAAATTCTTTTATAACTTCTTATCTAGAAATCAAAATTGCCTTAGCCTTCGGGTTTTCTAGTATTTATTTTGGTAAACCTGATTTCTTTAGATATAAATGATAATAGTAAGTTATAATCTTTTCATTATTCTTAAAATCTAAAGCTGGTTATTAAATTGGGGTGTAATATCTCCATTTAACTAAATAGTAATATCCATTCTCATTATGATTATCTAAAATATCTTCGAATATTCATTTCTGAATTAGTTCCTTTTTACTGTTTTCCCTTTCAAGGACTCTATCCCATATAATAACAGCTTCTACTTTGTTGATCTAGGATTGTATCGGGAACCGTTTGTTATTATATACTGGTAAAAGTAAAGAGTGATGAAAGACAGGGAAGATTCGTACATTATCTGGTAATTGAATAAAATAAGATTGTAGATAAATTTTAATGACTTTGTAAGGTTTAATTCATTTATTATTTAATTTCTTTGTTTTTCAAAAGATCTTTATATTCTTTATATTAATGAATATCTTTTGTTTTATACAATATCGAAACGAGTCAGTTCGATATCGATTTGCATACTCCTTGTATATATCTATAGCTTACCCAATGAATACTTGAAATTGATTCAGAATCTTTTCTATTTTATCCACTATTTTATTATTCTTAAAGAATTTACATTTTTAAGTTAATATTATTTCTAATAGATAGAGTTTGCTTAGCTCTATACTAATACTTAGATTAAAACCATAATTAACAAAGAATAAAGAACATCCTATAATTTCCAAAACCATATTATTAAAAATAAACTCTACCAATAATAACTATTTCATTTAATTATTTTTATTTATTTATTTATTTATTATTTTACATCCGGGGGGCAAGCCACAGGGGCTCGCCACGACCTCCCAGGGGGTACTAGGGATGGACTAAACTAACAATTCTATGTACATACAATTGCTGGTATAGCCAAGCGTTCCGTTCTTCTACGGCTGTGATGCTAGTGGCGAGCGGGGCGGCCGCGCTACGAGCGCTCTTGCTGCTCCACTCCAACTTGCAAGTTCGGGCTGTCCAACTCACTTCATGCTGAGGAGTCCAGGGGTTGTTCGGGGCCTTTATGAAAAGGCAGGGGTTGTCAGCCGGTAAGGGCTGGGGTGATCATAGGCTGGTAAAGGCCGGAGTGATCGGACTGTTGAAGACCAAGGCGATCGTAGGCTGCTGTAAGCAGGCGATCATTATTGTCGAGAGAGGGAGGTATGTTGTGACCGCTCGAGTGCGGGTGGAACCACTTTTTCCAGTGGGGAGGTGGGGTAGCGGTGGAGCGGAGGCTCCTCCATGTCGGGGCTAGAGGATCGGGAAGGGGGCACGACGCCCTTCTTTGATCGTATGCGGATGATGAGCTGTGGTTTCGTAGGTGACTAGGCTTCGAAAAGACAGATATCGATCGGGATATGGCTCTGAGCAGAAGTGGGCACCAATCACTTTACCACTGAGCCAGCCACTCCTTACGGAGAACAATGGTCTTTTTGTTATTTCATTTAATTATCTTAATAGAAATTAATAAAAGTGTATAGATATTACTCAAGAATTGAATTAATACACTCCATCTGTCTATCTGTTTACAAATAGAAGATTGAAAAGTGTTTTAAAATTATTACTAGTCTTTCCAACAATTATATTCAGAATTCTAATATAAACTATATATCTCAATTCAAGATAATATTATTTAATATACTATATAGAATATATATCCGATTAATAAATATATTAATCAGTTTTTCTATAGTTAAGGTTTTTATATTAATAAAGTAATGTATTTTTATCAATTTATATATCATTATTAGGATATGTTTATATACCGAGTTATAGTATTTATTCTTTAAAAGAGATATAATATAATCAATTGATATATCAGATTATATTCGAAATAGGATTAGAAAAGGCCTTAAAAACCCTGATAAAGCTGACTTTGATGATTTAATATAAATATATAATATATATACTTACATATATACATCAATCTCCTAATATATATTAGACTACCAATAGATTCGGAAGATAATATTGATAATCTTGATATATCCAGGATAACCAATCGGATTGGAAAAGTGTATCCTATAAATAATTTGTATTTTCAGCTTATTATTAGATAATATTCAAAGCTTGTTACAATAATATATCCTATTATTGGATACTCTACAGTTCTGTATAACAATTCTCATAATCTTTCGGAATTCTGCTAACTATTTTCGTATATATAGATCTCTAATTACTACTAACAATTGTTATGCTATATCGGATTTCATATAAACATTATCAATCAATTCATTAATAAGCTTATTTCCTATAAATATTATCAAATCTATAAATACTAATATTACTTCCCCTATCAATTTTTTATATAAATCAATATCAAACCTTTATATTAATAAAACTATTCTTTCTTTATTCTTCAATTACTCATCATTAGAATTCAAAAGATCTAATCTATCTTTCTGCTTGTGGCTTAAAATATTTAAACAAATAATTTTAATATCTGATCTATATATAATACGAAAATTATATTGAAATAGAAACTCGGATTATCTAATTTATTATTAATTGAAAGCCTTTGTTATAATAAAATATTCTAAGTTCTTGTAATTTATAAAAACCTCGAATTCTTATTGTAAACTCTGAAGTTCAGATTATTATTTTTTTATTGATTTGATTATTGCTAAAAGCTTTTTATTATAAATTTCATAATTATACTTTATTACTAAATACTTCGATAAAAAGTAGGCTATTGATTGTAAAACATTCTCATTGTTATATTGAGAAAGCATTCCCTTAGAGACTCAATCCGAAGTATTAGTTTTTAAAACTATATATTTGTTATAATCAAAATACACAAGGACAAATATAATTGTGAAAATCTGTTTTAATATTTCAAAAGCATTTTTATACATTTGATTTTATATCTAAAAGATATCCTTATATAATAAGTCGTTTAAAGGATAATAAATCTTTAAGAAGTCTTTTATAAATTGTTAATAGAAATTAATAAATTTTAGAAAACATTATAGGTCCTTTATTGAAAGGGATTATTTCTAAGATATAATCACTTTGACTTTATCAGTATTTATTTTGATATTATTTATAATAATAATCAGACTTAAATATTATATGGATGTTATCTCGAATTCGTATTTACTGATATCAATCTGTAAATCTGTATTAACGAGTTTTTGGATAATTGTTTATATATATTCCCTGTGTTCTATCTTATTATTAAAATAAATAAAAACATTATCAAGGTATATTGTATAATATTTATCGAATTTATTGAAAAGCATATAATTAATATAATACTAGAAAAATGCTGGTGCATTGTATAATCCAAAGGGTATAACAAAGGATTCAAACAATCCAAAACATATAATAAAAACTGTTTTCTATTTATCTCTTTTTGCAATATACAATTTGTTGAAAGTAATGATAATATTCAGTTTGAAATAAACCTTAGTATTGTATAATATATCAAAAGTTTTTTGTATAATAGATAAAAGATAGCGATTCTTTATTGTAATATTATTTAATCCTCAATAATCTTGATAGATATAGATTCCATCTTTTAGCTTTACTGCCAAAAAGAGTAATGTTATATTGCAAGATCTTGATTTCCGAATAAATCCTTTAAAGAGATTATTATCAATCCATTTCCAAACTATTTTAAGTTCTAATTGTGTGAACAAGGGAATTCACTTCAAAAGAATGACTTCAATACAATGGCTACTGTATCAAAGGTATTTAGGCGAATGCGAAGGAGACTAGCTCTTTTAGTAATGCCTATATAAGGCCTACTACTTCCCCTCATTAGCTAGCTCTTTAGACAGAATACAATACAGACATTTAGGGGCCTACTGATAGTGGGAACCACGTCTCCCGTATTCCTGATCTCATTATTGAACCAACACTAATAGTAATAGTAGCCGATTTTTGAAATAAAGTAGTTCTTTATCTAGCATTAGTTCGATTTTGTAATTCCAAACTCGTTGTAATAATAATACCTCAGTATTTCGAAAAAGGAAAGCTAATAATTTATCTCAAAGCTAATTAGAAAGTTTATTTCGTATCTCTTTATTGCTAAGATCTGATTTTCCTACTAAAAACTTTAATATATCAGCCTTAAAGATCCTTTATAAATAAGCCGGTTTATAACAATCTCAAATAAAATTATATAAATATAATGGCATTGTAGAAAATACTTCCGTTAGATTATTATATCCCTAAAGTATATCTTTATAACTTTGCTTATTTTTAGTAAAATTATTTATAAAGATATAATCAAACTTATATTTAAATGTTATAGCCTAATCTAACTTGTTTCAGGTAACTTGTATTACATAAACATTGTCTTATTGACAAAAAGAAATAAAGCTCGAGGCATATAACCATTGAATGTTCTCCATATTTGGACTTGTTTTGTGTTCTCGAACTATTGATAATAATATCAAAAGAAGTAATAATAGTTCCCTTGCTAAATTTGGTTTTCTTTGTCTTTGTTCTACGATCTTGTTTACTACTGCTAGGTATATCTTCGGCTGGTTTTGTATCATCTATGCTTATATATCCGTATTCCCATTACAAGCCCTTATATAATAATAATTTGCATTAAAAATGAGTATTACTTTAATAGACATATCTTATTTCGTATTAAAGTTTTCAGATTCATAATTACTATCAAGTTCGTTATTATCCTCTATATATAATAACTGATAATCTTTTGTCTTATAAGCTTTTTAAGAGATAATCTTTAATAGTAATAACATGTTTAAGACCCTTTTGGTTTTTGGATTAATACTTTAAAGAGTTGAGGTATTATCAAATTGTTACTGGATCGATTTGATTATAGATACTTAAGGGCATAAACTCTCCTTACAATAATATTACATTATATAGTATTGAGAAATAAAAGAAAATATTATATTCACTCAATCTATATACAGATTATAGCATTATAACCATAGCAAGCCAAAAATGACTAATATATCAGGAAAGAGTTTTGTAATAAAGAATATCCAGGTTTTTAAATATAATCCTATCACTATAAACATAATAAAATATTCCGTAATAATATCTACTATATTGCCATCAGCTAAACAAAGCTATTAGCAATAAAATAAGAGTTGAATATAAATTTTATATTGATTAACAAATAATTAGTTAGTGAATACTTTACCAAAATATCTGTTATTAATCAGATTAGTTATATTAAAAAGGAAAATATACATTAGAAATATAATAATTTAAATAAATAAAGATTTACTATTTATAAAGCTAAATTATAATAACTTAATATTATTTATAATATATTTTATCCATTCCTTGTTTCTTAATAACCTTTACAGCCGACTTATTGTGGAGGTAATACATTTCCCGGGAACTCGTATGTGCTGTTGAACGGTAATAATAATATTATATTGTTATGTGGAGAGATATTAGAGGCACTTTCCGAGAATACTAAAAAGCCATTCTCGATATAGCTATGGATTATATTAAGTTATTGTTGTATATAAAACTATTATTAATAACCATATTCCCAAAAGTCATTCTGATTGTAATTACTATTACTTCGATATTATTCGCCTCAGCCAAATTATTGATTTCCTTTTCCGGCATTATTACAACTATATCCTGATATTCCTTTTAGGGGTTCTGTATTGTATCCTTTGGCTACTTGCTATATATCAGCTTGTTTTTTCGTATTACAATTCCAGATAGAATAATCTGATTTCTTATAATAATAATAAAGGCTAAGATAGTGCTCCTTTTTATATTGTTATACTTTATTTTGGAATTTGATTGTATTGAGCTTCATAAAATTATTATATAGAATAATAATAAGTATAAAAAAGATTATATTAAATCGAGATTAATTGCAATTATTTTTTGATAAATCTATATTATAATAATTATTCTTTTAGCAATTCTATCACGGTGCAGGAGATAGGTACTAGGTAAGATGTATGATATTCTATAAGGAGTGAAGAAGGAGGCGGAGAGGCGCCGACTATATGGAGAGCGGATGCCTAAGGTATCCATATAGCTATGTATTGAATCTATAATAGTACCTCCCCCTAATGGTTTGCTTGTTTTAAGCAAGCAGAAGAATTGGTATCCCGATGCTTACTATAATATTTAAATCAAATGAATAAAGAAAATAAATAGCCTTTCATTATTTCCTCCTATAAACAAACGGAATTATTCTTGTTTTTATTCTTGGTTCTTTTTTGATTCTTTCTTGATCCTCTTTTAATCACTTTTTGGTTTTTTTTTGATTTTCTTCAAATTCGATTAGAGTTCGTTTGTTCTTTGTTTTAAAAAAATCTAACTTTTTTTTGTCGAGTTGATCTTCGAACTATTGGTTCTATTATTATATCAACTACTGGTATTAGCAAAAGGATTGCTTTTGCTGTAAGGTCTTCCAGGACCTATTTCGGTGGTCCGGGTTTCTCAGGGTGTATATAGTGGTATTCTGCTAGGAGCTTTTCGTTCCCTTTCAAATCTGAAGCTGGTTGTCAGGTAGGGGTGTAGTGTCTCCACTTGATCAGATAGTAATAGCTATCTTTATTGTGATTATCTATAACTCTTTCGAAAATCCACTTTTATATTGATTTGTCTTCGTCATCCTTTCTTTCGAGAATTCTATTCCTGGTTATAGTTGATTCTGATTTATTGATTACTGTTTGTGCAAGGAATCGCTCTTTGTTATTGGCTAGGAGAAGAAGGGAGTGGTGGAAGATTAGGAAGATGCGAATGTTTTTCGATAATTGGATAAAACAAGAATGCAGATAGACTTTTAAGATTTCATATAGTCCAACCCAGTGGTTATCTAGCTTCTTTGTTTTTCAAAAGGTTTTTATATTTTTAGTATTGATAAAGATTCTTTGTCCGATATTATAATAAGGTGAATCGATTTGGTGCCGATTTGCATTCTCTTCGTAAATCGCAACCGCTTATCGAGCCAGGGCCTGTAATTGAGATAGAATCCGTTCTATTCTTTTAGCAATCTTGTTGTTTTTAAAAAATTCGCGTTTTTATATTAATGTCATCTCTGGTGGGTATGGTTTATTGAGCTCAATTTTGAGATATAGGTTGAATCTGTAGTTGGCGAAGAATGGAAAGCATCCTGTAGTTTTAGATATCATATTGTTTGAAGCGAATTCAGCTAGTGATAGTTACTATATCTAGTCGTCTTGATGGAAGTTTACAAAAACGCAAAGGTATTATTCCAAAGACGAGTTTACTCTCTCTGTTTGGCCATCTGTTTATAGATGAAAAGCCGAGAAGTATTTAAATATAACTGTTAAGCACTCCGATAGTTGAAACCAAAATCCGGAAATGAATTGTATCCCTCAATCGGAGATTATATTATCTGGCAAACCATATAGTATATAGATATAGCTAATGAAGGCATCGACAAGTTTATCTGTAGTCAATGTATATATATCGATAAAGTGTTGTATCTTAGTTAAATGGCATACAACAATTAAGATATACTTATAATCAGAGTTATAGTATATACAAATGGGAAGCGGGGTGATATAGTCTATTGAGATATCTGACCAGGCCCTGAATGGGACTGGTAGAGAGCACAGGAAACCAGATAGGGCTGATTTAGAAGACTTGGTGTGTACGCAAAGTTGGCATGCTTGAACGTATACAGCAATTTCCTGATGCATTTGGGGCTACCAATAGGTTCGAGAGATGAGGTTAATCGTTTTAGTTCTTCCAGAGTGTCCTGCAAGGCCAGAGGAGTGCATTCTGTGAATTATTTGGACTTTCAGTTTGTCATCTAATAGGATCTATAGCTTTCCGTAATAATAAATCTTGCAATCGATTAGGGTACAATCTTGTATAGAAATACGTAGTATCTTTTTGAAAGCTGTAGACCACTTTCAAATAAAGGGATCTTCGATTATAGCGATTAGCTGCTAGGCCATATCTGATCTCTCATATATAATATCGATTAATTCATCGATTGATCTATCGGATAATACAACAAGATCCGCCGGAGCAAGACGGACTCTTTCTATCAGTTTATTGTAGAGGTTGATATCGAATCTATTCGCTGGTAGGACTATGCGCTTTCTATTCTTGAAACGCTTGTTATCTCCTATTACAAAATCAGATTGGTCCTCCCATTTACAGCTTAGAGCGTCCGGTCGGATAGCCTTAGATCCCGGCCGGTAGACAATACGGAAATTATACTGAAAGAGAAATTCAGACCAGTAGATCTGTTGCTGATTGAGTGCCTTTATAGTTGTGAAATATTCAAGGTTCTTATAATCAATAAGGATTTCGAATTTGTATTAAAAACCTTGAAGCTCCGAATGTTATTCCTTTATAAACTTGATAATCACAAGAAGTTCCTTATTGTAGATCTTATAGTTATATTCAGCTGCCGAGTGCTTCAAGGAAAAGTAGGCTACAGATCGAAGTATATTGTCTGAATCGTACTGTAAAAGAATACCACTAGATACCCAGTTCGATATATCTGTTTCTAAGACTATCTTTTTGTTGTGATCGAAGTAGATAAGGACTGGTATTATAGTAAAAGAGTTTTTAAATATAAGAAAAGTATTTCTCTAATCAATCCCCTAGGTTCATATCGAGTCCTTTCGTATTAGATCGTTAAATAGTCGACAGATCTTTGAGAAGTCTTATATGAATCGCTAGTAGAAATTAGCAAATCCCAGAAATCGTTGTAGATCTTTTACAAAGAGAGGCTGCTCCCAGGAGGTAATAACAGCAACCTTGTCTGAGTCCATTTATATGCCTTTAGTCGTAATAATCAGTCCTAAATACCATATCGAGATGATTTCGAATTCGCATTTGTTAATATCAATTTGGAAACTGGCGTCAGCCAGTTTCTGTACTACGTTTTGAATATGGTTTTTGTATTCAGATATATCCGCCGAATATATAAGGATGTCATCAAGATAGGCGATGCAATATTTATCAAGTTCATTGAATAAAGTATGATTAATATAATGTTGAAAAGAGATTAGGGTGTTACAAAGGCCGAACGGCATGACTAGGGATTCGAAGAGCCCGAAGCGAGTAATAAATGCTGTTTTCCATTTGTTGCCCTCTGCAATCCGCATCTTGTTAAAGACAGTAATAATATCTAATTTAGTATATACTTTAGTATTACAAAGTACATCCAGGGTTTCGCGAACGATTGGGAAAGGGTATCGATTCTTTATTGTAATGTTGTTCAATCCACAATAGTCCTGGCAAATACGTACACCACCGCCAGACTTTGTAATTAAGAGTAAAAATGCAGCACTATAGAACCTAGACTTACGAATAAAGCTTTTATTAAGATTGTCATCGATCCATTTACAAACCACCTGCAATTCAAGTAGTGAAAGTAATTGGTTCTTAAAATAAAGAAACTCTTTCCCAGATATTAATTCGATCTTGTAATTCTAGGCTCGATGTGATAAGAGAATATCGGCGTTTCGGGAAAGGAATGCAGATAGTTTGTTTTATAATTAGTAAGGGAGCTTTTCTTGTATATCAGTATTACTGAGCTTGGGTTTTCTAGTAAGAAACTTAGAGACATCTGTTTTCGAGATTTGTTACAGGTGGGCCGGTTTATAGTAATCAAGAACAAAATCATGTAGATATAAGGGCAATTGTATAAGGGTTTTGTGAAGGTCTCTACTGCCTTATAGAATACTTTTGTATTTCTAATCTCCGAGACTGACAGAATTTAGGAGAGAGATTACTCTCAGAGCCATCGGTTTTATAAGCACAACCCGATCCAATTCATTTCAGGTGAGCCGGATTGCCCGAACGTTATCTTGTTGACAGAAGAAAACAAAACTTGTAGTCTGGAGCCAATGGATATCCTCTATATTAGGGCTCTCCCTAAATAATTGCATATTTAATATTAAAATAGAGAGTGATGGTAATAGGTCTTATTATAGATTGGGACTGTGATAATATGATCCGGCAATCTTCTTGATTAGAACTGGGTGAGTGCTAAAATAATTATCAATTATTTGGGCTTATATACATACTCCTCCTTTATAAGTTTTAATACAATAATGATTCACTCCTTCTATAAGTGTTTCGTCTATAGCGATATTATAATCTTCATTTGAATATTCTAAAAAAGATAATAAAGCATAGTCTTCATCCTTAATATCATCCTTTACATATGAATGCTAGTAAATAATCTTTTGACTCTTGTTTGGTTCTCTCCGAATTTCGATAAAACCAACCTTGATCAAAGGCTTTTTTAAAATTCCAGCAAGGCTTAATGCTAGTTAGGGTGAGTTTACTATTGGGGTTTGTATTGTATTCAGAGAATCTTAGGGGCAGCATCTTGTAATGCAATAGATTAATGTAAAGGAAAGGATCATTTTGAACCAGTCTATAAGGGGGTTATGGTATCGGAGCTAAGGCAACCCGAAAATGACTGGTGTTTCTAGGAAAAGAGTAGTAACGAAGAATAGTCAGGTTTCACGATATAGACCCATAGTTATCTCCATAATAAAATAATCAGAAATAATATCTGCTACTTTACTATCTGCTAGATGGAGTTCTTGTCGATATAATAGGGTTTAGGTCCGTATCTTATAGTTTTCGATAAAGATACAATCAGCAAAGACTTTTCTGGAACATCCGCTATCAATAAGACTGGTTACATTAAAAGTAAAGCTATACATTGGGAATATAGTGGTTTGAATAAGTAAAGATTTACTATCTATAAAGCTAAGCTGTAAGAGCTTTATACTAACTACAATGCGTTTTATCCACTCCTCATTCCTAAATAATCTTTGCGGGCGATTTATTGCAAAGATAACACATTTCCCAAGAGATTATACAAACCAGATTGAGCAGGTAGCAAGGCCGTATTCTGTATAAGTGTATTGAAGGCACTCTTAGAGAGTAATAAAGAATCACTCTCGATATAACTATAGAATATATTAAGTTGCTGATAAGGTTTGGGATTATTTCAGTTATTGTTGTTGTTGCTATAATTACCCCGAGAACCGTATTCCTGAAAATCATTTCGATTGTAAAATCCTCCCCAATTGTTAGAGTATTGATTAGAGTATTGATTGTCTCAATTGGTGGAAGCACCTCGATACGAGCTACGGCTGCCGAAACCTCTACGGGAACCTGCGAATCCGGAGCTTCCTCTAACTGTTCATTGTGTATTCACTTGTTTCTTGGTATTACAGTCCTATATCAAATAATCAGGTTTCTTGTAATAATAGTAGAGACCAAATTGATATTTCTTATCTCGTTGTTGATCTCGTATTTTGAAAGTATCGAGATCTATAGGTTCAAATAATACTAGCACAGCAAATGATATATTAGTTGAGGATGTATAGGGATATGTAAAGTTCGAGTTTATTTTTGGTTTTAAAAGGTGCTTATTTTTCTGTAGATTCTGGTTTCAAACTTCAAACTTCTATTTTCAATTCTTGATGTTGGTAAGAGAACAAGTCTTGTTCAGAGGTTTATCATATATATATAAGTGATATATAATATATACGCGAGTGGTGACTCAGATTTAATATTGTTCTTTCTTGAATATTGATTTCAACTTGATTATTTATTTATAATGATAGAGGACCTGTATATATAGGCCTTTCAGGACTATCTAGAACCTTCTGTTTTATCTCTTGTATTTCTAATCAATGTCGTCGTCGCTACAAGACTAGAATCTTCTATAAGCCTCTGTCGATCCTGATTACCCCTCATTCCTAGTAACCTTAAATACAAGGCATTAAGGTTCAACAGTCCCCTTCCTGTATCTTGTAAATATTCCTATCCTTATTAGATCTTTAATAGCTCTTTGATATAATTTATATATGCTGATGCTGGCAATGGCTTTGTAAGTAAATCTACTAGCATATCCTTAATTGGGCAATATTCAATAGTAGTCTTTCCATAGGCTACTAGATCCCTAATATAGTGATATCTGATATCAATATGCTTAGTGCGATTGTGAGCTATAGGATCCTTAGCTAGTGCTATACATCCTTGATTATCACTATAGACTGGCACTTCTAAGCTCTTGCCTAGATATTGTCCTCTATGAAGCTCTTTCAATAGCCCTCTCAACTACTATCCTTGCTTGCTAGCTTCCGATAAAGCTATATATTCAGCTTCAGTTGTTGAAGTACTGACACAGTGTTGTTTAGTTGAGCTTCAGCTTATAGGTTCTCTTAATAGTAAATATAGGTATTCTGATATCGATTTTCGATTCATTATATCCCCAGCATAGTCGGCATTACAATATCCTTGTAGTTTTGTAGCTTTATCTGTTTGGTCGTATTCTAAACTATAATCAATAGTTTCTTTAAGGTATTGCAATACCCTTATTGCAGTATTCCAATACTTTATTATAGGCCTACTACAATATTGGCTGATTTGTCCCGATATATAAGCTATATTAATACGAATATCTTTAGCTGCCCATAATATATCTTCTACAGCATTCTGATATAGGGCTTGATCTGCTTGAGCTTTATTGGGAAGCTCTATAATTAATGTATTTTGATCATTTGCTGATAGTTTCTCAGGTTTAGCCCTATTCATTCTGAATCGCTTGATTAGACCTTCAATATATTGTTTCTGGTTTATATTCAGAGTCTTCTTTTGTCGATCTCTGATAACTTGTAAGCCTAATATCTTGTCTACATCCCCTAAATCTTTTATCTTCCAAATCTTCGATATTCTTTTTATAACTTCTTGAATATCCTTTAAGTTGGGTTTTAATAGAATTATATTATTTACATATAATTCTATTAATATATTTGTTTCCGGATTTCTGAATATACTTGGGTTGCTATAAATTGAATTAAACTCTAGCTTATTTAATCCTTTACAAACCTCAATATATTATTCTCTTTCTGATTGCTTCAAACTATATAATAGTCTTTTAGAAGCAAAGCTTTGTTTTTTGGGTATTCTATTAATGCTTCTGGAGGCTTAAGGTATATTGTAGTATGTAGTTCAGCTCTTGGGTAGGTATTGACTATATCTATTTGGCGTATTTCTAGGTTTTCATAGGTTCCTATAGTCAATAAAACTCTCAAGCTTTCTTGTCTGATTGTAGGACTGAATGTTTTTAGGAAATCATCCTCTGGAATCTGCTTAAATCCTTGGGTTACTAGTCTAGTCTTGAATTTGTTAATCAAGCTAGTAGGGGTATATTTGATTGTAAATACTCATTTACACTTTATTGCTTTCTTTTCTTTAGGCAATTCTGTATATTCCTAAGTTTTAAGAGCTTATAACTTATTTAGCTTTTCTTGAATAGCTTCTTTTTAATATATACTATACACAAAGTCGTTTATAGCTTCTTTATAGTTTTCAAATATTTTGATTTTCGATATAGTTGATAAAATATAATTTATTGGCTTTCGCTCCCTGAGTGTATATCCTATAGGCTTTTCTTTGCCTAATATATCTTAAGAATCCTAGGTTTCTGGTTCTTATTAAATATCTTCAAATTCACTTTCAGGCTTTTCTTTTTTTTTAAGAGTCTTTACCCCCCTAAACCTAGGATTCTCAAGAGATCTAGATCCGGCTGTCCAATTTCCTGTATCTATCACTATTGTATTGTTAATATCTTTTTCTTCTGATTGGAATTCTGTAAATCCCTTATTATTATTATTAATAGGTAATACAGACTCTATTGAATCGAAAGGCACTAATACTTCTCCCTCATCTTTTGAGCCTTCTAGTTATCTCAGATACTTGTTTTCCAAGAATTTAGGCTTTGTTAATATTATGATATTCCTTTTTTCAATATCATATAGTCTATATTATCTACTTATAGGCATATAACCTACAAATACCGTTTTCCTAGTATTCGGTTCCAATTTAGAACGCTTTTCCTTTGGAATATGAGTATAAGCTATACAGCTAAATGCTCTCAAATGTCTGATATATGGCTTTTTGCCACTATATGCTTCTTCGGGTGTTTTGTTATTAGGGCCAATAGGAATTCTATTCCTTATGTAACAGGCTGTAGCAGCTGCTTCTGGCCAAAACTTTGGTGGTAGTTCTGCGTCTTGAAGCATAGCTCTAGCTAGCGATATTAGGCTTCTATTTAGCCTTTCCGCTACTCTATTCTGTTCAGGTATATATGGCGTAATATATTCGAATACTATGCCAGTAGTAGCTATTTGAGATTCTAATGCCTTATATTCAGGGGCATTATTAGTTCTAAAAATCTTGAGCTTTAAACCTGTCTCATTCTCTACTCTAGCCTTAAAAACCTGAAATATATTTCATAATGATTTCCTATCTTTAATAAAATAAACCCATAATTTGCGAATATAATCATCTGTAAAAGTAAGTATATAAAGCTTTCCGAATAAGCCTGATATCTTATAAAAACCCCAAAAATCACTATAGACTCTCTCTAATAGGCTTTTACAACATTCTAAAGCTTTCCAATTTATTATCCTTATTGATTTCAAGGTAATACAAGCTTTGCATAGTTCTGTTAAGCCTTTAATTGGTTCTTTCAAGCCTTTAATAGCTTTATACAGTATACTAAGGCTTCCTGGGCTCAAGTGGCCTAATCTTCGATACCACAATACCGCTTCCTTTTGTTTAGGGGCTTTTATCGATTTAAAAGCTTTTAGACTATTAACCTTATACTGATCAGGTTCTTTAAGGATATAGGCATGCTCTATTCGATAGGCAGTATTTATAGTCATTCCTTGATATTATATCAATAGCTTCTTTTTAGGATTAGTTATAGTTGTTATAGTTAGTCCTTTATCTTGAAGCTGCAAAACCGAGATTAACAATTCTGCTAGTCCTGGAATGTGTAGAACTTGAGTTAAGGATATAAGCCTAATTTCCCCTTCAACCTTAACCTTTAAAACTACAGTCCCTTTACCAATAGCCTTAATTACAGCTCTCGATGCTGTAGTAATATCGATAGGTTCATTCAATAGTTCATAATCACTAAATTCCTCCTTAGCATATGTCATATACCTTGAGCACCCTGAATCCACTATCTATATAGGTTCTTGAGAACACTTTTGGCTTATATTAGCCATTCAACTAATCTCGGCTGATTTCGCTTGTTCCGCTTTTGGTGATAGGCCTCTACCACCACTGGGTGTTGATAATGGTCCAGTAGTTGGGTTATTCGAATTAGAACTATCCGAATCCTTTTTAGTCTTTCTATAATCAGTCTTTCTATGCCCTCCCTTTCCGCAATTGAAGCATTTTCCTTTAAATCCTTTTGAATCTGTTTTTACACTTAGAGCATTTTCTTTTATACTCTCTCTAAAGTCTATTCGATACTTGAATTCTATGAATTTAATTATTATAGTATTAAAGCTTAATGATTCATCTCTAATCTTTAATTAAAAAATCAAGAAGTCAAACCGCGAATCTATATTTCTGACTATCTTATAAAAGATTGATATCTTTAATATATCTGATGGCTTTTTTGTTAATGATATTTCATTTATTTTAACTTACAAGGTATTAAGATAATTAATTATCTCTATTACCTTAGCTGAATTTCCTTCTGATATCTTATACCCTATAAAAGCTTGTATTTTAAAGCTTAATTGTTATTACCCTAATGGCTGATATATATCTTTTAGCACTTTTCATTGCTTCTTAGTAATTAAACAAAGCAATATAAAGCTTAAAGCTTCCTTTCTGCAAAGGCTCATAATGATTATACTAGTCTTTGTGTTTATGACTTCCGGATCCTTCGATTCTAAAGCCTTCTTTTCGATATCTATACCTTTCTTTATTATATTCCAAAGGCTCTGACCTTTAAGAAATTGCTTTACTTGAATGCTCTATAATCTATAATTTGTATCAATGAGCTTACTAATCTTCAGCTTTTCGAAACTATAATCTTCCTTCATTCTAGCTTATAGTCTAAATGTACTGAGCTTTATAAGTCGATTTTATAAGCTTCTCTTCGAATTGATCGAATTGAAATATCTGAGTCCTAACGCTATCCCGGGCTTATAACCTCTTGTTTAGAGGTTTATCATATATATATATAAGTGATATATAATATATACACAAATGGTGATTCAGATTTAATATTGTCCTTTCTTGAATATTAATTTCAACTTGATTATTTATTTACAATAATAGAGGATCTGTATATATAGACCTTTCAGAACTATCTAAAACCTTCTGTTTTATCTCTTATATTTCTAATCAATGTCGTTGTCGCTACAAGACTAGAATCTTCTATAAGCCTCTGTCGATCCTGATTACCCCTCATTCCTAGTAACCTTAAATACAAGGCATTAAGGTTCAACAACAAGGATTGGAATTTTGTATAAGTAGTTGTTGAAGGTTGTAGGAGACCTTTGTTTTTATTGCTACAATCATTTCGTGTAATTGCTTGTGATATGCTGTATCAAGATATTCTAGTTAGATATAAAAGGCCGAAAAAGATATCTTATTGGTCATCTTGAGTTTATCAAATCGGATCGAGGCTTCGCATACCACATCGACTAAGATGTAAAGCCCATCGAGTTTGCTGAGAAAGGAGTTGCTAGTAGTGTGGATCGAGGTTCTATTGATGATATCATTTATATCGATTAATCCTCTTTTGATATACATAACTATCAATAAGAGAGGCTAAATGCAAAAGCTTCTTTCTTTCTGTATTGAAAACAATCGGATCGATTGTCCAGCAGATTTGTAAGCCTTGCTTTTAGATAGTGTATTCCTTTTGTTGAGATATCAATCCTGTCTTTTTCTTTCGAAGGGGTTCAGGGTTCTTCGAAGTTTGTTGTTGGCTGGTCTTACCTTGGGCAGGAGTGTTTGGTGGATTTTGTATAAATTGAGATTGCAGTAATTGAGTTAGTTGAAGTTGAATACTTAATTGATTTTCTATAACAATCTTGAGGAAATACTTTGTAATCAAATCTCGTTCGAGTATTTGTTGAGTGATAAAGAGTGAATCGAATAACGTGGTTTATCACCGAGTGGGCCATATCACCGAGTGGGCCACTTTCACCTCAATTCACACCTTCAAACCTATATTATTCAACAACGATTGAATCAATTGATTAAAACTATTAAGAATCTAATAATCTAGGATCTATTATATTATTTTGACAGGTTCTTGTATTATGACCTGTCTTTCCGCATTTATTACAACACCGAATAGAAAGTGCTTCCCTATTAGAATTCCTTTCTTTTTGACGCTCGTCGCGTTGAATCTGAATATCAACCTCTTGCTGAGATAATATATCAAGAGCCTCTTGTCTAGTGAGTACTCCTCCTTGATGCAATTGGGTTTTTTTTGCGTGTCGATGCTTGTTTAATGCCTCATTTGCCTTTCGAAGTGTATGAATCTTTGTACTCAAAAGTGTATTCTCATGAGCTAATCTTTTTGTACCTTTAGCTAAAGCTAATACAGTTTCGAATATAGGTATAGGAGAGCTTGATTGATATCGAGTTATTCGAAATTTCACTAAAGTTGATTTGAGAAAGAGCTTTAGTTGGATTGTGAGGGGTTTGAGAGATCTATTGATCTAGATCGAAAGAGGGGGGGGTAGATATACGAATTCGAATATCCAATTTCGAAGCATAGTATTAGGATCAAAGGATATTAAACCCTACTCCTCTGAATCCTGATTTCATATTCTGAAAGGTGATTGATTCTTTGTATGCAGTTTTAAAAAGCTATAAAGAATTCAATCTTCGAAATATGATTGATATGTGCCTTAATAAACTTATCAATTTGACCACTATATGAACGTTTCAGATTCCTAAAACAGCCTATATCAAGTGGTTGAGTTAAATGACTTGAATGCGGTGGTAGATTCAAGCATATAATATCATTCTCTTTGCAATATGCCTGAAAAGCTCTTGCTCTATGGCTTTCATGCCTGTCTAGTATCAATATTCGATATCTGCCCTTTTTCGATTCTTAGTATGCTTATCGAAGTGTTTCAATTATTCTAAACCTGTTTCATTGTTTGTCTATCCATTAGATATAGGTTTAATAGTCTAATCCGCAGGAAGATCGGTTTCGGTATATCAATTGGAGAGATGAACTTGTCCCTGAATTACTAGAAATAAGGGAATAGTTTCACTCTCTCCATTTCCACATATTATTGCTATAGCCCATTCTCGATTGCCTGGCTGTATTGATTTACTTCTGCTACATCTTTCGATACTAGTAACAACCATTGCTGCAGATATAATCCCCATCATAAAGCCTGTTTCGTCGAAATTGTAGAAATCGCCTATCCAAAATGCTGTATTTCGCTTGTATATTTGTAATTACTCAAAACCAATCTTCAATAAGCTTAGGATCTTCGCAGAGAGCTCTTTGGAAATCATAAACACAACTAAAACACATCTTTAATTCAATTCGACATTATACAAATCGATTGCCCAAAGCTTTCCAATACATTTCGAACCCCTTGATTCAAGAATATAATTCGTCATATCTTCTATATTCTTGATATTAAATGGAAATCCTCTTGAATCCATATCAAGTATATATTCAATAATCACATCCTTTTCCAATTCTGTAATTTTATAGCAATTCGCTTGAATCTCTATACATGGAGTTAAACTGTTCATTCTATGGCTAATCGTTGTGCGAAGTATATTATATAGCTTAGCAATCTTTCGAATACTTAATTTTTTATCTTTTGAAGAGCTTCGATGGCTAAAAGTAAACGTGCTTCTTTATTTGTAGATTCCATAATAAATGGTTGATAAACGCGTGTTGAATATGAAGAGTGCGAATTGAGGTGAAAGTGGCCCACTCGGTGATATGGCCCACTCGGTGATAAACCACGTTATGCGATTAATAATATTATACAGATAATTAAGATAATCCTGCTGATCTTGTATTAATATCAATAAAGAAAGGGGACTATGAAGTTTATGATCCTAGAGGCTAGATAGCTCTCCTACAATCTATTGTTATTGATTAAAAGCATTGTTGATTTCAGCTCTAAGTGTTTCAGGCAAAATAGGTGGTAGTAAGGGCTAGTTTGGATGTAAAATCCGTGCTGAATCCGCTGAAATAATCTGCACTTTGTACCATCGCGAATTCCGCGATAGTATCAATCCGCTTCAAAAAGAGCGGATTATTAATCTGTGGTTTTATAGTTTGGATATCAAATCCGTCAAATAATCTGTGGTTTTTTTAGAATATTTAATTTAAATTTCAATTCGATATTAAAACCTTATATTTAAAATTGAGAATCATGTAAAAAACTTTAATAGAGTAATGATCTTGAAAAAGTGCTTAGAATTGGAAAAGAAATACATTTTGATTTTATCTTTCTTCTTTCTTTTCTTTTCAAAGAAAGAATCTTTTTTTGAAGTATTTTTGAAGTTATTTTCTATATATAAAATTATTTCAATAGCTAATGATGTAATCATTATCTAAAACACCTTGAAAGCGTTTAGGAAGTCGAAAATTATTGACGACGATGGCAATCGAAGGTTTATATCTGTACGAAAAAGAGGTAGAAGATCTCGAATTCGAAGTCTCTTTCCCCCAATTCGTTATTTCAAACGAAAGCCTAAACCTACAGCAAAAGCAACCGAATCTCAAAGTTAACTTCGAGATTATGATACCTTCTCCTCTTCTTCTATTAGAAATTCACTATCCAGTTCCTTCTACAATAACAATACCATCTTCAATCAGAAAAAGATACTCTTTACAAAAAAGAAAAGCTACATACAGGTATTTGATTCAAATAAAGCTTATTTTAATTATATTAATTTATAATATATAGCAGGATTCCGAAACTGATAAAAGGCTCTCAACAAATATCGATACAGATAGCAATGAGAACAATAACAACAAAAGGGATATCGATAATAGCTACAACACCAATCAAAACCCAAAACATAATATTTATAATAATTCAAAAAATAAAAAGAACCTTTTTACCAATACTATTGAAAAGGAGAATAAATCAATAGATCCGGAAACTAAAATTAAAGATATTTCAAAAAAATCTATAAATCAATTTAAATGGAAATCCTATGAAAAGCTTCTTTTAAATTTAATATAAAGTTATCTATAAAAGATTAATTAATAACCAGATCAATTCACTAAATAGAGAATATTTCATTATAATCAATTTGCATAAACTATTGCTTTAGAGTACAAGACATATACTAATAGTAATAAGAATCTAATTAATAATTAAATTAAAAAGAAAATCAATTCGATATAAATATTCTCTTTTTTTATTATTTATTTGATTTAATTGATTTGATTTAGATTAAGGAACATTATATAAAGTATCGATATTTTCTTAATCTATTTGATTGAGGCATTAGATTCAATAAAAAGAACAATACTATACAGCCTTATACACCTGATCATCTATGGAAAACGCTTCTACAAGCAAGCGAAGCTAATAATCGAAAATATCGTTGACATCAAAGTCACTATACAGAGAGCTGATCGATTCTTCAATTTCTATTCAAAATTCGCACAGCTAATAATAAATTTGCATATCACCCTACAACTTTAATATAACAAATAATCATTTCTTTGAATAAAGAGAATAATCTTGCTGATTCAATATACTCTATACCTTTCTCAGATAAGAGCGCTAAAAAATGGAATAAACATAGCTCTGGGACACACAAGATAAGGAATTCATATTTTTGAGATATATTTTATTATTAACTGATTTATAATTAGAAACAAAGCAATATAAACAATCTATTACAAGCTACACACTATCAAAAAGGCCTCGAAAAACTGTCTCTTCTGAAGTTACAAATAGTTTACTTTATATTAATGAATCTTTAAGAGATTTTAATAAATTGAGAAACCACTCTAGTGCCTTACATATTCAAGTCGATAATCTATTACCCCTTTAACACCAAGCATACTATATAATCACACAAAACTACCCTAGTAAATATAAGTCCCTAAGGGCTGATATTGCTTTCAAGCTTATTGATTTCCTACAATATCCAATGCCTGATATTCGCCAATCTTATGGTGAGCTGCTGATGTTTATGCGTATAAGCCTATTTCAAATAGAGTTTGTGGATAAGATCTGTAAAGAGCTTAAAGAGCAGCACGAAAAGGAAAATAATGAAATGCCTCTATTATCCGCTTTTTTATAACAAACTTTAAATGAAGGGTGGCTTTCAAATTCTAATAGCTTTTGATTTGGCAGTTTTATTCACTCTGTTCTCTTTATTATATATTTTTATTAATATAACCTTTATATTTATTCAATTAGATATTAATATTATATCTTTCAATACCTTTATCTTATTTGATATTAATAATATATGAGTACGAATGATATCTATTCACTAGTTCTAGATATATGAAATAAAGAATATAAGTATGTAATAACTGGCTAATAAGAAATAACAAGTGAGAAATAGCTGGTAAAAAATGGCTAATAAGAAATAGCTAGTAAGAAAACTGTAAAGTTTAATCTCTTAAGGTATAATATCCACCAATAATAGGGGTTGCCAACTCTATCATTCTTCAAAGAAAAATGCTATCTGTATCTTTAATAGTTTGCTTTTTTATATGAAATACACAATGTTGTAGTATTATAAATTAAATCAATAATCTATTCAATTAATAAATAGAAAGAATAAAAAACGTACTTTCAAAATGAGTAACTATAAAGGATTCAGCTGCCTCTTGAATTATTATAAGAGTAGCAGCATTCCATTTCCAACACTCTCCACCAAATACAAATTGATTCGAAACCTTTTTAATTAAATATTGAAAAGAGGCTTTTTTTAAGAGCAATTCGATCAATTTTTGATACTTTTTAATCTTTTGTAATATAATCGCTATATTTAATTAATAAGAAAGAAGCTTATAAATCAAGAAAAGATTTATTTACTCCCCGCTTTCCATCAATAAGCTCTTTTAGCAACTTCTGCTTTTCCTTTTTTAGGCTGCTTTCTTGTATTTTGAATCTTTGCTTTCAAAGCTTTCTTTATACTCTTATTTTTAAAAAAAGGTGATCTTCTATCTATATCTAATTCTTGTTTATTCGTTAATCTCTTTCCGATATTAGTACGTGACATAGCTTCCCTATGTAGTGTGTTTGTAGTTTATATTACAGCTATAGGATTTCCTGGAATGTAGTGCTTTCAAGGTCTAGATTTGAATCATTTCAGTTTATTGTAGAAAAGGTTTCAAATATTTAAGGGGTGTATACTTAAAAAGCTTCAAGAATGGGGGCGAAAGGAATAAGTATTGAAAAATTAAATGTTTAGAAATGTATGTTTATGAATTAATATATCATGTGTCGTATAATTCAATCAATCATACTATTTATTTCTCATGGAATATAATTATTTCGAATACGAAAATATTATAAACAGTACAAACAACGCGCTTTTAGGAACAACAATAACAATAATAATAATAAGCGTTATATTTATAATATTGAATCTCTTCTAAGCTTCAAAAAATCAAAAAGATATTAGTAATAACTAAATCTAATAAGAAAAAGCTATAGAAAAAGCAAAAAGAATATTTACAAAAGTGAAAAGCTAGAAATGTATGTAATCGAAAGGCAAGAATGATATTTAAAGAATTAGAAGTCGAAAAAGAGAAAGATAGGAAAAAGCATCAGATTTTCTATACTTTGAAAATGCTTTGCAAAACTTCTGATTTTTTAAAGGCATTGAAGAATAGATAAGATGAAATGGTTGCACAAATTCGATTAAATATCGAAATTATTATTATTATTATTATTATTAGTAATTTTCAACCGGGCCGTATAGGCGAACCTCCCAGGGGGCATTACGGTTGGGCTAACTGCGGGATAATCTCTAATTTACATGATCCCCCTCTCCTAAAAATGAGGTCTCAATACCCTCAGTAGCCTCCCAAGCGATAGCTAGCGCGCTTGCGCTTTTGTCTCCGATCCTCTGAGCGCCTCCGTGCGCGCTTTCCGATCTTTTATATAATGTTTTGATTGAAAGCTGCTTTATCCTGTAAGGGTAGCTTTTGTATGCATTCTAGTGCAACGCAGTGTATTGCATATATCGATTTTGTTCTTTATAGCCTTGCTATATCGGTTGCCTCCTATTCTATATTTGTGTTCACCCGGATCGATCGATCCATTTCCATTTCCTCTTCCTATTCTTCTAGTAGCGTTCTAGGGCATATGCTCCTATAGAAGTCTGTTATAGCAATAAATTCAGCGAACTTGGCTGGTGTGTACATTAGCTGTTTCAGTAGTCGTTCTTGAGCCGTCTGGTTGCAAGGTGGGTATTTGGGCCTGATATTTGGGGGCTAGGTTTTGTAGGTCGCAAGGACTTTGCAGCAGTACATGATGTGCTTGGGGGATTTGTATACGCTACATGAGCAATGGATTGTTGTTTCCTTGTATTTAAATTGTTGGTGATAGCTTTCGAAATCGTTGTGTGCTGAGCGGATCACTAGCATGTGGTGGAGAGTAGCTTGTGAGAGTTCTAGTTTATTAGAGTATTTGTTTGTGCTTTTTGAATTCCATTTCTGGTACTGTTTGGAGAGTATTGGTTTCTGTTTGATCCACTACATTTGTACTATCGATTCCATAATAGTTTTTGCTATAAAGCGGATATTGCTTGCTGTAAATCGATTCGCATACCCTAAGACTGATTTTCTTGTCCCTTTATCAGCGAGTGTATCCGTACGCTCATTCCCTTCGATCTCTGTATAGCCTGATAACCATTTGATCTGAATTGAATATGTTTGCATTAGTTTGTGATATTTGAGGAAAGCCCATTGCGATATGATAGAGGCTGTGCCTCTTATTCCCTATATCACTGATGTGCTATTAATATATATACAGATTTCCATTTGTTTTATACCGGTGATATTTCTGATTACTACTTGGAGGCCTTGGTATACCCCGATCGCTTTCGTGTCGAATACATGAGAGTTATGATGTAATCCACTGTTTCCTTTGTATACTACCATCTGTCCTCTATATACGACATATTCATATTCTACTCGCCTACTATCCTTATCGGTCTGTTCCAATCTATTAGAGAATATGGTGATTTGATTGTGTGTGTGCTTGTTTCACCATTCCTGAAACTGCTCTATTACTACCTCTTTCATAAGGCTTCTAGTGGGATCCGTTTGATACCCTGGTATGTAATGGGGCCCTACTAAAGTTGTCTCCTTGATTCGGGGAAGGTACTGGCTGATCACCTAGACCTTTGTTCTGGCTGGCTGCAATTGGCCTTCCCTGCTGCCGAAGGAGTAGGTAGCTCTTATCCCTTAGTGATAAAGAGGGTGTTTTGGATCAATAGTTTGGGCATGGAGGGCTGCTTTCCATTTTATTTGTTCTAGTGCTACTTCTGCTAGTAGGAGAGCGCTGTTCCTCATTATCACTATATTCGGGATCGTTCGCCAGACTAAAAAGACTCCTCTAATTGCTATTCGTAGAACCTTATTGATAGTTAGAATTGCTCCTCCTAATCGGGCGTTTACTACTACTAGTATCCCGTCTCGGTGCTGTCCAGTGGTTTTTGTTTATCCTACGTACCATACCTCTGCCCCATAAAATAGGGCTGGGTATAAGCAAATAATCACTGCTTTCCATAAGGATACTACTAGGGGTCCATTTGTAATCCAAACTAGCCCTTGAATGTAATAAACCAATTTCCGGCTTTTGACTGCTTGCATTTCGATATACTGTTTGAATGTAAGCTTGTGATCAAATTACACGCCTAGTCATTATAAAGCCGATTCTGGTGTAATCAGAAAAATAGTATAATCGCGATTTATTTCGTATATTGGGTTGATAGAATATTTGTGCCGTGTTATGTGAATCATCTTTATCTTTTCGGGTGTAAAGATTATTTTGTTCCTAGCTTTCTAATGGAATATGCTTTTCATATCTTTTGCTAGCATTGCAACATTTTGTTGAATGCTTGTTAATAATCGGTATAGACAGATGTTATCTATATACCCGAATCGGAGTTTAGGGTCTTACTGGAGTAGCTCTGCGAGATAAAGCATGTACAGGATTGGCAAGAGGGGTAAGCCTTGTGGAATACCACATTTCATTATACTGTAGCCAGTTATTGCTTCGTTAAGTCTAACCCTGAGTTGTCTTTGGGTTAAGAAGGAGTTGATTAGAGTAATCAGGTTTTATGGGAATTCCTGTCCCCTCATTCATCTCAGAAATCTGTTTTTAAATAGAGTATCGAATGCTCCTTGTACATCTAGCATAATCATTGTGATCTCGTGGCCTTTGTTGAGTATTACTTCTGCATTGTAAACGAACAATACTACTAAATCCATAGCCGATCGTTTCGGCAAAGCACCGCAGTGTTATGGGCTGAGTATTTCTTGTATTAGGGCTATTCACGCTAGACATCTTGCTATAATCCTTTCAAAGCCCTTCCCAATATAGAAGAGGAGGGTGATAGGCTGCTATGATCATGGGGACGTTCGGTTTGTCTTCCCTACTTTTGGTAGTATAACTATCTCTGCTTGCTTTTATACTGTAGGGAAGTGATTGAGCTGTAGATACTTATTGAAAATGATATATAGAACTAGGCTTATTTCTGTTCAGATAGCCTTTAGTAATCTCATTGTGATCTGGTCTGTCCCCAGGGATGTACTTGAGACTCCTATAGTGTTATGTTTTACTTCCTCTATAGAGATGGGCTCCCCTCAGGATAGTTTTTCCCCACTTTGATTGTATCCAGAGTCCGGGAGATCGTCGGTGGCTTTGAAACGCTGCAGAATCTCCAAACATAGCAGCTCGGCCTTTTCTTTATCTGATGTAGCAGTACGTTCGTTTACTATAATCGGTGGAAAGCGGTATGTAGGGCTCAGGTTGTGTTATTCGATCACTTTATACAGGTCTCGATCTGATTTCATTTTATTAAGGAATTTCCTCTAATACCCTTTTTTAGCCTGTTATATATATAATAAGAATGCTCTGTATTCTATAGAGTAATTACTATTGATTATACAGCTCCGGAGGTATACATCTCGAGTGATTGTGCAGTCGGGTGTTCATCAGGGGGCCGATTTTCCTGTCTTCCGATCTAGTCTTCCTGTCGTTCTGATTGTTTGTTGTAGTACCTTCTGTATATTTTCGACAGCTCAATCCAAGGCTATACTTATAACTACTGTCTGTGCCTCCTGTTTGATTCCTATTATATTAGCTGATACCATTCTTTGAAACAGAGGTAGGTCTTTCTCCCTGATGCAATACACATATTGGGATCTCGATGCTGAGCTCGCTCTTTGTATAATGGTGAGGAGGGTATTGTAATCGGATCCGCAATGTATATCAGCCCTTACTTTTGTATATATTCCTGGGATATTGAAAAAAAACTAGATCGATCATGTATCCTGTTTTATATATCGCTTGACCCGGGATGTTTGTGAACTTGAAGCCTTTGTTGCTGGACTATTTCGTGAACCGATTACCATCATATACTGTATTCATACCTGGCTCGAATAGTATATGGTGAGCATTGAAGTCTCCCCCAATGATCGTATCTTCAGTTGGTATTAGATCAAGAATTATCTTTAGGATTCTTGAGGTATTCGGTTCTCTATATAGGTTTAGTAGTTTAATTCCGTTTATAGAAAGCTATATATAGTCTCTATGCTCCTTTCCTACTAATTGTAGCACTTGTAGTCTAGTCTTAGTTCTGATATATATCATTACTCGTGGGTGTCCCTACCCTTCCTCGTACGTCCCGCTCCTTCTCCAGGAGGTCACTGGGGATAGGCATTGATATCCGTTATGTGTTTGAGTGTGTGTATTGGATATTTAGGGCTTTTGTATACATATTATATCGATCTTTTCCTCAAACGCTCGCTGCAATACTGCTGCATGCAGTGCAAGGCTTTTCCGCGTATTTATCCAGACAATAGATAGCGGATTCGATCTATTCATATAGATCTTCTATTATTGTATCATGTCCCCCAATCATAGCCTGATTACTCAGAACTTCAAGGTTGAGATTCTTGTTGATCTTTGCTGCCCTACTACGGGTGATACGTTGACCTTGCGCATCCCGCTTAAATATCGAAATGCGATAATCCTAGTATATGGATTTAAATGAAAATCTTATTTTAATTAACTTTATTTAGAAAAGTGTTGAAGATAAAAAACCTTATTTAAAATAATGATAACTTTGTATTAGAGTCTGAATCAGATAATTCCAAAACAGATTTTAAGGATTAAAAAGTTAATATTAATGAGAAAGAGGAAGAGAAAAAGAAGGAATCTGATGATAAAGAAAAGAATAATGAAGTTAAAGAGCTTGAAAAGATTAATTTGAAAGATTTGAATATCAATCAAAAATTAAAACAAATATAAAGATATAATGTTTATTAGTTTTATAAATACTAATATATAAGTTTAGACAATTAGATTTTCTGGGATTTTGATTTGGATTAAAACTTAGAAAGCTAGTATAAAATAGTTTATAATTAATTTAAAGAGTTTAAACAAAAAAATTGATAAAGAATCTTCGGATTTTTTATGAATAAAAGATTCATCTAAATAGATTTATTTTGATTTTTTCTCACTAACCATTTCTCTCTAGTTATTTCTTATTTATTATTCCTCACTTATTATTATATTAAATTATTAATATATTAATAAAATATATTTGTATTCTAATAAACTCCCTCATAAAATATTCAATTATCAACAATATACTATTTAAAGAAATCTTACTTCTTAAAACTCTGATATTTTAAAGCTAAAAAAAAAAAATAATATCAAACTTTTTGAATCTAAAGAATAATGGATTTCTAATAAAAACTATAATTCAAAAAGATATGGATTTTGGATTTCTAAAGATAGGGTGAGATATAAACAAGCTTGGAATCTATTTCATTATATAAAATAAAAAAAAGATCTCTCTCAATTTCTTAAAGAATTCAAAGAAACACTAAAAACTATAGTAGAAGATAATGATAAATGAAGAAACCCTGATGATTATTTTCTATTCTAATTATATATACTTATCAAATTCTATTTCAATATAGTATTACTTTTTTTTCTCTCACACTTTTCAAACTCTTTTTATCTTACAATAATCTCTCCATATAGCCTTTACAATTCCTTATCAAAAATAGTTTATAGATTATAATGAAATAGAGTCTAATTCATTACTACTTGAATTTATTATTATATCATCCATAATACTTAAAACATAATTGATAATATAATCAAATTAAATTTCAAATAAATCTTTTTCAAAATTATTTTATCAAATAAAATTATATAGAGTGTACAAAGTATAAACTATATGTATTTGAATTGTATATAGGTATTTTTTGTTATTATATTAAAAATGAAAAGCGTATTTTGAGTACTCCAAAAATTCTCTCAACCTTATTTCATAAAGAAAAATATTAAAGATTGAAAAGTTCTTTTAATGTTTTGGATATCTTATTAGATCCCAATTATTCTTATAAATGATATCTTACCCCTTTGAATAAAATAAAAACCTACCCAGTATTTATATATCCTACATCATCTAGATAATAATAACCTTCTGGAATTCGTAAACCTTTTGAAATCAAAATATCTAAAAGCACCTTTTGATCATTCGCAGAACCTTCCCAACCGGCTAATATATAGCAGAATTGTAAATTGAAAGTAATTACTACAAGAACATTTTGTGCAGTATATCCTTTTCAATTGAAATAAACAGATCGATCTTCGAAAGGTACCGTTGCTGAAATAAAGATACCATCAAGAGCTCCTAGGTAATTCGCAAAATATATATGATATTTTTCATTTTCTATTACTCGAGGAAAAGCGAATTATATAGTTGGATCCGGTAGTTTTACTACTAATAGATATAATATTATTATAGTATCTAAAACTTGATAAAACCATTTTAAAGCACATTAGAATAAACTAATAAATAGATTTATATAAGGTGTTTTTCATATCTATAAATTATTTCTTTAGAATAAGAAAAGGCTTTAGCTATACTACATATAGTTCCACACTGGTCTATAATATAAAGAAATACATATAGCTTTTAATCAATTAAAGCATATTGAGAATATTATAGCTTTATTTTTTTATAACAAAACTCAATCAAAAGTCGAAAAGTATATAAAGATATACACAATTGTTCTTGATAATATTAAGAGTATTTAAAATTAAAAAAAGATTATATTTTAAATTTATTAGGAATATTAGTTCTTTTTTTCGAAATTGGAGTACAATAAAAAGAGCCAATAATAGTAGCTAAATTATAAATCAAGATAGAAATAAATTGTTCAGAATTATCAACCTCATCGTCGCTTATTGTGAATAAGAAAAAGGCAGTTTACAATCTAAATCATTAATAGAATTTAAAGCTATAATAAAAAGAATATTGAAGAATCTACTTTTAAACTAAGCTATATATATTCTAGTATATAGGGAATACAAATATAAAATAATCTAAATCGAAATCAGAGACGATTTAAAGAAAAATAAAGATACCCTATAAATTTAGGTATTTGAAGCATTAATATCATTATAATACTATATGGATATAGGATGAAAGGCCTATAAGAGCCTATAAAAACACAGATTATTTGTTAAATTGAAAACGAGAACTGCTTTTTCTAATCCTTGTTTTTAATCTGCGCCCTTGTTTTCCCATACAAATTTGATGAAAAACGCAGATTATTTAGTGTCATTTTAAAGTGATCCACCTCCTCCCCACCTCGAAATACACTAAATTCATTGAAATGCGGATTATTTAACGGAATCCGCGATTTGATGTTTAAATATGAATTCAAAATCCGCTTTCAAAAAGAGCAGAATATTCAGCGGATCCAGCGCGGATTTGTACATCCAAACTAGCCCTAAGCTAGTGCTCAAAGTACTCGGTGTGTCAGCCATAATGGGAAAAGAGGACGAGACGAAGATGAAGACGAAGACGAAGATAAAGGTGAAGATGAAGAGACGCAAAAGGCGTAAAAGATTGTAAAAACTATAGAAAGACCTACCTTGGGCAGATGAAAACAGAAACAAAGAATTTCTTTTCAGAGTCGGATTGCTCTTGCTGCAACGAGACTCTTTTGTAAGGTAAAATATACTATCACAGTGCAAGAGATAGGTACTAGATAAGATATATGATATTCTACAAGGAGTGAAGAAGGAGGCGGAGAGGCGCCGACTATATGGAGGGCGGATGCCTAAGGCATCCACATAGCTACGTATTGAACCCGTGACAAATTCTAACTTCAAATTATAAATTTCTTTTTCTATCTTTCGATATTATCTAGTGCGTAGGGACTTGAGTCCATATAAACCATAAGTTTTAGTTCTTTAGAGACTTTTTGTTTTAAAGCAAAAATCATTTCTTAATTAAACTTATAATATTAATTATTTAAATGTTTTAATTATATATAGAATATTACAAAGACCTGTTTTTTTAGTATCTTGAGTTTATTGAATTAAATTACTGCTTTTTGTTTAGAGTTAATTATAACATAAAGGCTATCAAGCTTTTTAAGAAATGAATCAGCAATTATATAGACCAAATTATTTTATAAAATATTATCAATATCTTTTAATTATTCTTAATATACATATCCTTCAATAAAAAAGATTATATACAAAAGTTTTTTCTTCTTAATATCAAATACAATAATATTAGATATTTAATAGATTTATAATTCTTGTTTCCAAACTAGATATTTGTTTTGTTATATTATTACATCAATCTTCTTTTCTTTAAAGGTTTCCAGATTTTTAAAGATTTATCGCCAAGCGTCAGTAAGTGAGTTAAGGGTTTAGGTTGATATGTTTTATAATAGTTAGGAAAACTGGTTTTGTAATACTACATTCAATTATGTCTGGATTTGTAAGTAGGTTTATATATCAGTTAGGACTGTATGCTCGTTATTCAGATCTATATTTATTCTAATTTGTATATTATAAAATAACTTTAATGAATTATTAACAATACTATATAAATAATATAAATATAATTATTTATCTTTAAAAAGACTAAATATTAGGTTTTAAAGATTGGAATTAGAGATACTTAAAAGTTTACTCACAAACTATTATCATTTAGCAAAGATAATTCGAATACTTGTTTTAAGATTGTCGGATATTTGAACTCCGTTTTCTATAAATGACGAACCAAATATATCCATCATTTTAAAAGCAAAGACAAAGATGAGAACGAAAACGAAGACGAGGACGAAGACAAAGACAAGGACGAAGACAAAGACAAGAACGAAGACAAAGACAAGGACGAAGACAAAGACAAGGACAAAGACGAGAGCGAAGACGAAATCTCTATCAGAATATTATTGTCAAGATCGGATTACTATTGATATATAGCAACAGGACCTTTAAGAAAATAGAATATACTATCACAATACAAAAGATAGGTACTAAATTACATATATATTATTCTACAAAGAGGTTGAAAGTGGTACGATATAACTTTGCCATATAATAGCAAAGATGACTAAGCATCCACTACGCTAATATACTACGCTAGTGAACCCGTGACAAATATACTCGATTCTCTTTATACCTTTTAGCAAGCATTTAAACAAAATCTGACTATAAAGCAAGCTCTCAAAACTACCGTGAATATTCAATTAAACACTCAAAACGAATTACTTGAATTATTGCAAGCTCGAATCACCTCTACTCAAGAAGGGATTAGTCAATATCAAACTTCAAAAAATCCCGACTCCCTTCAAGGAAAGAAGATAGGGTTAATATCTTAATAAAAGAAGTATACTATCTGGAAGTAAGGCTTAAAACTCTATTGGATAATGAATTCAACTATTTTTGATATAAAAAGAAAGAAGCTCTTATATTTGGCCTCTCTTATCGATAATTGTATATATCAGGAAAGGCTGATTGATATAAATAATATCATTTATAATATCTCGATTTATATTACTAGCAAGTCTTTTCTCAACAAGCTCGATAGGCTTTATATTTCAATCGATATGATATGCAAAGCCTCAATCCGATTCGATAAACTTAAGATAATCGACAAAATGTCTTTCTCAGCTTTTTATATTTAATTAGAATATTTCGGTACTATATATCATAAGCAACCACACAAAATGGTTGCAGCAATAAAGACTAAAGTTTCATACAATCTTTAGCGGCTATTTATACAGAATTCTAACCCCTGTTCTCTTACTGATATCGACAGCTGGAAGAGGAAATTCGAAATGTGGAGTCAGAATCTATAAGAAAATGAATATCTAATAGGATCGAGAATAGGCTTGGGTTTTATATAACTATATACAACTATAACCAACACACCACCTGCTATATCAATGTTATCGGACCCTATAGACCTTGATGCTTTTAAAACATGGGATTAACAATGAGAGGAGAAACGTCGATTAGGCCTATATCATTATTGCAAGAAATCTAACCACTCGATATGGGATTGCGAAGCCAAGAAATAAGCAGATGTACAGCGAATAACTAGAGAAGATTCTGGATTCATAGGCTTCTGAGGAGGTTTCTATAATTGTAGTTTACACAAAGGTGCTCCCTTTACTCGTAATAATCAATATACTAACAATCAGGGTGAATTGTATAATCGAAACAATTTCCAGGAATACAGCCCCCAGGGAAACTACAGCAATAGCAATAATACCCACACCGCATTCTATTCAAAACAACAACAACATTTAAAAGCACTTCAGGGATTTGTCGAAACCGATTCGTTAGTACTCTCAGAAAGTGCATCCAATATATCGCCTCAAAATATATCAACATCTTCGATTAATGATTATATAAGAAAAGTTCAACCTCCATACTAAATCGCTTATGAAGATTATCAAGGGATATTGAATGGATAAGACAAGCTGTAATTAGCAAAGAGCTTTTACAGTTTAATATTATAGATAGTAAATCTCTACTCATTAAAACTATTATGTTCCTAGTGCATAAGGTTGTATTTGATATAACTAGCCTAATTAATAGTAAATGCTTTGGAAAAGCATTCGCTAACTATTCTTTTATTCTTAAAAATAAAATATATACCCAAATCTTGTCCTATTGAAGAGAACTTTACTTAACAAATAGTAAAGTCATGGATATTATCATTAAATATTTTATTATAGATATAGCTATAGACCTATATTGCAAAACCTAACTGTTTTTTATTATCAAACTGTTTTCCAACACACCAATCATCTTCGGCTTGCTATAGCTTTAATACTATAACCTGCATATAGACTGGTTAAACATAACTCTCTTTTTCACATCAACCTATTATGCTATACAATGTTGCCCGCGGGATATACTATATGCTGTCCTAGCACCAACGATTCACTTACTACAACCGATCATAGACTTATTAGTAATTCAGGAATAGCCTCAAACAAGAGCTTTAAAAATATTAAAGATTTATCAATCACTATATATAGAAAACGGATTCGAAAAGGATAAAGGATATAAGTCTGTTGTTATTAATGGAAATAAACTAAATATTGAAATAATATTTATATTAAGTTTAAACTATTATCTTATAAGAACTTATAAAGGGAGCCCTTATATCTAAGTACAAATGATAAACAATCTTCCAGACATATATATAACCCTAATGGAAAAGACTGCTAGCTAATTTAAACAACGAGTCAATCTAAAATAAGATTATTTACCATTATTTTCGATATCAATATCTAAAGTGCAGCTATCCCTATTGGAATCAAATACAAAGGATATTCGTTGGTTATAGACTTCAAGCTTCGTTTCCTTCTATTAACAGGATTATATTTGTGCAATGTGAGTTATTTGGGATAAGCTTGATTAGGTAGTAGAACAATAAACTATAAATAATAGGGATTCTCTTAATACAATTACTTTACTATAGGAAGTTCATTTCGATAAACAAGAATACAAGGGTATCCTATTTGGTGAAAGGAATCTGACTAAAACTCTAGCTCAACTATTATTATATTTATATGATTTTGTTTACAACTATTACAAACCGGCTTATTTGCACAAAATCTCAAAGGCAGATATCTTTAAGTTTTTGGCTGAAAAATCGGAATTTAGCGATACCGAAATTCAACAAAAGCTTTCTCCCTGGCTATAAGACAAACTATCTGTATTTCTTTCGTGTCATATAAACACTCTTCCACTGCATCAAATATAGGACTATAAGATTGAGCTGATATTAGAAAAGGAATCATTATATTTTAAAAACTACTTATTATCATTATTGGAATTCGATATCATATACAAGTAAATTGATAACAATCTTAGCAAAGACTTCATTCGAAAATCAAAATCAAGAAATATTACATTATTATTATTAGCTGTTAAGCCAAATAACAGTATATATATATACTAGAACTATCAGAATTTGAATAATATTATAATAAAGAATCGCTATCTATTTCCTATTGTTTGCAAAACCCTGAATACTCTATGCAATACCACTGTATATACGAAACTAGATATTATTATTGCTTTCAACAAACTTTATATTATAAAAGGCGATGAATAGAAAATAGCTTTTATTATTTATTTCAATCTTTTCGAATCACTTGTTATATCTTTCAGCCTTTATAATGCACCGACCTCCTTCTAATACTATATCAATCATATTTTATTTAATAAACTAAACAAATATTGCATAGTATACTTGGATAACGTTCTTGTGTATTCAACGGATAAATCGGAATACAGGGAATATATTCGAATTATAATATAAAAGCTGGTAGATATAGAATTATAGATTGATATAAACAAATATGAATTCGAGACGATTTCTATTTGGTATTTGGAATTAATAATTACAACTAAGGATATATAGATGAACCCTAAAAAGATCATTATAATTACATTTTAGAAATAATTACTCTCAGTGAAGAATCTACAACACTTTTTGGGTTTTGCTAATTTCTATTAACAATTTATAAAGAACTTCTCGAAGATATACCAACCTCTTTATAATCTATTACAAAAGGATTTTGACTAAAACTAGAATACATTATATAAAAATGCTTTTGCTATATTCAAAGATATATTTATAATAACTCTAATTCTTATATATTTTGACTACAATAAGCAAACAATCTTGAAAACGGATATCTCAAACTGAGCATCAGAAGGGATACTTTTTTAATACAATTCTAATAATCTTTTAAAACTAATAACTTATTTTTCAGCAAAATATTTTGTAATAGAATGTAATTATAAGATCTACAATAAAAAGCTTTTTGCAATTATCAAATCCATAAAGGAATAATAACCAGAACTTCAAGGTTTGCAATAGGAGTTTGAGATTCTTACTGATTACAAAAACTTGAAATACTTTATTACAATAAAGATTTTAAATCAATAACAAGTTTGCTAATTCGAGTTCCTCTCTTACTATAACTTTCAAATAGTTTATCAATTAGAATCCAAGGCTATTCGATCTAATGCTTTAAGCTGAAAGAAAAAGAATAGACTAAATCTTGTAACTGAAGATAACAAACGATTAAAAAACAAAGAGTGTATAGTTTTACCAGCAGACAATTTTGATATTGATCTTTATAATGAATTGAAAGCCGGTATTCATTTAGTATCAACAAACCTTGTCGTACCTATAGATGATAAGTGTTGGTTTGAGAGAGATACGGAAGACGTGGTTCCCACTATCAGTAGGTCCCTAAATATCTATTTGTATTCAATCTAAAGAGCTAGCTAATAAGGGAAAATAGTAGGCCTTATATAGGCACTACTGAAAGAGCTAGTCTCCTTCGCATTCGCCTAAATACCTTTGATACAGTAACCATTATATTGAAGTCATTCTTTTGAAATGAATTCCCTTGTTCACACACTCGGAACTCTCTTTTATGGTTTCAAATACAATGACTGAAAAGAAATTCGTAAAATCATAAAAATCCTCTATCTGCTAACTAAAGTCCCTAACCTTTTACCAGCAAAACCAATTTCTTTCTTTAATCCTATTTTACTTATTTTATTACCTTGATATCGATTTTATTTGTATTGATCAGATTAACAAAAGCTTAACATAGCTTTCCTTTCGTTATCACATCAGCCGGATTAGTCGGATCATCAATCCAGATCACTTCAACAATCTCTCTCTGCTTGTAGGATTGATGTAATGCCATGATATCGATCATTAATCTCTTTTTACTAGTTGTTTCTAGTTTTGTAAGTAGATTGTATAATAACTTGGAATCAGTATACAAAACTAATAAAATCTCCTTACCGAGAATGGCGCTAACTGTAAAAGTAATTACTGTATCGATGTCGAATCCCTGAACTAATCTATATAGCTCGGATGCTAAAATACTATATGTGATTTTTTTGTATTTAATGGATGACTAATGAATAATATTAGTATTGTTATATTTATCTATCATAATGATTATATAGTTTATTTGGGATGAATAGTTTTTATTGTTTGCAAAAGAGATATCAGTAAAGACAACAATCTTAAGTGAATCTAAGTTAAGTGGTACATATTTGAATCCTCTAGCAAAGTTTTCTTTTTGCTATTTGATATGTTTGTTTAACGCTGCAATATCATCCTTGTCAGGTTGGGTTGTTTGTGTTGTTATGGACAAATCGAAAAATACCTTGAGTTGATATATAATTATAATATATATTCTGTGGACTCGTTGTATAATATATTATTTATATATAGAAATATGCTTTCAAACCTTGTTATGCGTATTATGTATATTCATGAATCCTGTAGATACAAACTATAGATTGCTGTATTACCTTTTCTGGTTAAAATAAATACTATTATTTTTATGTATAAAAGTAATACTATTAAACTTTAATAAATAATTGTAAATAAATTCCTTGTAATCTTTAATTATAAAGCCAGTTTACTTGAATTATTTATTCTTAATTTGTATAAACACACTATCCCTAATAATAAGTATATCATTTATCTAAAATTCTATAATATTGAATCCAGTTTTTTTATTATTAACATATAAAAGATAAAGGTTATATATAAATTATTATATTTTAAGCTTTTTGTAATAATAAATATAATATATCCAGAACCAATAATTTCCTGCCTCAGAAATACTATATAATAACTTAACAATAAATAAAATCATACCAATTAATAAATTCATTTCTTTCAAAACATAGATATAAAAAGTATAATACAAGTTCGAAGTGGATTGAATATATGCTTGAATAATATTTCGAATATATATTCCTATACCTGTTTTTCGAGTACTTATAGCTAGTGAAATTAAAATGCATTGATACAATTATTAAATTATTGGGGATTATATTAATACAAATATTTTATCAATATTATTATATACTTGAATAACTAGTCTCGATTTGCGGAATTCAGTATCTGTTTTTTTGTTTTTGATCTTATCAACAAATTGCGATTTAAAAATATGTATATCAAAAGGAATATCTGAAAATGATATAATCTCGAATACATTTTTAGCTGTTAATCTATTAATCTTTTTCTTTCTGGATTCCTTATATATAATGGGATTCTTAGGATTAGTAACAAGATATTCGGAATAGTAATCTTATATATAAACTCGAATCTGAGATATAATCATTTGTAAAAAAGATATTGGTATAGATATCTAATTGTTTTTGAATAAATTCAAAAAAGGTTCCTCTAGATTCATTATATATATAATTGCTATTCCTGAAGAAGATAATATAACTTTATTGGAATTTAGTAAAGTTACCTCAAAATTAATATTATAATCAATTTCTTTAATCTCCTTAATATATCCAATTTTTAAATACTCATAATACAATTTTATTAATATAGATCTAAATCTTATAAGTCTATAAAATAGATCAAAAGTATATATCTCCCCTTTTATATTAATGAGTGAAAAAAGTCCTTTTCATTTATTGGTAGCTATTCCATTACCCTCTCTTCAGATTAAAATCTTGTTGTTTGATAGTAAGTTATGAAATATAATTGTAGAAGATTTGTTGTATATATTCAAGGCCTTTTGTATTTGTATAAAACTATATAATCTATAAACCTCTATTATAGCTTTAGAAATCACAATAATATATTATTGAATAGTAAATATCGGAGGGCTGATATCAATTATATAAAGAAAAGTATCAAAAACAAATAAAGTAGACACTAAATTATTAGATTCGGTAATATCATTAATCGCCTTTATAGCTATTTAAAGTATAATTGCCTTGTAAATATCAAGTTTATAAATCTCTTTGTAAATAATTTCGTAAGATCTTCACAATAATATATGAAATCTCTTAACAATATTAATTGAATAATACACCTCCACAGGGACTATCTTTATCTGAATGGATATTGATATAGCATATTGTTGAAACTCTCTTTCAACGAAATTGGTACTAGTATTATGAATGATATACTCCAGTAAACCAATATATATATCGATTTAGTACTCATGGAGTTTATTCTATATATACTTCACAAATATATTGCTTAGCCATCAAACAGTTTGAAAATGTATGGTTTTATTAATAATATACAGAATCGGATTATTATTGATATAAAGTATATCAACAAGTATAATATAATTAAATTCAAAATCCTTATCGGGTAAAAAGAATTTGAATCTATTAGATAATTTGCTATGGACTTGATAATGATAACAAAACTTGGTAAACTGTTTGATTGCTTCAAAGTCCTTGTTATGCCCGAAGTGTTTAAGCATTTTATAGAATTTATATACAAATAGATAACCGAATTGATAATGAATTCATTACAATTCGATTTCGATAAGATAGCAATTATTACTATTAATAGAATGGTTAATTAGTCCCTCGATATTGATATTTTATAGCAAAAATGCATGGCTGAATTGTTAATATACAAAATAAACACCTTTAGATATAATAGTAATATCATTAAGGTTATTATACTTGAATCTAAGTTTATCCATATCAGCCAAAGAAAGTAAGAATAGAAGATTGGCTTTTATTATATTCTATTCTATTTTTTTAAATAAAAGTTTGATATAAAACGAATTAATAGAAATCGTTGTTTCAATATTATATTAAACTATTACTTATTCAGTAGTAGCTTTATTGTACTTAATATCCTTAATCTTTTTTTATACTAAATATTGATTATATTCGACAGATAATCTCTTAGCCATACCCGTATCGATTATAATGTCAAAGAATATATCAGCATTATATTATTTGCTGTTTATAGTGAATGTTTTAGCTATTAATTTATAAGCGCTTGTAATATTGTTGAGATTAGTTGCTATTAAAGAATCATTATAAGTACTTATTGAAATAAAGAATATCCTGAAGATCCCTCTAGAATCATTTATATTAATAAGATACTAATTAATGAGATGATTATCATTATTATTATTATTATCATCTCGATTATTTTTTTATCCAATATTAGTAACAAACTGATCATATTGTTTTATAAAGCTTTTATTATCGAGATTACTATATTTAATATAGTAATTCGTTTTAAGTTAGTTTTTCTCTTCTTATATATATTTATAGTATCTATAGTCCTTTTTCTTATAATCAGGGAAGTAATAATTATTCTTGCCCTTATCAATTGATGCAGAGAAGGATTGTCAATTGGTATATTTATTATAAGGTTTTTGAAAGGAAGAGTTCAAAGATATACTATTATAGAAATATCAATCTGTAAAGAATATCTCAAATAGAGAATATAGTTTTGGAAATGCCTTTTGATAAAAGTCGATAGTTTATTTAATCTGATTAATAAACTTTGTAACAATTAAACAAAAATTGTATATCACAAAATGGCACTCCGGAATACTATTATATACAAATAAAATCCTAATATAATATAATTGAGGATTATGTATTGTCCTAGGAATAATATATTAAAGGAAATATAAATCTGTGATTATTGTATTAAATATTTCCTGAGGCTTTATGGATAGGTTTTTCTTAATGTAATCCTTAAAAGTAATATTATTCCATTTGAAAAGTATATTTTGTTAATATTTAGATTCTTTGAAATTGTTAATTATTATATTATATAAGTCTTGATATAAATTAGAAAGACTATTAAGATTTACCTAATAGTAATCTTTAATTATGTTTATAAGTATAATCGAGGACAAAAAGACCATTGTCCTCCGCAAGGAGCCCGGCTGGTTCAGTGGTAGAGTGATCGGGCCACTCTCCCACTGTTCTACAACTTAAGGCTATAGCGATCTGATCCACATGGATTTACTCTATATGCCGTCTCATAGGCCACCTTAGTGTGGACCTCTTGACACAGCTTTATTGAGCTCCGACAATCTATTGCTAACCCTAATAGAGCTTTTCTATTATAGGCCGCAAAAGCGATCAATCGAATGCTGAGAGGGAACTGATCCCTCCTCCAGCCGTCACCACTGTGCCTATACGCCATTCCGCTACTCAGCGGAACCATCGTTCCGGCTGCTCCTCTCGAGCGGCCCAATAGCCGAACCCTCCGCTCCTCTAGAGCACCATCACACACACACCCGCTTCTTTGAAGCAACACACCTGTACACACCGCTCCTATCCATAAAACATGGTTCTATGACAGAAGTAATTATACAATCAAAACGCTCCTCTCCATGAGCAAAAGGAAGCACTAGGAATATGGGGCCAATCAAACGGCCCTATTTGCGATCATTACACTGGCTTGTTTAGGATATATAAAAGGAACTGGGTTTACCCTGTGAGGTTTTACTAGTGTGCGCATCAGCGCCTTTCTGTATTTGTAACTCTAGATCTAGCCACATCTTTCATACCCCTCGGGAGGTCCTCTACAAGACGTTAATCACTATAAATAAATAAAATAAATAAATAAGTATAATCGAAAAGGCTATAATAGTTATCTCTATTAATACAAATACCTTGCAATAATACTCCCTGAATATAAAGATCTTTAGATTAAAAGAATTATCGATACCCTTATATTTGTTATCATTTCTATAGATTTTCAAAAGATCAATAAAACAATGGCTCTGATTGTATTGATTATTATCCTTACAATTAGAATAATCAGAATAATCCCTATTCCTACTATCTTTATTACTGCCTCTACCACCATTACCATCGTCTTTATTATTATTATTATCTCGATTACCATCCTAATTATTATTATTATCCAGATTATTATTATTATTAGATGATTCTATAGAAACATCAACCAATGGAATTCTAGAATCTGGTTTTGATATTGGTAAAGGTATATATGAGACTTATACATCCCCAGATTGGAATAGAGCTAGTTCTCTATATATATCAAAAGAAATAATCGAATTATTTATAATTTTACTGAATTTTAGTAAAATTAGATAATCAGCTGGATTACTATTCTGAGATTCAATAAAAGATTCAGCTTGTAATCTCAAACCGAATCCAATAGAAAGGTGGGTCTATTTTGTGAATACAAATAGTTATACTTTATTAATCTAATATTCCAAAAGCTGTTCCGCAATCCAATCATAATATTCTTTATAGAGAAATGCTTTTATTAAAATATTATCGAGATTTATATTTATATTAATATAAACTCTATAATATTGCAAGACCTTATAAAAATTATATAATATCAATTTATTAATACTCCTGAATAGGGCTCGTCGAATAAGCTCGAAATCGAATATAACTATATTCTGAAGAGATACATCGATAATCCCTATATTCGAATACACAACCATTCGAAAAAGAAAGTATTCATCGATCTGGTACTCTGTTCTCATCTTGAATGTATATCCTTTATAAAACTGCCTAGCTTTATTGAAATCTTTTGAAAAGAAATAATCCTGAGATTCTCCTTTGAACTTCAAATCCTTAGCAGTTTCCTGAGTTTTTCTTTTTTTAGCTACTGCTTTGTCAGGAATATAGAAATTAAAAAGAGTAGAAGAATAAAAAAGAGTATTGGTTATATTTTTGTAAAAAGAAATCTTAAACTCCTGTTACAAAAGATCGGTGTCGTCAATTGTCGTATTGATAAATCCTTCTATACCAATGAATTGATTGGATGGAATAGGTTTTTTGCCAGTATTGGGTTTCTTACCAGCTTGCTTAAAGCTAGTACTAGCGCTCACCCAGAATATCATAATACTGACAACGGGAAATAAAAGAAGTAAAAATAAAAAAAGGATTCCGAATAAATAATTAAGTAATTTGTAATATCACTAATTAGTATTAATTCGAGAAAGATATGGAAGACATAGTTCCCACTATCAGTAAACCCCTAAATGTCTATTTGTATTTAATCTAAAGAGCTAGCTAATGAGGGGAAATAGTAGGCCTTATATAGGCACTACTGAAAGAGCTAGTCTCCTTCGCATTCGCCTAAATACCTTTGATATAGTAGCCATTATATTGAAGTCATTCTTTTGAAGTGAATTCCCTTGTTCACACAATAAGCCGATTGATAAGCTTATTGATAATGCTTATAAGAGATCGGATATGGCTTAATAACTTATAGTAACAATTGGGGATTAATATATAAGAAAGTGATTAGTAGAATTCAGGAAAACACTTTGAGTTGTTATGTAAGATTGCTATATAGCAAATAATAGGATATATTACTGAGAGAGATTATGGATTCTATCAGACGATGAATTGAAAGTCCAAATTATCTATAGGATACATTCCTTTGGCCTAGCTGGACACCTGGGGCAAACTAAAACAATAAACCTTGTCTCTCGGAACTATTAGTGATTATAAATGTATTGGGAAATTGCCTTATATATATAGGCATACAAACTCTATACTCGCACAAAGTTATCAAAGTCAATTCCATCCGGTTTCCTACACCCATTACCAGTCCCCTTCCGAGCCTGGTCCGATATATCAATAGACTATATCACACCACTCCCAGACTGTATTTATTACAATTCTATTTACAAGTATATTCTAGTTGTTGTTTGTCGATTAACCAAGATGAAATACTTTATAGGGGTTCGAACACTCATTATAGAGGAGCTTGTTGATATCTTTATCGATTGCATTTACACCTTGTATGGTCTATCAGATAATATCATTTTCGATTGTGGTATATAGTTCGTTTCTGGTTTATAGTCTCAATTAGTAGAATAATTAATAGTAACTCTTCGATATTCATTAGCATTCTATTTGCAAACAGATAGGTAAACAAAACAAATAAATTCAGTTCTAGAGCAATATTTGCAGGCTTTCATAAATTTTCATCAAGATAATTAGATGTAATAGTTATCTTTGGCCGAATTCGTATCGAATAATATAACCTCGAAGATTACTAGCTGCTCACCATTCTTTGCTAATTATAGGTTTAATCTATACATTGATATCGAATTCAGCAAATCTTGTTCGCCAAATATAATTATAATATAAAAACAAGAGTTTTTTAAGGGAAATAAAATAATAAACAGAATGGAAAGGATTTTGTTATAACTATAAGCTCTTGCTAGATAAATAATTGTGATATATAAAGAATATATAAACCGATATTGTATCAACTCGCTATACTATTGTATAGATCAAAAGGTATTTGTAAACACTAAGAATATAAAAACCTCTTGAAAGGCAAAGAAGCTGGATGATTGGTGGATAAGGCTGTATGAGATTATAAAAGTCTATCCCCGTTCTTGTCTTATTTAATTACCGATTAACGTCTATATATTTCCCGTTTTTCATTATTCGTTTTTATACTTGTAATCAATAAAATACGTTTTCCAGAACAAACTACAATCAACAAATCAGAGTCAACTATTACTAGGAATAGGATTCTCAAGAGGAAGGATAGCGAAAATGAACTAATATAGAAATAGATCTTCAAAGGAGTAATAGATAATTATAAGAAAGATGATTATCATTATTTAGTTAAATAAAAGCATTATATATCTATTTGGTAATTAGCAGCAGATTTAAAAGGGAACAAGAAAATATTAACAGAGTATTATTATATATACCTGAAGAAGCCTGATCCATCGAGATAGGTATTGAACGATCCTGAAGCAAAAGCAATCCTATTATTGATATTAGAATATCCAAAGGAGACGCAAGGAGCTTATAAATCAACTCGCGAAAGAAAAGTCAAGCCAGGAAAAAGCATTTAAGCTATTAATTCAGCAAATCTGGTTATCCATTTAATTTAAACATAACAGGTAAACTGTATAATAATGAGCTGCACAATGGATTTAGCTTGCTTGGAACAAGCAAGCCCTTGAGGAGAAGTATTGTCACGGGTTCAATACGTAGTTAGGTGGATGCCTTAGGCAACCACCCTCCATATAGTCGGCGCCTCCCCGCCTCCTCCTGCACAACCTCGTAGAATATCATATATCTTACCTAGCACCCAGACCGCACCGTGATAATGGTATTGTTATTGTAAAGAATATAGAGTTTAGTTACTCTAATCATTGTTTATAAAAATAAGGAGTAAGCTTAGTAAGGGGATAAGATGCTCTACTTTTGTAAAAAGCTCTTCATCTCCTATCCTGATTGAATAAAAGAAAAATAAATCGTATAATGAAAATTCAGATATCCAGAAAAATACAAATCTATCGAAAATGTAAAGAGTATACTATAAGCATTGGCGAGTATCTTTTTAAAACCTTTCTTCTTCTAATCATTATCAATCCAATCTTTTATTCAATTAGATTAATTCAAAGTATTTCCTTATTTATTGTTTACTATATACCACCCAACATATAATACCCTATGCAATTTGTATTTCCTTTATATCAAGATCTCCTAAAAGGCATCTAATAGATAGATCACTTGTTATTCTTCTGCATATTCGGCTCAGTGGTTTATCCTAAAATATATATATTATAATTACTTGTTTGCTTACTCATAATCACTACACACATTTTTGTATACTTCACAAAACTGTTTTGTTCATTCGCCTTAAGGTATTCCATTATCGTACAAGTCCTGTTGGCTTTGAGTACTCTTACTCCATCTGATCGAGGTGCACAATTCCTTTTCTTTAGTAGTAATACCCTTAGGTTTATAGCCGGCACTGCGTACAGGTAGGACTTCGTCTTCGCCGACCGCGATCACGTATATAGCGTGATATATAAATGATTATATAGACGATTATTATATAGATGACTATTATATAAATGATAACTATAACTATATAAATGATTATATAGATGATTATTATGTGAACAAGGGTATTCACTTCAAAGGAATGACTTCATACAATGACTACTATATTAAAGGGATTAAGCGAATGCGAAAGAGACTAGCTCTACGTAAGCGAAAAAACAGACGGAAATTGAGTATCTTTTCAAAGGACTTTTTTTAATAGATTATAAAATTCATTTCAAATTAAATGTTGAAATTTTAAAAAAGCAAACGAAAATTTGAGTCTTCTTTGTATTGATAGTAAATAGTTTTATTATTTAATATTATATCGAAAAGAGATCTTAGTTGTTGAAGGTCTTTCGAATGGTAGTCAATTCCCGCCTGTTTTTTTACTTACGTAGAGAATAGCTCTTTCAATAGTATCTATATAATGCCTACTACTTTCCTATATAGCTTAGCTCTTTAGATAGAATACAATTAGACATTAAAACCTACTAATATGTGAGTACTACGTCTTTCGTATCTTTCTCGAATCAATAGTATCTAGGTATCTATTTAAGTAATATATTCATTATTTTTGAATTTCTTGAAGAAATCGATCTTGATCTTGATTCTTATTTTTTTTTTAGTTTTTTGTGTATGTGTGTATAATGAGATAAGTTAGGTGGAGGGGAGGTAGTTGGAGGGGAGGGTAGTTGGAGGGGGAGTTGGAGGGGAGGGGAGCTTGGAGGTGAAGGGGAGGGAAGAGGAGGATTGAATTGAATTGAACTAAATTAGAGAGTTTATATATAGAGAGTTTCTGAATAAATGAATAGAAATAGAGATACAGATTAATTAGAATAAATAGATATAGATATAGATATCATATAGATAGAAATATAGATATAGATATAGATATAGATATAGATATAGATATAGATATAGATATAGATATAGATATAGATATAGATATAGATATAGATATAGATATAGATATAGATATAGATAGATATAGATATAGATATAGATATAGATATAGATATTTGTTTTATAGGATTTATATAACTCTTTGGGATTTAGAATCTAGGAATTAGAAGATAAGAGATGGGAGATGAGAGATAGGAGATGGGAGATGGGAGGACTTTAATTATTATATATTTTCTTCTTCTTTTTCTTATATTTAAGTTCTAGATTTCAGATTCTAGGTTTTAGGTTTTAAGTTTCAAGTTTCAAGTTTTAAATTTTAAGTTTATTAGTTATTCTTAAGATTTAAGATAAAAGAAGGTATTTATTTATTAGATTTAGATTTATAGAGTAATAAGTTTATGAGATTATTTGATTATTTGATTATTTGATTATTTGATTATTTGATTATTTGATTATTTGATTATTTGATTATTTGATTATTGATTATTGATTTTTGCTTATTTGATTATTTGTTATTTGATATTTGATTGTTGGTTTTAGTTAGATTATGGATTATAGATTGTTAATTAGTTTGGTTGATTGTTGATTAGTTTGTTGATTAGTTTTAGATTATATTTGAGTTATTAGGGTGAAAGTAAGTATTGCTCGCTCGCTTATTGAGTTTAGATCGAGTCTAGTATTTGAGTAGTTAAGTAGTCAAGTAGTTAAGTATTTCTTTTTGAGGTGGGAAGGGGAAGGGGGAAGGGGGGGGCATAAGTAGATACCTAGTAAGTGTAGAATTTGAGATGGGATTATTGTTAATGAGCTAGGTGGTTGTAGTTGTGGTTGGGATGAAATTGGAATTGGAATTGGAATTGGAATTGAATTATTATATGATGAATGATATATGAATAATGTGTGATGAACGACGTATAATATATAATAAATTTGATTGCGGGAATTGAGGATATGAGGGTTACGAGGGTACGTAGATACTTAGATACTTTTATCTACTTTTATCTACTTTTATTTATCTATTTACTTACTTACTACTTACTCACCTGATCTCAATTTCGGGGCGAGCTAGCTCGCTAGTGTTTCGGAGCGCCTAAAAAAGAGTATCTTTGGCAGATTATCTTTCGAATAGCTTCAATATCGCTAAATTAGATATCAAAAGACTGAAAGTAAAGCTTATTATTCTTTGTTTCTAGTTTTTTTTTCTCAATTCTTTATACAATTGAATCTGTAATAAGAGATATCATATAACTATATACAAATTGAATTCCTGAGTATAGAAACATAATCAATATACACTATATAGAAATTCCGTAAAATCCGACGCATAAGTTTCTTTCGCTACGCTCCGAAACATTCGACTCTTTATATGATTATAATGAAGAAATGTAAGAAAGAAGAGAAGGAGAATGTAGCTAGAGGTGAAAGCTAGAAGTGAGAGATTTTGACTATAAATACACATATTCTATGAATTCTAGAATATTGAGAATGATAATTGTAGTATCATACTTTATATAAAGTCAGGAGTATATGCTAGAATCTAGATCTAGATCTAGATATACTAAGAATTGAGTAGGGAGTGGGGATGAATTGTAATATACTATATATGTTAGGGAGGGAAATCATTAGATAGATAATCTTACCTATCCATGTGTACTCACTCGGTACCCCGCACCGAGCACTATACATAATGACAGGGACCATCTCGCTTATGTGCTTATGTAGTATAGTGTGGTAATTTGTTGGAAGTTGGTGCTTGGAGGGAGCTTATTGGATGGTGATATGATGAGGTGATAATGGTGAGATTCGATGAGATTCATCCGAAGTGGGTGGAGGTATTGAGGAATGGAAATTAGGAGGGAGTTAATAAATGCAGAGATATTTAGGCTATTTTATGTGATGAGAGTAAGGTTTTGAATACATCTAAAAAAAAATTGGTGATTTGGTGGGGAGATGGAAGAGGAAAAGATGGATGCCTGCTGGAATGTGGTTGCCTGTTTGTGAGGCTGTCGTCATTAGTTGACGACGCATTGCAGGTTTGGGTTTGGAGATGAAGCTGGATGGACCTTTTGATTTTGGGGTTTGATTTTTTGTGTAATGTGGTTGGTGAGAATTGTTCTGCCTGTAAAAAGATATTGGGTTTTTATCTTGGCTTCTAGCTTGGAGAGCCGGGGAGGGAATAAGGGATACGAAAGCAGATGGTTTTTTTTGTAGAATTGATGAGCATTCTTCTGTTGGCGAGGAAGGCATCGGTTTTCTTGTCTCGGTTTCTGGATTCGAGATTGCGCAAGTAGAGGAAGAGATGATGTGATTCGTTGGTACCTTGCTTTTGAAGACGTCGTGTGCATGCTTGTGGCGTTATGATTCTTCGAAGAGGATATATATGAGCCTCCTGCTGCAATCTATTATTTTCGTTGCTCAATACTCATCGACAATAGTCTCCACACGAGGAGAATAGGATAAAACCCTTGGATAGTCAATGATACTAACTAGTCTACCTGCTTGAGATCATTCTTCCTCATTATGGAGATTTATGCAGACATACCTCTCGAACTGAGAGGATTTAACGAAACTAGTCTTGTGGACGATGATAACTTCGGACCTTTTTACAAGGTCCCAGGGAAAACAACATTCGATTTCACACTCCTCTTCGAAGAAACCATTCTCTCTATCATACCTTCGGTTTTCTTGTTAATTTTGATACCACCGCGAATTCAGCACCTATGGGAATCCCCACAAAAAGTAATCAGAAGTCATCTTCTCACCACCAAAATCGTAAGTTTCGCGTATCCGACCCATTAAGTCTTCCCCTAACAAAATAGATCCTCCTCTCCATTTTCAGTATCCTCCAAATCGTGAACGTAATCGCGATTTCCCACTCCTCCTTTAAAACACGTGCCTCGCTACCCGCGGCTCTCCTCGCACTCATCGCCTCTCTCGGTCTGTGCATTCTATCCTATTTTGAACATAGTAGAAATATTCGTCCCAGCTCGATTATTAACGCATATCTCTTTTTAACGTTACCGTTTGATGCCGCAAAGTTGCGAACAAGGTGGCTTCGCGGAGATAATGTAGCGGGTAACGCGATTTCGACGTCTATCTTGGGAGTTAAACTCCTGCTTTTGATTTTGGAAGCGAAGGGGAAAAGGAAGATTCTTTTCCAGAGATATGAGTATCTTTCGCCAGAAAGTACGAGTGGATTGTTTGCGAGAAGCTTGTTTTGGTGGTTGAATCCACTTTTTAGGTTGGGGTTTGAAGGAGTGGTTAGGGACGAGGATTTATTCGTGGCGGATGGAGAGTTGTTGTCGGATGCTTGTGAGGATAGGTTGAGAAAATATTGGAGAAAACGTCTGAAATCCACTTCTAGTAATGGTTTTGTCAGAGAATACTAATAGATGTATAGGCACGAAATATCCTCAAAATCACACTTTGATGTGGGTAATGCTACGAGCAATGTTAGGACCACTTACTGCATCCATTCCACCACGTCTAGCATTAACATTCTTCCGCTTCATGCAACCCTTCCTTATCAACAAAATTGTCTCTCTCGTTAGTAATCCTGACTCTGAAACATCCAGCAATGGCTGGGGTCTAATCGCCGCTTCCGGACTCATATACATCGGTTTAGCCCTTACAGCAAGCGCATCTCAACACAAAGCCAATCGCATGACAACCATGGTACGAGGCGCTCTCATCAGCGCCATCTATTCTCACACCCTCGAACTCTCGCTACCAAATCTCGACCAATCCGCAGCAGTGACTCTCATGTCTTCAGATGTCGAACGTATCTGTGTCGCTTTACAACCAATCCATAATCTCTGGGCTAGTCCCCTCGAGATCGCACTAGCGATATGGTTACTACAGAGAGAGATTGGCATTGCGCTTTTAGGTCCATTGTTCGTAACAATCATAGCGGTTTCAGGCCCGTTTTTCATGGCTAAATATATGGGCGCTGCGCAGAAGCTTTGGATGGATAGAATTCAGATGAGAATCGATATGTCGATGAAAATGCTGCAATCCATAAAGGGAGTTAAGATGTTAGGTCTTAGCGAGAAAATATCGAGTAAGATTTCTCAACTTAGAGAAAAGGAGATCAGGAATTCTCTGAAGATGAGGGGGCTGTTTGTGGTTATGATTGCTTTCGGGAATATGTCTGATATTTTCGCACCCGGTGCGGCGTTTATCATATACGTTATCGCGGCTTCGGTGAATGGGAAAGCTTTGGATGTTTCATCAGCATTTACTGCTTTGTCGCTTATTGCATTGCTGGTTGCGCCCATTCGAGCGATCGTGTTTGCGGTTCCGCCACTTATTGCTGCGGTGGGATGCTTAGATCGTATTGAGAGCTTCCTTACTTCGGCTGCGAAGAGGGATCATCGTCTTGTATTGCCGCAAGCGCAAGGCTTATCAAGTGGTCGTTTCAGGCTTGGGATATTGTCTAGGAATGTATCTGCGGGTTCTGAGATTGAGCTTGAGAATCTGACAGTACGAGAAGATGGTTCTGAATCATCGGCAACGATTGCTGTGAAGAATCTATCTCTCGCTTGGTCAACTGAGTCCCCTGCAGTAATTACCGATGTGTCATTCTCCGTTCTACCCGCCACTCTGACAATGATCATCGGACCAATTGGCAGCGGGAAATCTAGTCTTCTAAAGGGTCTTTTAGGGGAAATTCCTTTCACAAAAGGAAACATATATAGCAACCACTCTCAAGTTGCATTTGTGGATCAAACCTCTTGGATTCAAAATTGTAGTATTAGAGATAATATCATTGGCACTAGCGACTATGAATCTGCATGGTATCAAAGAGTCATGCATGTTTGTGCTTTAGAGAATGATATTGAAGGAATGGCAGAGGGGGATAATACTATTGCGGGATCTGGAGGAGCTGCGCTTTCGGGAGGTCAGAAGTTGAGGATTGTATGTCTGTTCGATTTTCTTTACTGATCTGTCTTTTTTTTTGGAAACTAATATTGCTAGGCACTTGCTCGAGCAGTTTACTCCCGTCATAAAATCTTGATGTTGGATGATGTATTCAGTGGTCTGGATATCGTTAGTGAAGAACAGATTTTTACTCGCTTACTCGGTAGACACGGATTACTTCGTCAATTGAGTATTACGACTATACTAGCTACTCATGCGGCACATCGTTTATCATATGCGGATCATATCATCGCTCTGAGTATTCATGGTACAGTCGCCGAACAAGGAACGTTTTATGATCTAACTAGGAAGAATGGATATGTGTCTAGTCTTGCAATGAACCAGGTAGAGACAGACACGTCTAAGGAGTCTGAATCTGTGGATATGAAAGATAATGATGACACAGCGAGACAAATTGCGAGTGCAGATCTCGAGCGTCCGATTGGGAATTGGGCGACTTATCGATATTATTTTGAGAGTTTAGGATGGTGGAATATGGGAATGTGGATGGGGATAATGGTCTTTTATTCTTTACTCTTGCAGTTTCCTAGTAAGTTAAGCCACTTCTATTCAACCTTGAGCTTGTGTGTACACATACTAAAGTTTCAGAACTCTGGATTAAATTCTGGACAAGTGCTATTACCATTCATGGAAATTCAATTAATGGTTTCTATCTCGGTATACTTATAGCTGTCGAAGTAACCTCCATGTTTCTGCTCATGATCCTCACCAGTACACTTCTCCTGAAAATGATACCCCGATCTGCCGCCATCTTACACACCGCACTTCTCACCACCATCTCCAACGCTCCTCTCTACTTCCTCACGAAAACAGACACGGGATCAATTATCAACCGCTTGAGTCATGACCTCTCGGTCCTCGACTCCGAACTCCCCATCGCGTTTCTAATCGTCATTAACAACATTTTCACATCCCTCATTCAAGCTCTCCTCATCTGTATCTCTGCCTCCTATTTCTCTCTCGCACTCCCTTTTATCCTCCTCCTTGTCTACCTCCTCCAAAAATATTATCTCCGTACCTCTCGACAAATCCGCCTCATGGATCTCTCATCCAAAGCACCCCTTCACACACATTTCCTCGAAACTCTCAGTGGACTCCTCACCATTCGCGCATTCGGTTTCCACACCGTCATGCAAAAACGCCATACAAAGCTCCTAGACAATTCCCAAAAACCCTTTTATTTACTCTACTGCATCCAAGTATGGTTGATGCTTGTCATCGATCTTTTAGTTGCCACATTAGCGATTCTGCTCGTCGCGCTAGTGGTGAAATTGAGATATACCGCTGATGCGGGATTAGTAGGTTTGGCGTTGGTGAATATTATGGGATTTAATACTACGCTTTCGGCGGTTATTATTCATTGGACGGCGACGGAAACGAGTGTGGGGGCGGTTGAGAGGATCAGATCGTTTGTGCGTGAGACTCCGGATGAGAATCGAAAAGAAGATGAGGATATTGGAGAGGGAGAAAGAGATGGAGAGATAGAGGTGCCGGAAGATTGGCCCAGTAGAGGTGCAATTCGAATTGAAAATATAACAGCATCGTATTCCAAAGATCAAGAACCATGTTTGCGAAACATCAATCTTGATATTCCCGCAGGTCAAAAGATCAGTATATGCGGTGCTTCTGGCGCGGGAAAATCATCTTTCGTCGCGCTTCTTTTGCATATGCTGGAAGTACAGCAGGGATCAATAACGATCGATGGAATTGACATTCTCAAGATTCCGCGACAGATTCTGCGAGAACGTATGATTGTTATACCCCAAGATCCAGTCTTTATCAATGGTTCGCTTCGCCAGAATCTCGATCCCTTTTCTCTGCAACAGGATGATGTGGAAGTTATAGGTGTTTTAGAGAAATTGGGACTTGTTCTCCCGGGTGTGATTGACATCGAGGGACTTTCTGATAGCTTTGATTCGAATATTTTATCGCATGGGCAGCGACAACTCTTTTGTCTGGCGCGCGCGGTGCTTAGGTATAGATGGATAGAGAGGGTGAAGAAAAGGTGTCCGATTGTGGTTATGGATGAGGTGAGTGCGAGTGTGGATGTGGAGACGGAGGGGGCGATGAAGAGGGTTGTAGCGGAGGAGTTTGAAAGGGCGACGGTGCTGGGGGTTGCGCATAGGGAGGGGATGATTGGGGGGTGCGAGAGAATGATGGTTTTTGCGGAGGGGAGAGTGTTGGAAGATGGGGAGTAAGAGGGGTTGAGTAGGAAGGGGAGTAGGCCCAAGGTATGTGAGAGGGGGATGAGAGGAAAAGAGGGTTCAGAGTGCAAAAAATGTTGTATATTGGATGGTAAATGTTTGCTGATATACCTGATATCTAGACTATAGAATATTTAACAACAAACACTCCATCATAGCATTGTCAGTAGAGTAACAAGATGAAATCTCATACGATTATAATATTTGCACAACGGATGTTGAAGTACCTTTTTACACCAATTCTCTTTCAGTATTTTCACCGAATACAATGTTATCAGCTAATTCCTCACATCTCACTCATAATATTGATCCGTTTCTAACAGACCCCAAACCTCGAACCTCAAGCTAAGCAACGATATATCTCTAGATTGAGTTGAACTGTTACTAGACTTGATAGATGCAACTAAAAAGAAAAGTATCAGCAGACATCCTATCTTATTGGTACGTACTCATAGCTTCTCTTTCCTTTCCTTTGTACTTTTCAATCCTAATTTGAACTTGTCAATCTCTATCGCTTGAGTCTCTGTGGACACTTCGTGATATGAAATAGAATATGTGCATGGCTTAAAGGTTCACTAGTACGTCTGAGTCTCTTGTATCGTATGTTAGAACACTTGAATAGCTGTATATGATATGGGCTTTTGTGGGAGTGAAAGAGGAGATGCTTTGTAGGCGGAAGCGTAGGATCGATGGGATACTTGATATCCGATCTCTTGAGTAGCTGTGATAGGTTCCATTGAGCCAGAGGACCGCCTATTCGTGGGAGAATTCGGATAGTCTTTAGCCACAATGCTATTTAGAATGTCAATTGGAGGGGGACAATACAATAGAGGTATTGAATGGTTTCGTTAGTAGTTGAATCCAGTCTTTCTCTCAACCGAGTAGCCGTCGTTCCTTGGCGTGGACAATCTAAACGAGATGTCAAAATCCGATCCTCTTTCAAAATCGAAGAATTAGTCAATAAACCAATTTTTCATTGTCAAAGTTAGAGACACCAAGACTTGAAAGTCAATAATCGATAGAAACACGAACTTTATTTTATTGTCAACGCACTTTTGGATCAAATTCGTCAGCGCGAAATACAAGTGATGTTGAGGGTTGTTTGAGTTTCGAAGTTTAGTCATTCTTGACCTTAGCATCGAGGATCCTCCTGATCTGTCAGATCAAAAGACCCTCGATATCTAGAATCTAGATTATAGTTTAGCGTCCCGTTTTCCCGTTTTCCCGTTCACGCCGAGGGTCCGAGAGTGTCAAGGTTTCATGAACTAGCACATCACATCTGACGTATACCCCCATCACAGCCGGTTACTCTGCATTCATCCCATCCTACAACATTAAGTTTAAATGTAGAGTTACATCGACCCATAACAACATGTCGTATGGTATCCAATCACATTCCTTGGAATCTGTTGAATTGATATATTCTAAACACTCCTTAGGTACTTACCAGTTCGCGCTTTGTGAACAGTTTTTCCACAAGTACCGCAGCGTCGATTGCTTTAATACCTATCCCTCGTTTTTGGTCATCGCTTTAGTACACTCGACGAGCTGGATAGATACCTGTTACTTATGTCTACCTACCTACCTACTCAACCATTCCTCGCTGTACAAGTGCACCTACCACCTTGATGAATACTGGGATGTTTTTTGCCCTGGCATATCTAACAAGTGCTCTTTTTACTTTTTGAAAAAGTATAAATCTTATCAGATAAAAGTATATTCCTATATACTGAGAGCTCTAGACTCTTTTCTACTCACAAATATACCTTTTTGAAGGTAGGTATACTCGTACTCGTGCTGTCAAAAAGCATACAACGTCGCCAAGAAGAAAAGTAGGTTAGTTCTCATATTATACTTTGTCAACTTGCAGTATACACATCTAGCTTCGGATTTGTGTACATTTTTACGGCATGAGAGCCTCCTTGATAATGAACGAGGCGAATTCTGATCCGAATCGGCTGAGAAAGAGCTTCGATTGGATTATGAGATGCCGGTGGGATGCAAGGGTCGATATCCTTAGAAGAAGATCTATTTTAGGTGAAGGGTTATGTAATATTACATCGAGTTTCGAAATTCGATAGTTTTGGGGTGGCGAGGGATTATATCAGGTTTATGAGATTTGGTCTTGATTTTTCTTCTTCTCTGGCACAGTTTCTATACATACAGGATTACAAGGCAATAATAAAGAACTCTACGTTGATGGGGGATGATTGATATTCGCTTCGACGAATCCAATACATCGATTTCGGGACCGGAACTTTACAACCGCTTTAAAAAGCTAAATCATCTAATATGAAATTATGGAGTTATTAGAGGCGAAGATAGAAGTCTTATGCGAGTCCGAGTTGATCAGTTCCGTGACGAACCACGTTATTTGTGTAGTCAGAAAGACTAAGAGTACCTACTCGTGCTGCCAGAAAGTATGCAACTCCGGCGCTAAATACGCTATATCGGCTTCAATGGGCCAATGGAATCCACTGCTTTTTCTAATCCCACTATATTAAATGGAGATTTGGAAAATTGATTCAATTAAATCACTCGCTTATATTGAAGCCCTACTACTTTCAGTACAAATTTCAATGACTTATGCTCCTTTTAAGCACTAGAAAGCTTCCCTACAGTGGCTTGATCCTATTGAGGCAGGAGTTGCATACTTTCTGGCCGCACGAGTAGGTACGAAGCTCCGCCGCTAATAAACTTAGGGCTCCATCAAGACGAAAATACTGGGATCTCAAAATCTCCGTTCCCTTCTCAAAATTGTATATATTAAGTAATTGCGTAATTATCTTGAATCAATCTTCCGTACTTGTATAGGAATAGAAATATGTGAAAGTTTATTCTCCATTAGATTGTTGAATCTCTTCGACCAGAAGTCTCATCATATCAATTCTAATCGCCATTTGACTATGCAATAAAGGTGTGATCACACCCTTCAAGATCATGATCTTGAAAGATGCTTGATCTTTGGCGTGTTTGATGTTCCGATTTTCCCGTCTTGATCACATGGTGCCGGGTTCCTACAGTACTAGGGCACAGCTGTTTGCCGAACACCAAAATCACACCAAAACTCATATACATTATCTATATACTTTTTAATAATAATATAAATTTTATTTATTAAATTCTATATAATCCTATTCATTTTCAATTAAAATTTAATAAAAATTAAATAGTTTATTTTTAGGATTTTTATTTATTAAGATATTTATATAGAAAGTTAATACAAATTGGAAATACTGAAATTTACTAGTAAAACAAGCAAAAATCAAGAACTTTTCTTTTGATTTAGATTAAACCTTATAAAAAATAATATCCGTATATTTTAAAATCAAAAGAATTATTAATTCTAGTTATTTTATTATATTGTAAAGCTATATTTATAGTTCTAACTAATTTTAATGATTTTGAATATTTTCTTTTTATTTATATAAATAGGGCAAAATGCCCATTTTTGGTGTGATTTTTGAAACCGACGAACAGCTGTGCACGGTTACTGTAGATAGTCAATTAGCCCTCTTGTTGAGTGCGTCTTGCGGTATGTGCATCTAGGTTCAGGGGATCCATACTTCCTTAGCAAGACAACTTGGACAAGATAGTTTTGAACTTTTGATAATGGAAATAATCGCTGCTAATCCTCCCACACGGGTTGATGTGGACGGTGGAGACGTCATCTCATTTTTGCTGGTACTTGAATTTCGAATCGAGCGGTGTTGAAGGATAAACCCCTATCGAACTACATGGGCCCTAGCTTAGCTTAACCTGCTTTGGCATTTTCTACTTTGCCTAATTGAGCCAACGTACTTTTTCTCCCACTTCTGAAGATTGATGGGATGAACTTTTCGATTTTTGAACCTTTTAACTTTTCTGACTGGCTGTCTTTATCTTCTCCGGAGTTTGCACACAGGTTTGTATGGTAGACAGGTCCGTCACCGGGTATGGAATGGTAAAACTGGGGTACATTAGTACCCTGTAACTTGCATGTTTCCCCATTGTGTTCCCAAGCCACATACCATAAATTACCCGACTCTTCGGGCTGCATGAATCATTTTCCGCTTCTAGTTGTTTGTATATGAGTATTTATTTTGTGATACCTAGCTGTGCCCTGGGTAGCTAGAGTCTAGAATAATGGGAATACCAACCTTTCTTTTCTATATAATAAATTTAGTAGTTTCATTTGTAGTTGAATTATGGTTCTAATTTAATCGGAGAGATGGATAGTGGTTCTCATTTCCGATGCCTCTTTTCTTTTGTTCCCGAGTGCCCGAGTCTTCCTGCACGCTCACCCCCCACAGATTTCTAGTCTTTGAAACATTATCGACTGCCACCTTAATCTTTTGGGCCGCCCCACCATACGTGTGATTGGAATCATTGGATCATCTGAGATTAAACAATGCGAGCCAAGATGGAATATAAAGAACACGGAATATTTCTGGGGCACACGTGGTAGTTGCAAAGTCCACCGGAACATTTACAACGGACATTATTTTTGTTCGGCAGATAGGAGAACCGTTAGGCTAAAAGGGGAACCCTGACCATAGGTGGGATTACTTTTGGACTGTAGAGCAAAAAGCATTCTGACTTTGTAGGAGGGCATAACAAGTAGCGAAAGTGGATAGTGTGAAAGGATTAGAGGAAAACATGGAAAGGTTCGACGAGCTTACCCTCAGGGGTAGGGATACTATGGACCATAGCTAAGCCAAGATTTCTATTCCATGCAACGATATCAATCAGCCGCTTGGTGCAACTTGTTCGTACTGTTGTATTCCGTGTATCCAGGAATACTCCTGAAGAATTTCTATAAAGCCATCTCTTAGCCATCTCTTAGATATCTCTTGGCCAGCTCAGTCCTCAAGCACTTCTTCTCACATCCTTCTTGGCTATCTTAGTTGATCATTCTAACAGCACCATCATGCCTTCCACCAAGTCCATAGCAGCTATGCTGCTCTCCGCCATGACATTGGCACCCGCCTTGGCTAACCCTATTGCGGCCCCAATGCCAACCGCTGCCCCAAGCCCTGTTGAGGTTGAATCTGCCTTTGTCGAGCGCAACATCGAGAAGCGTGCTGCAACCTGTACCTTCAGTGGCTCTCTCGGTTACTCCTCCGCCAGCAAGTCTAAGGCATCATGCTCAACTATCATCCTTAAGGAATTGACTGTCCCCGGTGGTGTCACTCTTGACATGACCGATCTCCCTGATAATACTACCGTCATCTTCCAAGGAGAGACATCATTCGCCTTCAAGGAGTGGGAAGGACCACTTTTCGCCGTCAGTGGAAACAACGTCAAGGTCGCCGGATCCAACGCCGACACTGCCATTCTTAACGGAAATGGCGCTTCTTACTGGGACGGTGAGGGTGGAAGCGGTGGCAAGACTAAGCCAAAGTTCTTCCAAGCCCACGACTTGACCGATTCGCTTATTGAGACTCTTACCATTCTCAACCCACCTGTACAGGTTTTCAGTATCAACAGTGTTTCGAACCTTGAATTGGCTTACATCACTGTCGATGCTTCCGCTGGTGATGCTTTGGCCAAGAACACCGATGCTTTTGACATCGGTTCTTCCGACACTGTTATCATTGGTATGTTAAATCGAGATGCCTTCGACCAGTATTAATGCCGTACTAACTTATTGCACAGAGCACGCCACTGTCTACAACCAAGATGATTGCGTTGCTGTCAACTCTGGAAGCGTATGTCCACAATCCACCATGCTCCTCATTCTCCCCAACCCCCACTAACATGGATATTCAGCACATTACCTTCAAGAATGGGTACTGCTCGGGTGGCCACGGTCTTTCCATCGGATCCGTAGGAGGACGCTCTAACAACACCGTCGATAATGTCTCTTTCCTCGACTCCACTGTCACCAAGTCCGTCCAAGCTATCCGTATTAAGACTATCGCCGGTGACACCGGTGTCGTCAGCAACGTCAATTACGATGGCATCACCATGAGCAGCATCTCCAAATACGGTATCCTCATCGAGCAAAACTACAATGGTGGTGATCTTCACGGAGATCCTACCAGCGGTATCCCCATTAGCGGCTTGACCATCAAGAACATTGTTGGTACCGGCGCTGTCGCCTCTTCCGGATACGATGTCGTTGTTGTCTGCGGTAGTACCTCTTGCAAGTCCTGGACTTGGTCTTCTGTTGCCGTTACTGGTGGTAAGAAGTACGCTTCTTGCCAGAACGTCCCAACTGTTGTTGGTGCTTGCTCTTAAGCGATCAATAAGAAGGATTCTTGACCTTTTTAGCCGAAGATCATTTTAAGCTAGATGGAAAGTTGAAAGATGGAGGACCCTTTTTAGATTCTCTGATCTGAGTTGTACATATTATATTCTCTTCGCTATATATATTTGGAATTTTATTTCTTCAACTATATTGTCATTTATAAGTGTCTTGAATCAGTAACAGCTGTGCTTTGCAAGTTTTGATCATGACCTTTGTGGTAGACACGAATGCAAAAACCAGTGCTCAGACCCCAGTGCCAAAGTGTTCTCCTACCTTTGAATATCCTATGATGGTGAGCTCATCAAGCAGATGTATAACCTGAATGTTCGTAGTGTGGTCTTTGAAAGTAGCGTTGCGTACACACCCTACAATATTGTAAGTCTCAATTATTTTGGTAATTGTAAGTTTATACACTGTGTGTAGTAATATCCCACATTCCAAGACATCCAGCATCGTCACCAGGAGCAAGATAGGGCTTTGAAGCACCGAGTCTCATTACACGTAATTATGGCTCTTCATCGACAAAATTGAGGATATATACAAGACTCTTAGAGACTGAGAAATGATCACATGATTGTTCTCGCCTGGCCGGATCTTCCATCTGTTTGTTGCATGTTAGTCGAGGTTGATGATGCTCCATCAGGTGTGGCTTCTTTGGCACAAATTAAATGGCGGTGAATCGACGACACGCGTCTAAGCTCCCCGGCGCAGCACAGTCACGTGTTTGGGCGTAAGTAGAGTTCATGAGCCCGTGCGGCCCTAGAAATCTCACGATCCTCCTCCTAGCATTTATTGTTACTTCTGAATTGAATCTAAACCGAGCTTTAAAGTTTTTACCTTTATCTCTATTTTCGTAGGTATCATATACCCCTTGTTAGTTTTCTTTGTCTTCCCTGCTTTCAAGCTTCTCTATTGCAAAGTATAATCTGCTAGAACTCGTTCTTATCTGGGTGGATGGCAATGGGAGCAGAGAGCGCGGGTAGGGGGTTCATCTCAATACGCTTCTTTATCTTTTATTTCCTCTATTACAATCTGTCTAATATCTCTTTCAAAGTCTCGAACATTACCTAGATCAAATTACTGTCTTTGTATTCAAAGAGATTAAGAAAGGAAAAGAACTCAAACTCCCCTCCATCTAGGTATGTACTACTTTGGCAAAAAAGGTTAAAAGGGAAAAAATGAATTATTTAAGTTATATTTGGGACTAAACTCCTGACTCTTCGTCAATCAAGTCCAAAATGCTATTTCTTCAATCCTCCTGCGACTCCAATTCTCTCTACCTCCTTATGCTCCACACTTCCCGCCGTGCAACCTGCTAAAACTCTTTCCCACTCCCCTACATCTTTAATTTTCACACATTCCTCTGCAGCCTTTACTCTCATCCCGCACTTTTCCCAAAGTTCCACAATCTCCTTTCCTTTAACTTCACCTTGCGCTCTTATCTTCTCCACAAAACTCCCTGCCAATTTTTGATTTCCAGCATTCAGGATAAGTGTATAGAATGGCAACCAGCCGATTGGAGATTTGCGATTTTTAGATAATTCTTCAAGAGCAGACCAATCGCGTTTTGAGACAAGAGCACGGAGACGTATCCATGTGGATGTTTTTTCCGGCATTTTAAATTCTGTGGTGAGCTTTTTGGCACGAGAAGTGTAGCCTAGTTTTATCAATTTGAAGAGTGTTTCGTTTAGGGAGAGACCTGTAAATGATTCTGTGAGGTCGCGGTCAAGAGATTCTTGCATTCTCAAAAGTAGAGAAGCTTCGTGGAGAGCTTTGAGCTCGAAAGATGTTTCTTTGGAGTCTGAGAGGAGTTTTGCAGCAAGTGCGAGTTTGTCGGATGCAGTGCGTGAGTCGGGTTGTTGGAGAGCTTCGCGGATAAAGACGTTAGCACCATCGACACGACGATCGTCTTGGTAGTAGAGATCTTTCAGAAGAGAGGAATCTTCTATTCGTGCTGAGGATTCGACGAGGGAGGTAGCGATGGGTCGAGTGTTTATTACGCGGAAGAAGGAGGCAAGAGGAAGTGACTTTTTGAGATGTAAGAGGACGTAGATTATTAGATCTGAGTCTCCGGATTCGATAGCTTTATCAAGAGCGATTTCATCTTCTTCCATGGAGAGAAGAAGGGGTACTTGTTTTCCGGCGCGAGGTTCGTGGTTTAGGAGGGCGGTGGCTAGACGGCCGCGCCCTTCGTCGTAGGCTGCTCGGGCAATTTCTTCAAATGAGATGCCTCGTTTGCCGGAAAGTTTCTCGACAATCACGCGACAGATTGTGTCTTCATCTTCGGATCCTATACGGACTTTTTGGGAAGCCCAGTGCACGTAGATTCTGTCGGTTGGAAGTCGTAGATAATCAGAGATCTTGAGTGCTAAGAGGTATTCTCGACGGTTGATGAGACGTCTAACAAGTTTTTCGGGAGTTAGGCGTAGGAATTGTTCGTATGATAGAGGTATGCCAATTTCGTAATATCGGACAGCGTTCAACACTCGGAGTGTTTCGGTCATATCTACAAAATCATCACTGTTGTAAATATCAAGCACAGATTTACCAAATGAAGCAGCCTTGAGAAGTTGTTTCTGCCAATGGATGTTGAATTCATGACCAGCTGCTTTGACCTAAATACGGTCAGCTATGAAACCGAAATTCTGTGTAAAATTACTTACACAGGTATCAACTGCCTCAACTAAGTGAGGTCTAATCAACTGTATGTTGTCATCTGCTTTTGGAGACTGCTGCTCCAACTGCTCGACTGCATCCAATAATATCGAAGCTGGCGATTCTGTGCCGAACCGAAAGGTTTCGTCGGTTACTTCCGGTACTTTTTGCAAAAAATCACAAACATCATTGGTTATCAAACGAACGCCATCATGATCTGTTCAGTGTTTAGCTGGAATCCTAACTAACTCCAGGGAATTACAAACCAGCAATTACATGAACTCGACCATCATAATAAAATTTTGCTGCAGCATTTTTAGGGCCAATGAGATGTACTTCATCCTCCCAAGCAATAACTACCGCATCATTACCACACCATTGGACGTCTTTGGGAGGAGTTTTCGATCTGGAGTTGTATTCACTCAATCTGCTTTGGAAATCGCTCGTGATAACATATGCATTTCCTGTTTCTGTGTAAAGGGCGACAAATTTTCCATTTGGCGATACACTGATATGAGTAAAGGGTCCGATGTCTAGAAAACGATCTTCGGATTCAGCAGCGTCTGCGACGTGTATGGTTTGATCAATGCTCAGAAGAACTTCAACTGATCTGGATAATGTATATGTCGGTGGTATCAGTGTCCACGAATGAACATCGCCTTCAGGGGGCGTTGCTAGTAATTTTGGACGTGGTTCTTCATATCTAGATACCGAGATTAGGTGATTATTTGAGAGCAAGGCCACAAACCCGGTGCCGTAGAATCTATTCCGTTGGTGAGCTCGCAGTCAATCTAAATTATGTCAAGCACAAACCTGCAAGCTATCACACCAAGTTCCTCGGCACCATTTCCAAGAGAAAATTGGTTAAAATCTCCTTGTAAGTCATAGTAACATCGTACTGTGCCATCAGCGGTGACGACAATAAGCTTTTCGTCTTCGGTCCAGCCGAGACCTTTAATAGAACCTTGATCCCAGTTTATTCTTCTGATCAGCTTTCCAGCACAACTGTATATATCGATACTGGATTTAGATGCTTGTGATCCTCGAAATGTTTGGAGCTTTGTTTCGTCTCGGTATAGAGCTGAATGAAGTATCATGTAAGCAAATGAAAACATCAAAGTATTGAGCCCACATGCGTTCTTAAGTCCGTACGCTCGCAAATACGGCACTTTCATGTGTTCAGTGGGAGCACTAGCTCTAGAGACTCTGATGGGTGCAAGCCACTCAGCAGATGAGGTCTCGCAATCTTCTAAATTGCCCCTTGATGTGATTGACTGCAGCACCCGCCGCCTCCCAGATTCTTAGAGGTTTTAGAAAGAGTAAACAGTAGAGTGAATCTAGCAAAAATAATCTATTTCCGATATTGAAAAGGAACAACGCAACGCACCAATTGCTCCTCCATATGAGCATCCCGTGACCACGTAGTTTTCAAGCTCTAGGTCCTGGTCGAATACGGCTGTATATAACTGTATCTTTCGATAGAACTTATCCCCCACCTTCTCCCATTCTGCAATTGGACTTGTCATTTCAATATTGCTTAACTGTTCATTATAGTTTGGGATGGTTATTGTTGTTGCTTCGAGTTGCTTGTTCAATCGTGAAGAGCTCCTAGTTTAAGATGTGGTCAAAGCTTGACGCTAGTGATCATCAACATTCAATGTTATGCGATCGACTTCAGCATAGATCCGAATTATGGCATCCGATTAGTGAAGCATCCAATTTGTCTCTATAAACATTCCACCTAAGAAATGGGATTTGGGTGAAACCATTCTATTCATCGATTGATGGCAGACGAGGAGTTGATCAATAAAATCCACGAGCTCAGCGACTTGGAGCTCGCCGCACTGATATGTTTAGTCGCAGAAGAGCACTGTATCATTGATACAGATCCCGACGCTCTAGGCGATCTCGTACAAGAGTTACAGCTGGTGAATATACCTCCCTTTCAATATACTCGCAAGCTGCTAATGCTTAGTAGGTCGCATCGAAAGTCTTCGGCTTAACCTATGCTGTTATCGATTGCAATAGCCACACCACTCTCGATGATTTTGCACATGCAATTCTTTCCGTTGATGCGGCTCCTACTCGAACCAATTCTCCTGCGATAAGTCGTCGCGACTCGTACTTCCTACAAACACCCGCTTTCCAATCAATCAATAGACCGCCTGTACCGGAAACGACCGATAATAAAAGGATAGCAAATGTGATCATTGCTAGGAATCTTGATGAAGCGCCGCAGCAGATACAGATTCAAGCGTTAGAGCTAATGCGAACGAAACGGTTGTTCACAAGGACATCCATACAAAATGCGCCAAAACGTTTCTTGTTTGTTGCTGCTATAGCAGGCGGAGAGGGCCCAAGGTTGACAAAACATCTTAATGATTACATGTTCATTTCTCATGTACACGACCCTGAGGATGGGTTCCCGAACCTAGAAGATATGTTTACAGACGATACGAGTTCCACATTATCAGTTGTGAAAAGGAGTCCAACAATACAGACGGAAGAAAGTTTATGGGCGAGAATATCTCCGATGGTGAGTGGCCAAACGCATGTGGTGGAGTTATTTTTACTAATATGGATATAGGATATCGAAAATTTAGCCCAGCAAAGCAAAAATACTACAGTCAGTGTTGAGGTCAAGCAATATCAACAAAATATTGCTTCATTCCTTAGAATACATCGCGCGGTAGAGACGGGTATATCTGCAGTTGCTACAAAGCATTTTGATAAGCTTGTTAGGTGAGAGTGGCCTGATATGTACACGGAAATTTGTTCTGATACCGATTAGATGCCTCGCGCCTTTGCACGGCCTTCCATATGCTACCCCATCTCTTATTGCTCTTGCCGCCAGAAAGATATACCTTCATCGCATTGAGATCGTAAGTCCAGAAAGAGAACGTAGTATGCAGTGGGGAAGTGACTTAGATGCCATCAGAGAAATGTTGGATGGTATAGGACCAGAGGAAGTGATTGAAGATGTGTTGGGTAGTGCAGGGGCCGAGGCTCCCTTGTAGAGTAAATCAACTAATTGAATATCAGAAGATTAATATCAACGGAGTGTTAGTAGCACCTGTCAGTCATGATCATAAATGTGTAGTAGTAGTGTGACATGGCATATCAGCAAATGGCCAATGTTGGTCCTGTGATTACAGAATTTTGAGAGTTTGTATCAGTCCCCAGCCCAGTTGATATTTGAATGGTATTATGTAATGAATTGAATCGTCTCGCAGACTTTGCAACAGTAACATCTACTCGCCACTTTGTTCATACGACTAATAAACTTCACTTACCTACATCACACTCGTCTCACCGTCTCCGCTTAATCATACACACCGAAAGGCATTTAAAATGGAATTTTGAATTCACCCAAAGACAATCATGCCGAATACCAGTCGCAAAGTGAGTACATTTCTTAGGAAGTTATATGACTAATAATTCTATGGCCGCACTTCCAAGGAACAGATCAAGTACAAACAGAAGTTACCTATCCAAGCGTTCGTTGTCGAGGGCACTGAACGAGAGTCAAGAATAATAGAAAACCCAATCATTGGAAATACTTTGTCGAAGGCTTTCACATAACTCAAATCAATATCAACGTGTTCAGTTTCGGCTTTGGATACCCCGCACCCCTCATTCGTACCCCTATTCTTACCGCCTGGGCATATTTTGCCAGGTTTGAATTGATTCTTCATATATCTTTCAGTTTCCTATTCTTTTGGCAAGACTCAACTCTTCTTCTTCTTTCCTCGTCACAAAGCTTGCATACAACAAAAGTGTTGAATTGTTATTCGTCCCATTCTCGTTACTGCGATATCATGGCAAGTGCCGATTTGCCTTTTCCTGAATTCGTGGTTGATGCGACATCTGCTGTTGCCCGCTTAATCGTGGGAATTCCATCGGAGTATGTCTCCACGGAATCTTCTCCCATATCTTCAAACACACTCGGAAAATTATGCAGCCTAGCTTTGACGAAATTTCACTGCTTTCCCAGGCTACCTCTCGAGTTACGTCGCAAGATCTGGGATATCTATTTTGGTCCGCAGCTTGGCCGGATTATCGAGATCGAATGGGATCCGACTCATCCCGTTGACAAGCATCATGGATACAGAGCAACAAAGGTATCTTCTCAAGCCCCTATAGGCTATGAGATCTTATTTGTCGAGATACTCGGGATGAAATTTTGAGAAAATGTCAGCTTCGGCATTTCGATAATCGTCCTGAAGGGCATGAACCACCATCTCGACTTACATATTTTGATCCTTCTATCGATATCGTCTACTTCGGTTACAACACTTGTTTTGGTACAATGTGCCTCTTTGTGGACAATTTGGTTAGGGCGGGAAAACAACTTTCGCGTGTTGCGACTCGTGGCCTCGTTGATAGAAATTACTCTTGTTTAAAGGATCGCAGATCGGTCTTGGACGTTTGTTGTTCTTATGTGACAGAGAGTGCCCTCACAACCCTTGTCCAGTTCCCAGCAAACTCCCTCCGTGCAGAAGATAATTACAATCGACAGCTAGATTTTGTTTGAATGTGCTTCATGGTTTCCACACGGACAAGTTTCCAAACGTCTATAATGGATGGCCTGGCTTGCGGGAGATTATTATTTGCGCTCAGTATTTTCCGCCGGTAGCTTATCTAATGATTATCGTTCTACATCACAACAACCTACTTTCTAGTGACTGAAATCATTCTCAATACTTGAGGTAGCACTTTCTATTATGGTAGATATCTACTGAGTGATATATTTCTTAGAACCATTTGCTTGAAAATAAAGAGCTTTTCATGTCCGAAGTATGAGTCTCCATTCATCACATGAGAGTCATGTGATTGGCCTAATGTACGGTACAGTCACGTTGATTGGACGCCGTTAACACCCGGGGTGCTAACCGAGATATGGTATCTTCCAACAATACCTAGGTAGTTTCTTGGTCTACTTCGATGTATCGTGTCAACCATTGTTTACATTCATATTTATACAACATCAAACATTCGAAAAATTTCCAGCAAGAAAAGTAAATATGGCATCATCCGCTACCGAAATTGAGCCATTACTGGCCAGTTCGATGAGAGCTTTGCGGAATCAAACCACCCTTCAAGATCTCATTGCAGCTTATCCATCTTTGAAGGAAAAGTCGCTTTCATCTCCTTCGAGTTTGACAGAGTTGGAACGTCGCGTGTTCCTTGATCTCCCAGATCCGGAAATTGAAAGTGCCAATATAAGTGCAGCAACAAATATTTCACGGGCTGAATTGATAGAGAAAGCAGTTACCAATCGCGGTAGCCTCACAGATGCAGAGGTCTTGGTTTTGAAAGATCGATTCTGGGCATCACCCACCCAAGAGGAGAACTCGAGGATAACTGATGGGTTCATGGATTTAAGTGAAGAAGCGGGCGACGATTTTTTTGATGCCAAAGCTCCAGCTTATCTTGAGAACGAGGAAGAAGCTTTCAACATTGGTATTCATGAGTTCTGGGGCCGCGAGAAAGCTGTGCGGAATTATCAATTAAATGATGTACTCAATGCAGCCTTGCCATACGCGCCGGAATGGATAAAGCAGCTCTACAAGGAGGAAAAACAGCAATGGGGTTTTATATGTTTTTATGATGCTGCTGCTCAAACCATCGATGCAGAACGCCTTGAGGAATTCCAATTTGCCTTAGGTAGCTTTTTCGAACATGCACTTCGGTTCAATGGCTCAAAAGATATCATCAACGCCAAGTGGAAATATATGACGTTTAATGCGCCAGCCACTGCCTTTGCGCATACTGCAACTTCCATGCAAACTGAAGACCACAGTGGTGGGATTACCTTTCAGGATGTCGGTTCCCAGTTCCGAAATGTAATTTAGGGAAATTTTAGAAGACCCAGAAAAATACCAAAGAAGGGAAGATATAATATCGACCACTGAATACACAGGTGATCTTGAAGATGGAATTGCCGGTTCCGGGTTTCTCACAAATACATTTCTTGTATTTGATCCAGTCTGCATCGACTTAGTGGTGGAATCGGGATATTTCTATGATAACATGCGTGTCTTAGCATTCGAGGCTGAGTTTCCAGTGCCAGGAAGAACATACGTGGAAGGATATCAAGGTTACACATGAGTGAGACTAGATCAGTTGGTGTACTACTTCTACGAGCTCAGGATGAAAAACGAGCCTGGCATGGATAAGATATGGGAGGCGGCGCAAAAGAGTCAAAACAGTGCATTTGTTGTCATGGACCCCGAGGAGGCTTTGAATTGGTCGCGTTCTAACCATCAAACGGCATTCACCTCCGATAGTATACTCGGAAAAAGATGTTATATCATAAGAGAAGCTCAACAGAGTTGAAAAAAAACTCGGCTGAAAGCGGAGCTTTCGAGACCGGTAGAGGAAATGAAGCCTAGGCACTACGAAGTGCGATTCACCAAATATTTGTTTATTAGGAGGGCTGCAATCTTGCACTAGACAACTATTGATTATTGTGTCGGGAACCCGATGATAGAAATTTTCCACCAACTCATTTATATCCACCACCCCCAAAATCGGGTATACGGAAAATTGATGGGATGACATGGGGTTTGCAAATCTATATCTCAGAACACAATTTCTTTGCTTCCGGTCCTCGGAGCAAACTTGGTATTAAGTTTACGGAGGTCAATTCGAATTTGGACGTGGTAATAAGCATTTCCAAGGCTCCGGCCAGGGGCCCTAGCCTTGAAAATTCACTAAAGCGGTCTTCCCGTTATCCACTATTGCATCTATCAGATAGGTATCATTTAGGCACCGTTGAGCTTAAAGAAAGATAAATCATATATTTTCACGATACTGGCAGCTTTTGGCGGGAAACGGAGATGAATTCCATGGGTTTTGCTAGTGCTCAGCACCAACTGTTGGTGATTAATATGATCACATACCAGGGCCTGTTCGCATGTGACCAAACGTCCATGGAGGGGCAATTTTTCCAAAATATTTTTTCTTCAATCTAATCTACATTACCACCAACACGGAAATCAATCAACAACTCCTATCAAATAAGCAGTTGGTTGACCCCTCTCTCTTTAGGTTACTTAACTTGTTGATTTTGGTCCCGCAGCAAAGAACCTTCTGCTTTTGATATCACCTGAATCTGAAAGTGCAGCTAGATCCGCCGCTGCTAACATAAATGTCCTCTAATTTGAATTGGAAGTAACCTCAATAATATCGTGACTAGCAAGACAGATACAATACAAATGGGACGACCGGGTTGATAAGAACTGTCGGTGATATCGAAATCAATTGGGTATTAGGAGCTGGTGTCGAAAAGACGTATCCTCTCGAATCCAAAATTGTGATGCTAGTGGCCACATTTGACAAGCGCCTATGTTGTTGTGGCCTTTCCTAAACACTATATTATCCTGAAAGCATCGTTGTTAAGTATTGCGACTCACGAGTGCGTGCAAAAGTCTGCATACCAGGGACTGATAGCCCTGACAGCATACCATTTCCAATAGTTCATTTTGCTAGGGTGAAGAACTTCCTTGCATGTTGCATTTGCAATTCTCCAATATATCTCATTTCTCAACACCTCTAATATTCATCAGCTGTGGGTTTATGACTATGTTTACATGCTCTTTGCTCAATATAGGCTGAGTGGTTGAATTAGATCTTGAAACATGCGGTTAGTCACCACACACAAAAACATTAGCATATCATAGTATATCACTTGAATCTATGTGTACACCTTAGGACTAGTCGTGAAGAAACTCAGAACCAAGCATCTCCTATTCCATGAGACGAGGAAATCATAAGCCAATTGGATCAGATTTGTGAAATTTGGGTGCGGGTGACTAGGTAGGCAGAAGCGTCGCTGCAAATGAGACCATGCTATCTCAGGACTCACATCAAGGTGATACCAACATAAGCCCAACATAATTAATTCAATGCACGAACCCATCCAAGATGCTATGATCCATGAATTTGGCTTCATCCTATCACTTATACACCGGAGTGGAGGTACTTGATGATTTGTTACTAGCAATCACAGCTTTCGATCTGGAGAAATATATAACCAACCATGATTTCTTCGTGCTTTTCCCACAAGCATACTTCATCCATAATTATTCGAGCAATTGCTGGCGTACGCCGGGTCGAGCAAAAAATTCTTTACAACCAAATATTCGGCACTCTTTATTCATAATGAGATGGCTACATATCGCCAGCGTGTTGCTTGCCCCATACCAAGCGCGAGCAGCTGCAGTATTTTCCCACTTTATGGTATATGTTACAACAATGCTGCAGCCTTCCGGTGACGAGACTGACTATATGTTAGGTCATTGCTAACGCAAACCTGGCTAAGATCAATGCACTCGCTGCCCAAGTTGAGGCAACAGTGGTCTTTAATGAAGCTCCATTCAACACCTGAAACCAGGACTAGAAAAGGTCTCTGAGTATCTTCCGGTTATCGTACGAAGGTGTGTATCTTGAAGGCAATTGTAACGCAAAAGTTCAGACGTCGAACTAAGGAAAGGAAAGCGAACTACTTTCTATGAGAGAGCTATTTTGGTGTGTGGTCTATACATCTATGGACCCATAGCTTCAAAATTAGTGATTGAACAAACTTTCATCATTCTGATAGACCACTGTGATGATGTGATTATAATTTGTGCCAGAATAGTATCAAGTGAGAAATTGAGTGTCAAGTTTCGAGAACAACACATGTGCAAGGGAAACACCTTTTAAGGCCTTACTTAGAACAACGCTTCAAGACGAAACAAGGGACCATGTATCCATCTAGTGACACCTGCATCTTTTTGAAAGATACGACGGAATCTTCCAGGGGCGCCACGTGATTAGATGAGTGCAGCATCTAGAAGCCAATGCTCAAAAAAATCGATCGATTGCTTGAGCCTGTATGTGGGAGGGAAGAAATATAATAAACCCAAAATTGTGGCTTTGCATGGTGCTGCACAGCCTTCACAGCCCTGTGCTTCACGATCAATCTGACTCTATGTGTCTAGGAGACAACCTTAGGGAAGATTGAACAAGTGGAAAATGCCACCAAGCCACCATATTTCATTCGCCACTTTCCCCTTAAGCACTCAACTCCACTAACCCATAATATCCCCTCAACCGCGCCATCTCCAACACTCTTCAAAGAACTCATCATTTTCGTCCACTTTAACTATAGATGCCTGTGACCCAGTACTAATCTTCCATGCACGATATGCGATTTTCACATACCGTAGTGAAGGACATAGCGTGGAAATTAGCTTTATGTAGCATAATGCGTCATGAGCCGACACAACAGGGTCTGGATTGGGACCTGGAAGACCGTCGGTACTGCTGCGACGTTGGCCTATGCATAAATATGTAAGGGACTTCATGTTGGATAGATGGATTGAAAAATTGTCCTATGACAAAGTTAACATAAATCATGGCAAGGGGATAATTAGTCACATTTGGTATGGGATAAATTGCAAAAGAGACATACCCATTGAGTAGCAAAATCTAGATAGAGTCCGAGTTTAGCGAGACTTCTTCCATGGCCTGGAAGCCTATCAAGAATTGTGTATGGAGCTAGCACATCGTACCCTGGAGGCTTTTCTAAAACAGGCGCTAGAAGATTGGGAGTGTTTGGTACATTCGTCACTTCTCTGACTGAGAGCTCGGATAACCGTGGGAGGTCGAGCGTGTTGAACTCTTCTAAGAGAGAGTCATACATGCTGTACAGCTGAGTAATTCCGAGTTTTCGAAGATCGGTGATCCTCCTTGCCTCATCATTCATCCAGGCCCTGAGTGCGCTGTCGAGACGGGTGACCTTAATACTGCGCAAGGGACCCACGTTCTCAAGAAGCCTGTAGTCGATATCACAAAATTGAGCGTCACTGTTGCTGGGGTTCTCTGCGATCAGACCATTGAAAAATCCAAGGTCAATGATGAATGATGTATTGGCCAGGTTCTCTAGATAATTATCGACCCTTTCAGATGCGGACTTGAAAGGAGATAAGTCGGCTGGAAGGACAAGTCGGCTCAGCTGCAAAGGTTTTGCTTCACATATGGTGTGATAATAATCACACAAATGCTCCAGAGCATATTTGCTGTTCCGCCTCAATCTGGTGTTTAAATGATACGGTTCAAACGAACTTCCATAGTATGTAGGTCCAAGTACTAGAACCTTAAGATGGGGACATCTGGACAGCAGTCTTGCAATATCTTCTACTCCAGTTGTTTCGCTGCTGAAATTGTGAAGCTCTAGGAATGACAGATCTTGGAATTGTTGCAACATGATTGTGCTATCTGGAATACCGTTCATGTGAACCTTTTTAAGCTTTGTACATGCCTGCAAAGCCTTTTGAAAACTTTCTTCTGTAAAGGCATGGAACAAAGTATCGTCATTTACATTATCGATTAGTCTGGCAGGATATATTAGTTTTATGACTGGCTAATTCAACATGGAATGGGAACTCTAAAGGAGATACTTAGCATACTTCAGAGTCTGAACACCCACGCCCAGCTTCAAAATTCGCAAAATATAATCTGCAAAGGCTTTCCTGAGCTGTGAAATACTTTCTCCCGATAAGACTGAACTTCCTCATCTTCCGAATCCTCCTCAAAATCAGCTTCATCCCAATCGCGAAACTCACCCTCAATTCTGACTTCCACTTCCTTCGCCAGCGAAATGTTAGACGGTAAAGGAGGCATATCGGGCTTCCTCGGTCCATCAAGTATCAATTCCGAATACCATTGCGCATACAAAATCGGCGTAAATGTATCCCGAAATTCGCGACAAACAAGCACTAGATATGCCAAAGTCTTAACATCGAGGTGTTGCCCCAATACAATGTGTATTTCTCTAGGAAGCGACAAGATCCCCATGGTGTCAGTATTCGCATGGAATGTTTCAGTCATGACTTGAAGGAGCAGAGTATTCAAAGATCGAGATAACAAAAGAAAGGAAAAAAGCTGTTCTTATCTAGCCAGTATACCCAACTGTTGGTCGAAGCTAGCTAATCTATCTTTTTAGGCAACCGCCGCTTAATTGACTGCTGTAGGGAAAGGGGGAGGGGGGCAGGAGGATGCAAGCAGGCATTAAACAAAAGAACCGGATTTCTGCATCTAAAATACCAATCAGGGTTCTTATATCTTCTTCGGATACATATTGATGGCCTTCCCAGTAAATCGATGGTACCCAGAACAGATGCATGTTATCCCTCTTAGTTCCGAAAATCTGAGCACAACTCAAGATGTTGCATTGCTTGAACCATTTCTGGGCCCGGTACAAATCTAATGTAGCAATTGTCAGTCGACGCCATATTTCTTAATCGCCTGACGCTTTGTAAATGCCCTCGGGCGCGCTCGAGACGCGTTAGTTTTTGATTTTGATTTTATTAACGTCCATCTTCAGTCCAAGACTATATAGGACGGCTAGGCCCTAAGGGCCTAACGGGTAACTTTTTAATTTACAATATTAAATATAATCTAATTGGGGAAATGAAAATAAATATTAGGGAACAATACCCGCTCATTATACGCATTGTATATAATAAGAAAATTTTGAAAATCAAGAAATTATAAAAAGATCAAACTCCCCTCTTATTTCCTCAACTACTTCTTCTTTATTCTCTTCTCCTCTTTCTTTTTCTACTATTATTCCTTTCTCTATTACTTTTTATTCAAAAATCCTTACTAGATATTATACCCTTATAGCGATTTTAATGATATTGATAAATTTAATAGCTAATTCGATATCTATCTTTATATGTAATAAGAATTATATAATGATTTTGAATAATAGGATTTTCTTAAAGATTTCTTTCTTTTTGTTTTATATATAGGATAGCTAATAAGGAGGTGTTGTAGTACTTCAATATTGCTATATATACATTTGTTATTAATGAGTTTGAAATGATATAAGTAGGATTTGATATATCCGTAATCTAATTTGAATTAAAAGAATGTGCTAACAGTATTTCGAGTAATTTTGTTTGATAGCTTGATCTTGAAACCTATTTTCTATAAAAATAGCTTTAAGTAAATTGATAAGGATTGATTTGATCTGAGTTTGTATTGATTGAAAATATCAAGCTATTGATCTAAAGCATATTCTTTGATAATTATATTTAATAGTCCAAAGCTTATTTCGTTCGAAATAGATTATATTGTGATTACTTCCTTGGTTAGCTTATCTACTAGTTTATTTCCTTTAATTGAGATATAATTTAGAATCTAATTAATAAGATTTCAGCTCCTTTTGCTCTAATAACTTCTGCTATCTTGATTGTTTTTATCTGATTAACTTGTTTCTAAATGATTTGAAAAAGTTTTTAAGCAGTATAGATTAGCTTGATTATCTAAATAGATTTTGAACTTTTAATTAATAATAAGTAATTGAGCTAGTATATTTGATAGCTTTTATAACTTCAAAAAGCTCTTTATTATATATCAATTGATTAATATTAATATTTACTTTACTCACTCTTAATATAGAATTCGATTATTTGATTATATAACTATTATACCTATTCTAATACTAATTCCCTTTTCGGTAAAGAAGGTATTAATATAAATATAGATAGTATCCTTATCTCTATATTTGAAAACAATATTATAAAGAATAGCAATATCTTCTTTTGATAAATTACTAATATTAATTTAAAAAAGGGTTTCTCTTTTTTATAAAAAAAAATTAAAATAAATAATCTTTTTAAATAAAAAGAGATTGAAGTTCTGATTTGTTGATTCCCTTATTCTATCCAGTTAAATAAATTTATATCGTTTTTTCCAAGGAATAGGAATTATATCCAAATTGACTTAATATTAAATTAGTAATGCTTTTTTAATATTAATTGAATGATTTATTATAAGTTTAACTAAATAGAATATATATTGTTTAATATTCGAATCTAATCGAATTTTTGAGGGTTTTAGGCCTGCTTCTATTTTCATTGGAAGAATTGGGGCAGTTTTTGAAAACTCCTAATATCTTTCGAAGAGCTAGGTTTTGAAGTGATTGCATTATATTCTTGAATTGTGTTTTGGCCTTTTCATCAAATCACTGATCCGTAATCGGTTATATTAGTCACATATGCTATATATAGCTATCTGAGGGCTTTAGAACTAAGGCCCTTTTCGATATTAGCTAATCGGGCTATTCGATGGAATGCTCCTTTGGCTTGTGTGATTCGAATATTAACATGTTGATCGAATTTGAGGCTCGGATCGAACCATATTCCCAACCATCTGATTAGAGATTGGGGTATAATTGTTTCCGAATATTAATATTCTATAAGGTTTTATATATAAAAAGAAAAGGATAGCAATCTTTCTTTGTAATACAATTTAGACCTCGATAATCAACACAAAACCACAGGCCTCCCCCTAGCTTCTTTATAAACAATACAAATGCTGTAATAAATAAATTACTTATTGTATAAACCCCTTATCAAATAGTTTTATAAGAATCTTTTATAGTATTAGAAGTTCATTACAAGATATACTATATAATAATCCCTATAGAACCTTTGATTGCTTTCCGTCCTTACTTTCTAATTCAATAGCATAATCGGTTTCTGGCCTTCAGAATAGTGATAGTTGCTTTGCTTTCTTGTAGTCAAATACCTTGATAAACTTATAATATTGTAAGGGTAATTTAGCTTTTGGATTTGTATACTGCTTGTTTTTCAAGGCTTTATTGATATCTGTTATATTCGCTATAAAGATTTGAATTCTTCCTTTTATTTATAAATATTTATATACCATAACTGAGACTTGTACTACTCTAACTCTACTTATCTGTATATTGAAAAATACTTTCTTATTTTGTATAATCGTTTTTATCTTTTCTACCTCCATTTCTGATCGAGTATTGAGAGGGGTAAAATCCCTTTCAAAACCTATTGTATGGACTACATACAATAGTGGGCGCTATACCCCAGTATTTGTTTTCACCTCCCCCATTATTTCATTCCCATTGTGTATTTCAAAAGTTATCCGCTAGCGCCCTTATGGCCTAGCCGTCTTATATAGTCATGGACTGAAGCGGGACGTTAAATTAAATCAATCAATCAATCAATCAATCAATCTGATCGAGTATTATTGATCCTAACATTCTAAGTCTTGATCTATAGCAGATCTAATATTATATTGTAATATCCTATAAATAGGATATAGAAAAATACTTTTGCTTTTTTATAACCATCTAAATCCAGTATTATAACAATCACCTCACTCACATTTGACGAAATTTTCCCATCAAATTCTATAATCTCTCGTGGCTCAATCTGTAGATATAAGAGATTGTGTTTCTAAGCAAAACAGAAGTTACAAAGTCCATATACAAGACAACCAGTATCGATCAATATATTAGCAAAGAAAATATCATTAACTAATACTAATACAACAAATAACTCCCCATCCATAGAGTTTTTAAAGTAATTCCAAGCTCTCCTCAATTTCCCATTCTCTTTCAAATACCTCTGATTACGACTTCGATTAGAGACTACTCTTTTCCCGACTCATTATCTATCTCCCAGTCTTCCGCTTCCTTAATCATCAATTCCTTATTACTATTTTGAGGAATTCAAATAATAGTTGACTTAGCATTAATTACAAAATACTAGTCAAAAAACTTGTTTGCTTGTCTTTTAGGGTTCTAAACAAGGAGAAATGAGCAGTCCTTGATTATATAACCATTATTGCCACAACAAATACAGCTTCTATCTTTCATACAACAACCAATTTCCTTATAACTTACCCATTTTGCTCTCTTCTAGCTTGATTGGAGTTGTCTTATTGTAGTAACTATAGTTATTTAAATAAACTCCCAATCTATAAAATCTAAGATTGACTTGGTGATTTCTTGAAAGGAATAGAGACTTCTTCATTGATTGTTCTATCCTTTTAGTTATTATAACTTATCAAAGATTATTCTTAATTAGACTATGAAATCGATATATTTTTCTAGTTCCTTTTATACAACCAATTATACATATAGCTCTCAGCTTAGACCTACTTGGAGGTATCCTTTCTTAATATCATCTGCCTATCCCCATCCTTCAGCTTTTAATAGGGCTTGCTCGAACTTTTGGAGGAATATATGGAAGTTTCGATTGTCCTATCGAATTCGATTAATCTTTATAAAAACCTTAGCTTTCTTTTAAGAATCAGTAAACACTTGATTTAATTATCTTAATAGTCCTTCCAATATGAATTCGGCTGTGCCTTTAGCATATTATATCCAGGGATAGATTCTCACAGTAGTATTATCTGATAGCTAGCTAAATCCGTATCATACTTTTTTCATCTTATTGTTAATAGTTTTTATATCGATTTCCAATTTGACTTCTAATAGACTTCTGAAATAGGGATATTGAGTATTGTTCTTATTGCTAAACTTATCTGAATATGAAAATGAATATCAAGGTTTCCTTTATTCAGATTCGAAATCTAAAAAGAATCTACTTCTGATATCTGTTAAGGTAATGGGTTTATACTGATTGCTAGTGATATATACTATAAGTTGTATATATTATATAAACTATTAGGAAGGTTCTATGAGTATTTTGGAGAATGCTTGGGGCTATTGTTAATGCCCTTGAAAGAGTATTCCCTGAGATTCAGATTGTCCTTATTGATCTATACTTATATTGTATTCTATTATAATAATAACTAATTATTAGCTAGATATGATTAATTGATTAACTGATTGATTGATTGATTGACTAACTAACTGACTGACTGACTGACTAACTGATTGACTGATTGATTGATTGATTGACTGACTGACTGATATTATCTTTGATTTATAATGGATGAAAATAATATACTTCTAATATAAAAAGCCAACTCCAAGTAGCTCAAAAGTAGAATTCAAGATTAAATATTAAGAAGTGCATGAAGAGTCTATATAGATGTTATTTCTTTCTTTTATATATATTAAAAAGGAAGGACTATAGAAAGTGTTAGAAACTTGTAGAATAAATGATATAGGTCCATGTTTCTGTAAGGGCTATGGCCCGAGCTTCCAAATGGGTTCCTAACCCTCACAAAAGCCATTAGTATTAGGTTTTTTATAGAATCTTTTAATTATGTTAAATTATCTATTGTATAATTACCTTCGGAAATTCTGGTTAGAATCAAAACTATTTCTTTACACCTTTATTTCTGTTTGCTTTTTAAGTCTATTTGATATCTCCATTATACCCTCGCCCTATAATATCCGATTATAGACTGATATATGCATTCGTTCTTTCGAGCTATATAAAAAATATCACTATCACTATCATTATATACTACGTTTTGTAGCTAATAGTTGTTTTATATTATCTTGCCAAATCTTTTCTATATAATAAAACCAACTATATTTTGCAGGCTTGTTATTTTAGATTTCTAATTAAACAATCCTTCTATAATATTTCTAACCCACTAACCAAAGCTTTACTTGTAAAATTCATTTCCCTAATGTATAGTTTGTAGTCAAAAGTAGAGCACTAAAAGTATATTGCACATATATATCATAAAATTAGCCTCTGCCTGAGATTCTCCATTGCTGTAATACCAATCGAGCATTATCAAATATGACTTACTAAAAGCATCCTTCCTATACCAGAGCTCCTCCACCACCATACCGCTCCCGTATACTCAAAGATAAGGTACTAAAAACATCCCTCCTCCTACTCCATATATACTCCTGCCGGCCCCAGTAAATACTATCCTAGCCTTTATATACTTCCTATTACTTCTCTTACCATTTGTAAATATCCAATCCAATATACCCACAAATCGTATATATTATTGGGTTATGAAAACTTTATACACTAGTACTCTAGAGATGTTCTATTGATTTTCGTTTATCAAGTTAAAGATATCAGCCCTACTCCCAATACAAGCTTCAATCAGACTTAGCTATATTATAAAAACTTTATTATCTATTATTTCAAAAACTAATTCCACTTTACAGATACTCTACTACAATATACTCTAACTCTATTCCCTATACAGATTTGTAAAGATATAATTCCATATCAATCCCACTCTCATTTCCCTTTCACCATCGAATGGTTTTCATTTTCGTTTTACTGATAATTCTTTGTTTCAAGTATTTTTATAATTACCCTCTAATAATCAACTGTATATACCTTCGCTCCCAATATAGCCTTCGATTGATATACAATTACCACTCAGCTCCAGCTGACTCTACTTAGCTCTCCAATTGCATGATCGAAGATTCGTAGAATACACCACATACAGATGAGAGTCATCGTATCCCCTTCTATATCTATTAAGCTTATTAAAAAGAAGATTACAGTTCAAATCGGTAAGCAGCCAATCAATTACAGATTGATATGTAGCAGGGTCAACCCAATTATTAAAAAAAGCCATCTGGATTATTAACTTCAATACTATAGTATTGTGATTCCGATTATTCAACAATAACTCCTATTCAATTCCTCTAGACAACCTTGGGAAATTCAACTTTATAGTATTGACTGTTTAGAATACTGTAATTCCTTCATTTGTAATAAAGCTCTAAGATATTCAATATATAGCAAACTAAATACTAAGTATAAAAACGTATTTGTATATTAGTAATGTATTAGAACAATTTAATGTACTAATTGTTATAGGCTCTTCCGTGCTGGCTATTTCAACTGTTTAGCTGCTCCTAGGGTTTATGCTAAACAACGGATTGTTCTGATTATAAAGAAACTGGCTGTAATCAGAGCTATTGGCAGAAAAGATTATAAAGATGCTGTATAGAGCAGATATAGACAAAGCGGATCACATCCCTAAATTGATTGATTGATTTCATTTACGTCCACGTTCAGTCTAAGACTATATAGGACAGCTAAGCCTCTAGAAACTCTAGTAGATAACTTTTTATTCTACAAAGATAGATATATTCGATTTAAAAAAATGAAAACAAATATTAAAGATTAGTACTCGTTTATTATACACATTACATATAATAAGGAAAGGGAAATATAACACTCAAGAAATTAGCAAGAGACTCCTTCCTTCTTCTTCTTCTTCTTCAATTACTATTCCTTTCATTTTACAATAACTCTTTCTCCCTCTATTATTGTATCTTCTTTTTTTTCTACTACCTCTTTTTCTCCTGTTTCGTTTTATATTAGAGCTTTAGTCAAATGCTATGCCCTTATAGCTATTTTAGTAATATTAATAAATTTGATAATTAATTTGATATCAATTTTAATATAAAATAGAAATTGTATAATGATTTTGGATAAAGATATTTCCTTAAAGATTTCTTTTCTTTCAATTTTATATATAGAACAACTAATAAAGAAATATTGTAATACCTCGATATTATTATATATATATTTGTTATTAGAAGGTTTGTGTTGAACCTTAATGCCTTGTATTTAAGGTTACTAGGAATGAGGGGTAATCAGGATCGACAGAGGCTTATAGAAGATTCTAGTCTTGTAGCAACGACGATATTGATTAGAAATACAAAAGATAAAACAGAAGGTTCTAGATAGTCCTGAAAGGCCTATATATACAGATCCTTATTATTATAAATAAATAATCAAGTTGAAATCAATATTTAAAAAAGGATAATATTAAACCTGAATTACCATTTGTATATATATTATATATTACTTATATATATATATAATAAACCTCTGAACAAAAGATTATAAGCCCAGGATAGCGCCAGAACTTAGATATTTCAATTTAATCAATCTGAAAAGGAGCTTATAAAATCGACTTATAAAGCTTAGTATATTTAAACTACAAGCTAAAATAAAAGAAGATTACGATTTCGAAAAATTGAAGATTAGTAAGCTTACCAATACAAATTATAAACTATAGAGTATCCAAGTAAAGTAACTTCTTAAAGGTTAGGGCCTTTGGAATGTAATAAAGAAAGATATAAATATTGGAAAGAAGACTTTAAGATCGAAGAATCTGGAAGTTATAGATATAAAAGCTAATATAATCATTATAAACCTTTACGAAAAGAAAGCTTTAAACTTTATATTACTCTACTCAACTATTAAAAAATAATAGAAAGTATTGAAAGATATATATCAGCCATTAGAATAATAATAATTAAGTTTTAAAATACAAGCTTTTACAAAATATAAAATACCAGAAAGAAGTTTAGTTAAAGTAATAAAGATAATTAATTATCTTAATATTTTGTAAACTGAAATAAATGAAATATTATTAATAGAAAAGCCATTGAACACATTAAAAATATCAATCTTTTATAAAATAGTCAGAGATATAGATTCGCAGTTTGATCTCTTAATTCTTTAATTAAAGGTTAGAGATAAACCATTAAGCTTTAATACTATAATAGCTAAATTTATGGAATTCGAGCATCAAATAGGTTCTAAAGAGAGTATAAAAGAAAATGCTTTTAGTGTAAAAACAGATTCGAAAGGATTTAAAGAAAAATGCTTCAATTATAAAAAGGAAGAGTATAGAAAAACTAATTATAGAAAGACTAAAAAGAATCCAAATAGTTCTAATTCGAATAATTCAACTACTAGACTATTATCGATACTTAATAATGATAAAGGCCTATCACCAAAAGCGGAATAAGCGAAATCAGCCGAGATTAATTGAATGACTAATATAAGCCAAAAGTGTTCTTAAGAATCTATATGAATAATAAATTTAGGGTACTCAAGGCATATGATATATACTAAGAAGGAATTTAGTGATTATAAACTATTAAATAAACCTATCAATATTATTATAGTATCAAGAACTATAATTAAGACTATTAGTAAAGAAACTATAATTTTAAAGGTTAAGATTGAAGGGGAAATTAAACTTACACCCTTAATTCGAATTCTACACATTCCAGGATTAGTAGGATTATTAATTTTGATTTTGTAAACTTTAAGATAAAGGACTGATTATAATAATTACAACTAATCCTGAAAAGAAGTTATTGATATAATATCAAGGAGTGACTATAAATATTGCCTATCGAATAGAGCATACCTATATTCTTAAAGAATCTGATAGTATAAGGTTAATAGTCTAAAGCTTTTAAATCAATAAAAGCCCCTAAATAAAAGAAAGTGATATTATAGCATTGAAGATTAGGCCACTTAAGCCCAGGAAGTCTTAATACACTACATAAAACTATTAAAGGCTTAAAAGAATTAATTAAAGCTTAATAGAATTATGCAAAGTTTATATTACCTCGAAATCAGTAAGAATAATAAATCGGAAAGCTTCAGAATATTGTAAAAAGCCTATTAAAAAGAGTCTATAGTGACTTTTGGGGTTCTTATAAGATATTAGACTTATTCGAAAAACTTTATATGCTTATTTTTATAAATAACTATATTTGCAAATTATGGGTTTATTTTATTAAAGATAGGAAATCATTGTGAAGTATATTTCAGGTTTTTAAGACTAGAATAGAGAATGAGACAGATTTAAAGCTTAAGATTCTTAGAGCTGATAATACCCCTGAATATAAGGTATTAGAGTCTCAAATAGCTACTACTAGCATAATATTCGAATATACTATACCATATATATCTGAACAGAATGAAATAGCGAAAAGGCTAAATAGAAGCCTAATATTGCTAGTTAGAGCTATGCTTCAAGATGCAGAACTACCATTGAAGTTTTGGCTAGAAGCAGCTGCTACAGTCTGTTACGTAAGGAATAGAATTCCTATTGGCTTTAATGGCAAAACACCCGAAGAAGCATATAGTGGCAAAAAGCCATATATCGGATATTTGAGAGCATTTGGCTATATAGCTTATGTTTATATTCCAAAGGAAAAGTGTTCTAAATTGAAACCGAATATTAGGAAAACGGTTTTTATAGATTATATACCTACAAGTAGACAATATAGATTATATAATATTGAAAAGAGGAATATCATAATATCAACAGAGCCTAAATTCTTGGAAAACAAGTATCTGAGATGGCTAGAAGGCTCAAAAGATGAGGGAGAAGTATTAGTGCCTTTCGATTCAATAGAGTCTGTATTACCTATTAATAGTAATAATAAGGAATTTATAGAACTCTAATCAGAAGAAAAAGATATTGGCAATATAATAGTAATAGATATAGGAAATTAGATAGCCGGATCTAGATCTCCTAAAAACCCTAGGTTTAGGGGAATAGAGGCTTTTAAAGAAAAAGAAGAGCCTAAAAGCGAATTTGAAGATACCCAATAAAAACCGGAAACCCAGGATCCTCAAGATATATTAGACAAAGAAAGGCCTATAGAACATACACTCAGGGAGCGAAAGCCAATAAATTACACTTTATCGATTATATCGAAAATCAAAATACCTAAAAGCTATAAAGAAACTATAAACAATCCTGTATATAGTATATATTGAAAAGAAGCTATTTAAGAAGAGCTAAATAAGTTATAAGCTCTTGGAACTTGGGAATATATGGAATTGCCTAAAGAAAAGAAAGCAATAGGGTGTAAATGAATATTTACAATCAAATATACCCCTACTGACTTGATTGACAAATTCAAGGCTAGACTAGTAGCCCAAGGATTTAAGCAGATTCCAGGGGATGATTTCCTAGAAACATTTAGTCCTATAATTAGATAAGAAAGCTTGAGAGTCTTATTAGCTATAGGAGCCTATGAGAACCTGGAAATACACCAAATAGATGTAGTCAGTGTCTACTCAAGAGCTGAACTACATGCTACGATATACCTTAAGCCTCCAGAGCATTAATAGAATGCCTAAAAGACAAAGCTTTGCTTCTGAAAAGACTATTATATGGTTTGAAGCAATCAGGAAGAGAATGGTATATTGAGACTTGCAAAGGATTAAATAAGCTAGGGTTTAATTCAACTTATAGCAACCCAAGTATATTCAGAAATCCGGAAACAGGTATATTAATAGGATTATATATAGATGATATGATTCTATTAGAATCCAACTTAAAGGATATTCAAGAAGTCATAAAAAGAATATCGAAGATTTAGGAAATAAAAGATTTAGGGGACATAGACAAGATATTAGGCCTACAAGTCATCAGAGATCGATAAAAGAAGATCCTGAAAATAAACCAGAAACAATATATTAAAGGTCTAATTGAGCGATTCAGGATGAATAAGGCTAAACCTGAGAAACTATTAGTAAATGATCGAAATACATTGGTTATAGGGCTTTTCGATGAAGCTCAAGTAGATCAAGCTCTATATCAGAGTGCTGTAGGAGGTATACTATAGGCAGCTAAAGGTACCCATATTGATATAGCTTATATATCGGGATAAATCAGCCAATATTGTAGTAGGCCTATAATAAAGTATTGGAATGCTGTAATAAGGGTATTGCGATATCTTAAAGAAACTATTGATTATAGTTTAGAATATAGCTAAACAAATAAAGCTACAAAACTACAAGGATATTGTGATGCCGACTATGCTAGGGATATAATGAATCGAAAATCAATATCAGGACACCTATATTTACTATTAGAAGGATCTATAAGCTGAAGCTTAACTAAACAACACTATATCAATACTTCAACAACTAAAACTGAATATATAGCTTTATTGGAAGCTAGTAAGCAAGGACAATGGTTGAAAAAGCTATTGAAAGAGCTTTATAGGGAATAATATTTAGGTAAAAGCTTAGAAATACCAGTCTATAATGATAATCAAGGATGTATAGCACTAGCTAAGAATCCTATAGCTTATAATTGCACTAAGCATATTGATATCAGATATCATTATATTAGGAATCTAGTAGCCTATGGAAAGACTATAATTGAATATTGCTTAACTAAGGATATACTAGCAGATTTACTTACAAAGCTATTGTTAGCACCAGCATATATGAATTATATCAAAGGGCTATTAAAGATCTAATAAGAATAGAAATATTTACAAAATACAGGAAAAGGACTGTTGAACCTTAATACCTTGTATTTAAGATTACTAGGAATGAGGGGTAATCAGGATCGACAAAGGCTTATAAAAGATTCTAGTCTTGTAGCGACAACGACATTGATTAGAAATACAAGAGATAAAACAGAAGGTTCTAGATAGTCCTGAAAGGCCTATATATACAGATCCTCTATCATTGTTAAATAAATAATCAAGTTGAAATCAATATTCAAGAAAGGACAATATTAAACCTGAGTCCACCACTCGCGTATATATTATATATCACTTATATATATATATGATAAACCTCTGAACAAGAGTTTGAAGCGATATAAATAGGATTTGATATATCCATAACCTAATTTGAATTAAAAGAATACACTAATAGTATTTCGATTGATTCTGTTTAGTAGCTTGATTTTCGAGCCTATTTTCTAAGGAAATAGCTTTAAATAAGTTGATGGAGATTTGGTTTGATCTAAATTCGTATTAATTGAGAATATCAAATTATTAATCTGAAGCATATTCCTTAATAATTATATCTAATAATCCAAAACTTGTTTTGTTCAAAATAAATTGTATTATAATTATTTTTTTGGCTAACTTATCTACTAGCTTATTTCCTTCAACTGAAATGTAGCCAGGAACTCAATTTAGCAAGATTTCGGCTCCTTTTGCTTTAATAATCTTTACTGCTTTGATTACTCTTATTTGATAAACCTATCCTAGATAATGTAAAGGAGTTTTTAAGCGATATAGACCAGCTTGATTGTCTGAATAAAGCTTGAACTTTTGACTACTACAAGCAATAGAACTAGTATATTTGATAGCTTTTGTAACTCCAAAAAGCTCTCCATTATATACTAATTGATTAATACCAATATTACTTCACTCTTGATATAGAATTCGATTATTTGATTATATAACCATTATGCCTACCCCAATGCCAATTCCCTTTCCAATGGAAAAGGCATTAGTGTAAATATAGATAATATCCTTATCCCTATATTTGAAAATAATATTATAAAGAATAATAATATCTTCTTTTAACGAATTACTAATATTAACTTTGAAGAGGATATCTCTTTTCCATAAGGAGAAGTTAAAATGAATAATCTTTTCGAATAAGGAAGGGTTGAAGTTCTGATTTATCAATTCTCTGATTCTTGTGACACTTTGCCTTAGAAGAACTGCGAGAGCAGGGTACAATTTATCCTTAGAATCTACAACTACAGAATCGGGAGCAAAGCGCTCGTAGAACGCTCCTATATACTAGCTATGTACATGTGATCGTACACATGCACAAGTGTGTACATGAGCGATCGCAGCTGTGATTGGGTGCGATCCGTGACACTACCTTCCCTTTCGAAAAAGCTTGTCCTCAAGCTTTATAATTATCTAATCTGTAGATATATTGGCGATCTCAATGAAATATTGTTGTTTACATTATAGTATAACGTAGTAAACGGGTATATACACAAATTTTGCTTTTTTCACAACAGGAAGGCGTATAGGAAATGGAGGAAATCGTTTTATAGTCTAGTAATAGCACAAAGTCTTCGAAGTATATAGATCGCCCAAATTTCCTTTTCTTTTCCAAATCTTTTTTGATCATTTATCTTTTTGTATTCCTCAATCAATAATCAATATGCCTTCCACACCATCAAGAAAACACAGCAGCAAGAGCAAGTTGTCGCTAGTACAGTTGAAGCAACGGGAGGATATGCATATGGTAGTGAGTTGTTTATTTTTTCTTTACATTTGCTTTATTGATATACTTTTTTATAGTTTGTAGCGAAAAGAATGTCTACCTTTTCTGTTATATAAAGCAAGCGTCCTATTGAGGAAGAGGAGGAGTCGAGCCGTAGCGAAAATAATAGTGATTCTGTTAGCAAAAAGAAGGATAATGAGGAAGATAGATTGAATAACGAAGATATATATAAGTAAGACTTTTTTTTGATATTTTCAGCTTGCAGTTAGCTTATCTAACAAATATAATTACAAATACCAAAGGCAATATACCTGAGAGTGAGGTCGATCTTCGATATACTTATTGGATGTATCCGTTTTATTGTTTTCTGAAGCAGAATTTGGAGAAAGAATACAATTCCTTGATTAATTGTATTGACGATTACAAAAAGAAGTTTGCTAACAAATTAATCGCAATAATATATCATTTTCGTAATCTCGAAAATAATAACGAAATAGTTGAGGAAGATATTCTGAAGGCCTTGCATTAAAGTCAATCTGATTACAAATTCGATATACCCTATCACAGAAGTATTAACTTCATTGATATCAACGAATAAAAATCTCCAAGCAAAAGATTACTAAAAAAGACAGTACCATAGTAGGAACAATATGTTCGAAAGGATAGCTGGATTTGTGCTAGCTGTATATGCAATTGTGTTTCCAGTAAGGGAAATAGTGTCTGTTATCGACTTCCTGAACAATCGTCTGATCAATCTCGCTGTCTACTTTATTTGACTAGCAAGTATAAGTATAAACGCTTGCCTAACAGGAATACGCACAAGATGTTTCTCCAATATCGATCAACTATTACTGAGTACAGTAATATGGTAGAGGTAAGTTACAATTTTGCCAGCTTTTAGCAAAGTTAACTCTTGAAATAGCTTGATATACAAAAGGAGCTAAAAGTCGCATTTCGAAAAAAATGCTTCCTCTTATCTTTACTCAAGAAGCCGCGAAGCATTGTATAGCGAAAATTGCAGCATAAGAAAACGAATTAGAGTAGCAATACCAGCTCGTTGTAACTCAGATGAAAGCAGAGCTTTTGACAGCTCGCAAATAATTGAATACAACTGAACGCCAGCTCGGTCTTGTTGTCACGCATACTGCAACTAAAGGTCATCTTATCTTTCAGCTTGTAATTGTTCTGTATATACTTGTTATCACTATTAGCTAGGGACTCGGCTAATATTTCGGTTTTAAACCATCCAATCTTTGTTGTTATATCTGTCCGATTATAATTATTGATATTTATAAAGGCTTTCTTTCTAGCTTGATTTAAATTTACCAAACAGAAAAAAAGACTTTCTTTATTGACATTTCATCTTTATCCGATCGCTTTCAGCCTCTCATACAATTAGGATTTTCTTTATCACAATAATAAATTAAAGAAGTTCTTTCTGTCTTTTTCATTTATATATTAATTATTGTTTGTAAAATCATAATCATCCTTTCCATTCTCATAGAAACAAATCCACTCCAATAAGTGCATAGGGGGTTCTGGCAGAGTGGGATTTCGTAAATGGAAATCACGGAGATGGTACAGGGCAGTTTTTAAGTCAAAAGCGGGGTACCAGATGAGATTGTTATTGGTGTTTAGCCACGATACTCTGTATTTAAACTGTCAGCGTACTTTCTTTACAGCTAGAATATACTCCATTTCCCATTCAGTATCACCGGTGATATTTATTGGGGGCAGTGGTTTGAGGATTTGTCCAGGAAATGAGTTGTCTGCCACTTTACAAAGCTTGTTAAATAAAAACATGGGGTGGACTTTTATAGTAAGCAGTAAGTCTAATCAAAAGGAATCTCCGGCCCGACCAATGATCTTGAATCTACCTTGAATAGGGTAATCTAGTTTTTTGAATGATTGTTATATCGGAAAGTCCTTTATACTAAGCTATATATAGTCTCCTATATCGAAATCGATTGAGTGGCGATATAAGTTGGCTAATCGAGATATCTTTTTTTATATATATAAGATATTTTCTTTTACTCGATCGAATACTAATTTATTGTGTTTGGTATAACGTGGTTTATCAGTGCGTGGCCCATATCAGTGGGTGGCCCACTTTCACCTCAATTCGACTCCCTCATTTCAACACGCGTTTTATCAACAACCCACGATGGATTCGAATAATAAAGAAGCCCGTATATTACTCGCTATCGCAGCTATTCAGAAAGATAAGAAGCTAAGTACTCGAAAGGCTGCAATACTATACAATATCCCACGATCAACACTACGACATAGAATTGACGGTATGCCTCCTTATACAGAAATTCAACCTAAATCTCAAAATCTCTCGGAACTAGAAGAGGAAATCATTATTCAGTATATAATTGATATGGATTCGAGAGGTTTTGCACCTAAACAAAAGGGAGTGGAAGATATGGCGAATCATATTCTTGAATCTCGAGGTGCAAAAAGAGTTGGAAAGCTCTGGGCTCATCGATTTATCAAATGTCATATGGAGCTAAAGACGCGTTTTAAACGTGTTTATGACTTTCAAAGAGCTCTCTGCGAAGATCCTATACTTATTGAAAACTGGTTCCGACTTATATCGAATATGCGAGCGAAATATGGTATTCTCAATTGCGATTTATAGAACTTTGATGAAACAGGCTTTATAATGGGAATGATAAGTACTGGTATAGTTGTTACTGATGCTGAGAGATGCGGCAGAAGTAAAGCTATACAGCCAGGCAATCGAGAATGGGCTACAGCGATCATATGCAGCAATAGTGAGGGGGATACTATACCTCCATTTCTGGTAGTTCAAGGACAGGTGCATCTTTCCAATTGGTATACAGAAACCGATCTTCCTGCAGATTGGGCTATTAAACCTACAAGCAATGGGTGAACGAATAATGAGACAGGATTAGAATGGTTGAAACACTTCGATAAACATATAAGAAATCGAACTAAGGGCAAATACAGAATGCTAGTGCTGGATAGGCATGAAAGCCATGAATCAATATCATTCCAGAACTATTACAAGGAGAATAATATTAAATATATGTGTTTACCACCGCATTCAAGTTATTTAATCCAGCCTCTTGATATTGAATACTTTAGTACCTTAAAACAAAAGTATGGTATACAAATTGAGGGATTTATAAAGGCACATATCAATCATATCTCAAAGGTCGAATTCTTTATAACTTTTAAAGCTGTATATCAACGATCAATTACAAATCAGAATATAAAATCAGGGTTTCGAAGAGCAGGATTAATCCCATTCGATTCTGAAGTAGTGCTTTCTAAATTAGATATTCGAATCTATACATCTACTTTTCCTCCTCCCAATTCAGAATCTTGGATTTCTTAAATACTTCATAATCCTATAGAAGCGCTCTTTCAATCAATACTAATTAAATCTTGAATAACTCATCATTAATCAAGCTCTTCTATATCTTTATTTGAAACTATACTAGCTTTAGCTAAGGGTACAAAGAGATTAGCATATGAGAATACACTTTTAAATGTAGAGATTCATACACTTCGAAAGGCAAATAAGGTATTAAGTAAATGTCGATGTGCAAAAAAAATCCAATTATGTTAAGGAGGAGTATTTACTGGACAGGAAGCTGCAGATATATTATCTCAATAAGAGGTTGATATCCAAATTCGACACGATAGACATCAAAATGGAGGAAATTCCAATACGGAGGCATCCTCTAGTCGATGCTGTAGCAAGTGTGGAAAGACAGGTCATAATACAAGAATCTGTAAAAATGATGTAATAGATCCTAGATTATTAGATTTATAATAGCTTTAATCAATTGATTCAAAGATTGTTAAGAAATATGAATTTGAAAGTGTAAATTGAGGTGAAAGTGGGCCATCCACTGATATGGGCCACGCACTGATAAACCACGTTATTCTTTAGTATTAGTTATATTCAAATTGTTGATAAGCGTGGTGGAGTTGGGTTTCCAATCCTAGGGATTATGGGGTAGATAGCTATATAAGGTTTCATACAAAGTTTAATTATCTAATGATTTATAGGGAAGTGTGAGTTAAGCGTAATTCATTATTGATAGAAATTCAGATCAATTATTTTGATAATAGTTTATAAAGAATTGCAAACGTTGTTGGAGATATTGATTATAAATCTTAATTTGATTGTCAGTTTGCGGGTAGTGAGTGGTAGATAACTTAACTTGTGTTTCTAAGATATTATTGAATTCTTATCAGAATTTGAATATGAATTGAGGACTACAATCAGAGATTATAGTTTTTGGGGCATTGTAGTATCTGTATACATGGTATAGATATAAGCGGGCCTGATCTCTCAAATCGATTGATTTATGACAGGGTATCGAAATAGCTTGTTTGGTTAATGGTCGATAATAACGAATACGTTGTTGTAACTGTATTTATCCTTGTTGAAACTGCAGTAGTCTATAGTGACGTGTTGTTATGCTTGTGTAGGGATTGGGAGTGGGTAGAGGAGACCGGGAGTGCGATCTCTTGGTATGGAGTTGTATTTGTATTTGTAGTAATTCTGTATATATTGGTCGATTGTATTGTTTATGTTCTTCTAATAGTATTGATTGGCTAAGAGAGCATAGGTCTTTTTGATACCAGGGTGTGTAGTGGAGACTGAATTGTGAACTTTGCGAATCAAATAGGTTCGCAGATTTTCGGTATCCAGTATATAAAGTCGATTGTTGTAAAGCAAGAATCCTTTCTCGAGTGTAAGATGCTTGTGCGATTTGGTAGTCTGAACACGCAGAGCTTCTAAACTTGGATGGGATTTATTTATTTCAATAATGTAATTTACGATATCGAAAAGTGGTATGATTATATGTATATCGATATTTACAATTACATCCAGATCTTACCACAAAGATTCGCGTATGATTTTTGTGTTTATTTGATTATCTTTTATAAACTGTTGAAGACGATTTTTCTTTTTAGTATTGTTCTATTAATCTAATTCGTTAGTATAGCATATAAGTGTATCTGCAAATAGATTGTTCTTTCTAGTACAGTATATAATAATAAAGTTATAATTGGTGAATAGTTTTGTTTAATATATTTGTCGAGTGTTCAGCTATTTAATTGATATGAAGTACTCGAGTGCTTTGTAATTAATATACACTTTGATCTAGTACAAGGATCTGACAAGTTTGACTTTCTAATAGCCTAGGGATTTAATGATTGCAAGTATTTCTTTATTATAAACTTTGTAGTTCAGCTTGGCAGCGATTATCGTTTTCGAAAAGTAGACAATTAGTAATTATTCATTGTTGTGCTTTTGAAATAGTATACTAGCGATTATATTATTGGATATATCGGTTTTCAGTATATAGGGTAGTGTATAATCGTAATGCTATAGGAGAGGAGTGGAGATGAGTCTATCTTTGAGTATATCAAATGCAATTTGACAGATTTCATCGAAGTGGAATTTGATATTTGCTTTTGTGAGTTTATAAAGAGATTTTGCTATTATATTGTAATTCTTGATGAATTGGTGATAAAAGTTACAAAAACCTAAGAACGATTGGATACCTTTTATGGTAGTGGGGTAAGTTCAAGTAGCGATCACTTCAATCTTTTCTGGATCGATTTGTACACTGTTTGTAGAGATAATAAAACCTAAATACTTTGTATGTTTGATGTTGAATTCACATTTCTTGAGGTCTGTCTGGAGACTAGCGGACTCAAGTTATTCGAGGACGTGCTTGATGTATTCCTTGTGTTTATCTTTGTTTCAGAATATATAAGAATATCATCAAGGTAAGCAGTATAGAAGTCATCTAAATAGTCAAATAGGATATTGTTTATATATCGTTGATAAATCGCAGGATCGTTTGTCAGTCCAAGAGTAAAACTTTGCATTTATAGAAACCATATCGAGTGCGGAAGGTAGTATATTCTTTGAAAACTGGATCCATGCGGATGCGATAGAATGCTTGTCGAATATCTAATTTGGTATACACCTTTGTACCAGTAAGTCGTGCGAGTATCTCGTTAATGAAAGGTAGAGGGTACCTGTCTTTGCATATTAAAGAATTAAATAGTCGGAAGTCTATACAGAACCTTAAGCTTCCATTTGGCTTTCTCATAAAAAAAATCGGTACTGTAAACAATGCTTAGCTGAGTTCTATAAATCCTTTAGCAAGATTTTCTATAATATATTCTTTAATAACCTTAAACTATTCGAGCAACATTTTATATAGGGAACTGTATTTGAAAGCTTTTTCACCTTCTCCTTCAAATATAATCTTGTAATTATACAACCGGGAGAGAGATAGGATATCGGACTTGTGTTTAAAGAACACTCAATGATATTACTAATAAGCTTCAGGGATTGGAGGCTCTGTCTCGATATTTGCAATAACGTGATTAAGAGTAGTAATAATTTCTGATTTAAAACTGTTTAAGGCAACAATTGTGGTTGAGATTCGATAATTATTGTCTTGATTAGATTTGTGAATCGAAATGATATCGTTAATCTCTATACATATGATTGTAAAGATCTCATAATCCTTGCTTCTTTTGCAAATGAATTGAAATTGAGTCGGTTTGAGTATATAGATATTGAATATATCAGAGATACAAAGCAAAAGGGATTCATAAACAGATTGAATAGAGATTTGACCAAGAATAGGTTTCTTTTTCAGATTGATTAGAATCTGAGTTTCGATCGTATCTGAGATTACTGTATTAGTTTCTTAAAGAAAGGTAATAAGTATCTCAAATATAATCAGTGCTATAATCGATTATCCATTGTCAAGTCGATAATACATCTCTTCCAATCAGGCATTCCGATCATCAGCATCTTTCTATCTCAAATAATTGATTCTGGATTATTGAAAACTATCTCTAGTTAAAAATATATTTTTTGATAAGGAAATAATAGAAGGATGCTCAGAAGGCCATTTGAGATATCGATTAAAACAATTGACTTTAACTCGGGTTTTTGCTAATTATTTGTGATCTAGGATTATATTATGTGAATCCAAATCGGTAATGAGAAATAGCAAATAAGATTATTGTTGAGTATCAATTGTGAAATTAAGAAATATAAAATAAGTGATAGTTTTATCTTGTACACCATTGTAGCTTTTGACTTCAATTGGTGGTTCGAGTAGTATAAAGCAAGGTTTGAATATAAGGAATAATAATAAAAAGAGTGTCTTATCAATAAAAGCGAAGCTATTTGCTCCGAAATCTATAAGAGATTGAGTATTGTATAAATATCCGTTTTTCGAAAGTATGTATAATAGGTTCATGGAATCATTTCCCATTAGTTTTGTCAAATCGAGGAATCTTATATCCCGGATTGCGCTTAGGAGGGAACTTCTATCTAAACGTATTGATTTAAAACGTTGGTTTTCGATAGTACGAGCGGACTCGATAGCTTTCGCTTACACTTCTTGATTTACATCCTTCTCGGTATTCTCTTCTACATTGTAGAACTCTTTGTTTTCTCCAATCTTTTGGATTTCGGTTATAGCGTTTACATTACCTATATATAATATAAAACTGCAATTCACTCCCAATGTCGAAACAGTAGTACTTATAATTGAAATTGTTTTCTGAAAATGGAGTGTTATTTGACTTAAAGATTTCTATATAGCCAATAAAAATACAAGGAGGATATTGAATATAAAACTAAGTAGATAGGTTCGAATTACCCGATGAGTAGAGAGTGCTTTTAGGGGTAGTCGATGAATCGGTATTACTAAATGACTTTTTAAGAGATATCTCTTTAGTCGTTCTGTAACGATTGCATTTTCGAAATATAACTTCGAGTTTGTCGATTTTAATAAGCTTGATAGCCAGATCCTTAATATATAGCATTTGTTGATATAAAGGCCAATAGCTCGTCAAAAGAAATTGGATATTTTTCTTTCCAGATCGCGAAAAAGAGTTGTTGGATTGGTAATTTCCGTCTGTATAGCTAATAATCTAAACCTGCAATACCATACTAAGAAGTTTTCTTGTTGGATATTATTAGGCATAACCCCAATATTCGTACTCAGTTCATACATGATCAGCTTTAGCCGGGGTTCTTGTAAAGGACTACAAGTTGATCGATCAATTGCTGTCCTATCAAGCAGGGGACTTGAGTGTACAGTAAGAATACATATTCTTGTACCTCTCCTTCCATCTAATCTACTATATAAGATTGCTATTGCATTTCCGAAATAAGTGAATTTTCGTAAAGTTCGAGTTGCTCGGTAACCAATAACTACCAGAGACTTGCTTTCAGCTCCACACCATCTTTAAATTTGAATAAAAGATTGATAGACTTTGGAATATACAAACACTCTACTACAATGATAAGTAAACGAGAGTGGAATGTTCGGTAAATTTGTGGGTCGCTCGGCAGAGCAACCGGGTTTGAGAGAGGTCTGCTATCGATACTCAGAAGGGATCGTCGCGAAGACTGACTTCACAAGCGAGGGTTTTTCTTATTCTTCCTTTTCCCGGTAATAGAAGATACCCTCTCAATAAAATCGACTGGAATATCAGAAGTCCGGGACTCCGCAATTCGCAAGGGAATCTGTATGATATTGCTGTCGGTGTCTTGAAGGTTGAGATAGATGAGCGGTACTAAGACTACACTATAACAATTCGTCTTTAAGTCTTGCAATTTCATTCCGCAAATCCTCAAAATCTTTAAAGATCGGCACTTGTTCTTCCTGTGACGGGAGAGTGTACGTCGGCATACTACCCTCGAGAGTTAATGCCTTGATTGAGGAGTTGTTTCCAGACTGTTTACCCTTTCCACATCTACCAGTATTTACATTAGAACCGTAAGGACTATAACCATTGCTCCGTTGAGATTGACTGTCATCGGCTGGGGGTGTTCGGCCGGCGAGAAAGGAAGAGCGATGAAGTCCCTTTGAGATAAATGGGTTGGATATAATAGTGATACTTGTAACTCTATATATTGGGGGTTTATTGTCTTCCATCAAGTAGATTTACTCGAAATCAGCTTTCTTCCTATAAGTAATATTGAATGTCCTCGATATACCCAAGAAGGTATTATAGTTATAAGGTATTATTTAATCGGCCACCAGATGGCTATGTGATCGTATAGTGAGTTGTAGATAATGTGACACTTTGCCTTAGAAGAACTGCGAGAGCAGGGTACAATTTATCCTTAGAATCTACAACTACAGAATCGGGAGCAAAGCGCTTGTAGAGCGCTCCTATATACTAGCTATGTACACGTGATCGTGCACGTGCGCAAGCGCGCACGTGAGCGATCGCAGCTGCGATTGGGTGCGATCCGTGACAATTCTATCCAATTGAATAGATTTATATCGTTTTCTTCGAAGTATAGGGATTATTCCTAAATCGGCTTGATATTAAGCTGAAGTTTTTTTTTTAGTATTGATTGAATGCTTTGGTAATAACTTGGCTAATCGGAAAGTATATTATTTGATATTTGAATCTAATCGGATTTTGGAAGGTTTTAGACCGGCTTTTACTTCTATTGAAATAATTGGAGCTATTTTGAATACTCCTAATATCTTGCAAAGGGTTAGGTTTTGAAGTGATTATATTATATTCTTGAAATGAGTTTAATCTTTCCATTAAATCACTAAACCATAGTTAGCTATACTAGTTATATATACTATATATAATTGTCTGAGAGCTTTAGAATTAAGGCCCTTTTCGATATTAGCTAATCAGACTATTCGATGGAAGGCTTCTTTGACTTGTATAATTTGAATATTAATATATTGATTGAATTTGAGGTTTGAATCGAATCATATTCCCAGTTATCTAATTAGGGATTGAGGTATAATTGTTTCGGAATTGGATAGTGTGATTGGATAGTTTTTTGTTAGTTTTGATAATGAAAAGTGTATTAGCTTAATTTTCACTAGATCAAATTGAATAGAATTCTTTGAACTGAGTTTATAGATTTGTTTTGTAGCTCTTTCTAAAGATTTAATATTCTTTTTTCAAATGGATGAATTAATGATTAGAGTAATATCATTTATATAAGAAAGAAATTTTACTAAGTTGGATAGGAAAAGATTCCTGATATATATAAGGAAGAGGATTGGGGAGATTGGGCTGCCTTGTAGTATTCCGGTTGAAATTGGCTTGAAGGATTCGATTTGACTATTAAAGAATAACTTCAACTATCTCTACTATAGGAATAAAGCTATCCAGGAGATAAGATTTGTTGATAGTCTTAACTTCTTGTAGATATCCAATAATCGGTTTCTTAAGATATAATCAAAAGCTCCCTTTATATCCATAAATAATACTGAGGTCTTCTTATTAGCTTACTTATTTTTTTCGATTTCTATAGTTAATAATAGTACAATATCAATTGCTGATTTCTTTTGCCAACCTTCTATTTGGCTCTTATATAAAAGGTAATAGTTTTTGCTAAAAATCCTAATTGTTGAATTAGAATCCTTTTATTAATTTTTCCAAGATAGTTTAAAAGTGTAATTACTCTATATGCTTTTGGAAGTGAATAGTTAGGTTTTGAGGTTTTCTTTAGAATAGCTTTAATAGTTTGTTTTTAGTATTTAGGGTAATATCTAAGATTAAAAAGTTTGTTGAAAAGAATAAAAAAGGTTTGTGGATTGCTTTATAAGCTTTTATAATGATTTCTTGAGTGATTTCATTTGGGTTAGAAGTCTTTCCTTATATCTTGGCTAAGCAAGTATTGCTTAATTCGGTTTGAGAAAGATTAGGCCATTCTTATTTCTTGGATTGTTTATATTCTTCCTATTGTGATTTTGAAGTAATAGAAGGGGGTAGAAATAGAGTCGATCTGAAAGCAAAGCACTTTCCTTCAAAAGAGTTTTCTATTGAAATATCCAATATCCTTTGATTTTGAAAGTCTTTAATATAAGCTATTACTTTGAAAATTGTTTATATATTCTCCTTTTCTAAAAATTCATTTTAATGATTTTTCTTTATTATTTTAATAGCTTGAAAGTATTTATTTCTAGCAATTCAATATTCTTTCTTGAAGCTAAGGTTTTTTAGATTTGATTTACTTATTTGCTTTATATTTCCTAATTCTTTTCGAAAATCCTTCAATTCAGATATTCATTATAATTTAGCTCTTTTAATTGAAATAACTTTGGGTATATATCTTTTAATTGCTTTTTGAATAATCTTTATAAATTTGCTTACTATTTGATTTAGAATTAAATAATAATTATTTTTATCTTTTAAGAGATTTAAGGAATCCTTTTTAATTAAAATAATTGAGTTTAAAGTAGAAAGAATAAAAGAATATAAGGATTCCGATTTAAGTATTAATTCAAACTTTTCCTAATTCATTAGTTTAGTATTATATCTAACTATCGATTCAGTATTAAAGATAATTGGGATTTCTTTTTCTTTTAATTTGAATATTATTTCTATATAGTTAGATTCTATATCTGAAAGCATTTGCTAATTATAAATTTGAAAAGAGATTCCTTTTGATATTAATATTAGATCAAGAATATTTGGATTAAAAAGATTAGTTCGATAAAAGGTATTGATTCCAAACTCATTTAAAAAAATGAAATTCTAATCTTCAAATTATTTAGCTAGTTGATTGGCGTTTCCGCTTTTCTTGAAAAAAGGATTCTATTATAAGTAATAGGTATTGAAGTTGTCTAAAAGGATGGTTTCTTGTATAATAAATATATTATATAAGTACCTTTTGATTGTAAAAACTATTCTCTTTAGTTTGATCAGCTTTATTATATATATTAATGATTTGAAAGGTTTTGTTTCCATTTTAATAATTGAAAATTTGTATATCAGAATCTATTAGAGAATCAGAAGCTAGATTGATTATAGCTTAAAGAGTTTTTGATGTGTATAATAGTATATATAGCCGGTAATTAGAATCGAATCTTAATAGTATTTGTATAAAATTGGAGTATATAATAGATCTTGAATTTGAGTAATCAATTTCATTCTTGATAATCTAAGATTCTTAAATCATAATAAGATTGATGTTAAGCTCTATTACAAGCTATAGAATATTCTCTATAGCTTATAACTTCTATTAAGATTTATTTAAAGAATTCGAATATTAGTATAGCTTATAAATTAATATTATCTACTTTTTATTGGATTGTTTAATAAATTTCACAGATTCTTGAATTTGCTATATACTTTCCTTAGCAATTCAAGTATTTGACAGCCAGATATTGATAGAACTTTCCTCTAATATTACAGATTACACACAAATATACTGATATTATATATTTGCTCCCACAAAATCTATAGAAAGGATCCCTTTTACAATGTATATCCTGATATCCAAATCCTTGGCATTTTTGGCATTTTATAATTGATTTGAATTTGTAGAACTTTTCTATTCTTATACTAATACCAGCAATATATAATCGTTTCCGAATAGCTAGCTCTGCTTCTGATTTTGTTGTAAAAACAATCACTATTACTCCTTCCTATTAATAAGCTCTTTTTGATATTGATATAAACCAAAAGGTATTCCTATAGACTTAAAATCCGGGTTGAAGATTTTGATTTCTTTGAAAATGAAATTCATTCCTTTTGATCCTGAAAATTCTTTTATAGATATTTTATAAATAATAATCTTATACCATTCTTAGTCTTTTTGAATCCTTTCGAATTTGATAAGATTACTCCAGATTGTTTTCTTTTCTAATAGAAATTGTAATATAAAGGAATATTTATAATAATTATTATATTACTATTTAGCAATAGGGTTATTGTTGCTATAATCGGGCCTTTGATTCCAATTTTCTGAAATACTTTGTTTATTTGATTTCGTATTAATATAGGCAAAAAGGAAGCTAGCGGAGGTAGTAATGATTCCCAAGGTAGACAAGAAAAACAAAACGTCACCGCGATCGTAGCGACCAATAGCCCTGATCTCCTGTATCGGAAAGGGTCTCGAACAGTATATAGCCAGCCAAATATCTTGAACAGCTCTGAGACATAAAGTAATCAGTCCACAACACTGCGGAGCGCTCCCCAGAAGATCAGGGACAGATCTAGCAGCTACCTTCACTCACAACACAGAGCTTGTATTAATAATTAATAATATGATTTCGATTATTATTATAAATATACAGAAAGCTTTTGATACTCTCTTGAAGCATCGATTCTTAAGCCGAATGATCAAACAAGAGTAGCCAACTTCGCTGCTCAAACTGATAGACTTATTCCTTATAAACAGAAAAGTCAGAATGAGACTCGAAGGCATTACAACTAAGGAGTATCTAGTGGCATGCAGTACCCCTCAGAGGTCCCCATTATTACCTATACTCTATATACTCTATCTTACTGAGCTCCTCAATCGAAATACAAAATTCCATTTCGACTATACAAACGATATCGCGATCTATCACTCTTCCAAGCATCTCTTTATAAATGCTAGGATCCTGCAATAACGAGTACAGCAGATCATCAGATGGGGCAAGGAGAACAGAATCCTATTCGTCCCTAAAAAGTTCGAATTACTTTATATTATTAAACAACATGATATCACTAATCCATTATTGATAGTGAATCCAGATCTGATAATTACTCCAATATTGATTGCAATGAGTGAAAATGCTCAGTCTATTCTGAGATAATTAGGTGTCTTCTTTGATCGCTGGCTTTCGTTTTTACAATACATTAAAATACATATAGTGAAAGCTATGAAAGTAGCTTTGTATATCAGATCGATTGTTTATATTATACATAAGCCGCTAGCTTCCTCTCTAAGAAAAACAGTGATTACCTACATTCTCCTAGTAACACTATTCAGCACGGAAATATAGTATACTGATAAACATAAGCCTAGCCTAGACCAAAGCAATCCAAGTATAAATGCAGGTATAAAAGGTTATCTCCGTTGTATCAATAAAATAATCAATACTACTACAAAAAAAGCGATCCTAATATACAAGACAACACCAATCGTAATTCTTATTAAAAAAGCGGGCCTACTATCGGGGATAATTGCACTAGAACATACTAAGCTGTAATTCGCATTTCGATTAAAAACAATCGATAATCAATATTTACTAATAAATCGTTTGAAGCTAGTAATATAAAAATACAAACGAGAAGCAGGCCACAGTAAGAGGGCCTTTTACAAGAATCCAATGGCTTAACTGTTTTATTCCAGAGATACAACACTCAAAGCTACTCTGCCCGCACTTCTCGATTGACTATAGAACGAATTCAATAAAAGAATTAATCAAGAAAAAACAGCTCAAGCCTTTAAAGAATAATAATAATAACTTCTACCCAAAGATTATACAATCTTTTCTAACAGATTAAAACAAATTATTAATCACAAATATTATATTAAACTATTGTCACGGGTTCACTAGCGTAGTATATTAGCGTAGTGGATGCTTAGTCATCTTTGTCATTATACGGCAAAGTTACATTGTACCACTTTCAACCTCTTTATAGAATATCATATATCCAATCTAGTATTTATCCCTTACACCGTGATAGTATATTCTATCTTTTTAAAGATCCTGTTGCTATATATCAATAGCAATCTGATCTTGACAATAATACTCTAATAAAGATTTCGTCTTCACCTTTGTTTTCGTTCTTGTTTTTATTTTTGTTCTTGTCTTTGTTTTTGTTCTCATTTTCGTTTTCGTCTTTAAAATGATGGATATACCTGGTTCGTTATCTGTAGAAGACGGAATTCAAATACCTAACAATTTTTAGAATAAGTATTCGAATTATTTTTGTTAAATGGTAATAGCTTGCAAATAAACTTTCAAGTATCTCCAACCCCGATTTTCGAAACCCAGCACTCAGCCTTTCTAAGGACAAATAATTATATTTATATTATTTATATAGTATTATTAATAATTCATTAGAATCACTTCATAATATACAGACTAGGATGGATGCAGATTTGAGCAACGAGCATACAGCCCTAGCCGATGTACAAACCCACTTACAAACCCAGATACAACTAAACATAGTATTACAAAACCAGCTTTCCCAACTACTGCAAAACACACCAGCCCAGACTCTCAACTCACCTGCTGACACTCAGCAATAAACCTCCAAAAACCCGGAAACCTTTAAAGGAGAGAAGACTGATGCAATAGCACGACAGAACGAGTATCTAACTTGGAAATAAGGATTACAAATCTGCTGGATGTCTGATGTCATTGTATTTGATACTGAGAAGAAGAAACTTTTGCATATAGTTTCCTTTATTGGAGGATATGTATATCAAAAATGATTAAAAGATATTGATAACATTTTATAAAATAACTTGGTCCATATAATCGCCGATTTGTTCCTCAAAAAAGCTTAATAGCCTTTATGTTACAATCGACTTTGAGGCGGGAAGCAGCGATTCAGTTCGATAAACTCAAGATATTGGAGAAACAGGTTTTTGCAATATTCTATATACAGTTGGAACATTTAGGCAATCAATGTTATAAGTCTGATCGAGAGATGGTTTTTGCTTTAAAGCAAAAAATCTCTGAAGAATTAAAACTTATGGTTTGTATGGACTCAAGCCTCTGTGTACTAGATGATATTGAAGAGTGGAGAAAGAAATTCACAATTTGGAGCCAGAATTACTGGGAGAATGATTATTACAATATAGGTTTATCAAAAAACAACTACAATTAATCTCGATTTAATACAACCCCTTCTATACTTGCTATCGCTCCATATAGTGACCCTATGGAGCTCGATACAGTCAAATTCCAAAACAAGGTATAACAACGCGAGGAGGAGCGCCGTCTCGGCCTTTGCTATTACTATAAGAAACCAGGTCACTCTGTTTGGGATTGCGATGCGAAAAAACAAGCCGATATACAGTGAGTGGCCAGAGGATACAACACAGGACCCTCAAGAGGGGTGTCAGGATACAGTTGCAGTAATGCCGGAAGAGGAAACCAACAATTCGGCCGAGGCGGACAATATCGAAGCAATAGCAATCACAATCAGAATGACTTTCGGGAATATGGCCATCAACAAACAGCCCTACGCGCGACAACAGCTTAATACAGTCCATGGCTATGTCCGAGAATGGTTCTTTAGCACCCTCCGGAAGTGCTTCTAATATCTCTCCACATAACAGTATAATATCACTATCACTGTCCAACAGTATATACGAGTTCCGGGAAATGTATCACCTTCCGCAATAAGTCAGCTGTGGAGGTTATCAAGAAACGAGGAATGGATAAGATATACTGTAGATAGTACTGAGCTGTTACAATTCAGTTCTATAAATAGCAAATCTCTATTTATCCAAACTACTATATTTCCCACACACACTTCCCCTTTTAATATGACCAGCTCTGATTGATAGCGGGTACTCTGGTAAGTATTCACTGACTGATCATTTGTTAACCAATATAAATTCACATTCAACTCTTACCCCATCACTGATAGCTTTACTTAACCGACGGCAATATAGTAGATATCATCACGGAATACTTTACTATACCTATAGTAATAGGATTACATTTAGAAACCTGGATATTCTTTATTACAAAACTCTCCCCGATACACCAGTCATTTTTGGCTTGCCATAGTTACAACACCACAACCCACACATAGATTGGGCGAATATGATACTTTCTTTTACTTCTCGATACTGCGCATGCAATATTGTCGCAAGGGGAACTTGTGCCTTCAAGCACCTATAATCAAATCAATCCAGCAACAATCTGATAATATCTCAATTCTTCAAAGCATTGATCCAAAAACCAAAAGGGTTTTGGATATGTTATCACCATTAAAGATTGTCTCCCAAAAAGCTTATAAGATAAAAGATTATCGGTTATTATATGTAGAGGATGATAATGAACTTGATAATGGTTATAGATCTGAAGATCCTGATATAAAACAAGATATGCCTATTGAAGTAATGCTTACTTTTGATACAAATCATTATTGTATAAGAGTCTGTAATGGGAATACGGATATACAAGTACAGATGATACAAAACCAGTCGAAGATATATCTAGCAGTAGTGAACAAGATTGCAGGACAAAGACAAAGAAAACCAAACCTAGCGAGGGAACCATTATTACTCCTTTCGGTATTATTACCAACAGTTCGAGAATACGAAACAAGTCCAAACATAAAGGACATTCGATGATTATATACCTCGAGCTTTGTTTCTTTTTATCAATAAGATAATGTTCGTGTAATGCGAGTTATCTAGAATGAGTTAGATTAGGCTATAGCATTCAAATATAAGCTCGATTATATTTCTATAAATAACTTTGCTAAAAATGAGTAAAGTTATAAAGACATATTTTAGGAATGTGGTAGTTTGACAAAAGCACTTTCTATAACACTACCACACTTATATAACTTTATTCGAGATTGCTATAAACCGACTTACCTACAAAGGATCTCTAAGGCTAATGTATCAAAGTTCTTAGTAGGAAAACCAGACCTTAATGATGAAAAGATACGAAATACACTTCCTAATTGGCTTCGAGACAAATTACCAGCTTTCCTTTCTCGAAATGCTGAGATACTATTACCACAACGAGCTTGGGACCACAGAATCGAACTAATGCCAGGTAAAGAACCACCTTATTTCAAAAACCGACCACTATCATTATTGGAACTCGAGGTAGTTTGGAAGTGGATTGATGATAACCTTTCTAAAGGATTTATTCGGGAATTAAGATCTTGCAATGCAGTATTACTCCTTTTGGCAGTAAAGCCAAAAGGCGGAATCCGTATTTGTTAAGACTATCGAGGATTAAATAATATTATAATAAAGAATCGCTACCCTTTACCTATTATATGAGAAACTCTTGATACATTGTGCAATACTAGGTTTACTTCAAACTGAATATTATTGCTGCTTTTAATAAACTGCATATTGCAGAAAGGGATGAATGGAAAACAGCTTTTATTATACATTTTGGGTTGTTTGAATCCCTTGTTATGCCCTTTGGGTTATGCAATGCGCTAGCATCTTTCAGCATTATATCAATCATACGCTTTTCAATGAACTCGACAAATACTGTATAGTATACCTTGATGATATTCTTATTTATTCCAGTAATAAAACGGAACACAGGGAGCATGTGCAAACAATTATCCAAAAACTCGTTGATACAGGCTTACAGATCGATATCAGTAAATGTGAATTCGAGACAATATTCATATAGTATCTAGGCCTGATTATCACCACAAACAGTATCAAAATGGACACCGATAAAGTCAAAGCGATTATATCTTAAAAACAACCCCTCTCGATAAAGAACCTATAGCGTTTTCTAGGATTTGCTAATTTTTATTGATGATTTATAAAAAACTTCTCGAAGATTTATTGTTCTTTGAATGACTTATTATGCAAGAATATCTCCTGGGTATGGGATCAAATACATAAGGATACTTTCGAAACACTAAAACAGACTTTCACAACTGTACCTGTCCTTGTGTATTTTGATTATAACAAACGTACGGTTTTAGAGACTGATACTTCGGATTGAGCCTCTAGGAGAATGCTTTCTCAATACAACAATGAGAATGTTTTGCAACCAATAGCCTACTTCTCATCGAAGCACTCAGCAGCAAAATGTAATTACGAAATCTACGATAAAGAGCTTCTAGCAATAATCAAGTCAATGGAAGAATGGCGATCTGAACTTCAGGGCTTGCAATAGGAATTCGAGGTTCTTACAGATTACAAGAACTTAGAATATTTTATTATAATAAAGGCCCTTAATCAACGATAAATTAGATAATCCGAGTTTTTATTCCAATATAATTTTTGTATCATATACAAACCAGGTACTAAAGCTATTCATCCAAATACCTTGAGCCGCAAGTGGGAAGACAGACCAGATCTTTCGAATCCTGACGACAAACGGCTGAAGAATAGAGAAAGAATAGTCTTACCAGTACAAAGGTTCGATATTGATCTGTATAAAGAATTGATAGGGGAAGTAACGCTGGCACCTATGGATTTGACAATACCTATAGGAAACAAGCCTATCGACGAATTGATTAACAATGTCTATACGAAATCCGATATGGCATAACAATTGTTAGCAGCAATTAGAGATCCGTATATACGAAAATGGCCAGCAGAATTCCGAAAGACTATGAAAATCGTTATGCAGGACTGTGGAGTATCCAATAATAGGATATATTATTGTGACAAGCTTTGGATACTGCCTGATGATGAGCTGAAAGTACAAATTATCTACAGGATGCACTCTTCCGGTCCGGTTGGTCATTCTGGACGTATCAAGACTATCGACATCATCTCCCGAACCTATTGGTGGCCAAACATGCATCAGGAGATCGGTGCATATGTGCAAGTATGTATGTTGTGTACTTGTACTAAGTCATCAAAGTCAGTTCCACCGGGGTTCTTAAGGCCTTTCCCAGTTCTATTTCGAGCATAGTCTGATATATCAATTAACTATATCACACTTCTTCTAGAGAGTAAACACTATAACTTGATATATAAACATATCCTAGTAATGGTATATAGATTGACAAAAATACATTACTTCATTAGTGTAAGAATCTTGATTATAGAAAAACTAGTTAATGTATTTATTAGTTGGATATATATTTTACATAGTACATCAAACAATATTATCTCGGATTGAGGTATACAGTTTGTATTAGGATTCTGGGTGTAGTTGTTGGAAAGACTAGTAGTGACTTTAAAACACTCTTCAGTCTTCCATTTGCAGATAAATAGGCAAACAAAGCATATCAACTCAGTTCTCGAGCAATACCTACATGCTTTCATCAACTTCCACCAAGATAATTAAATGGAATGGCTATTATTGGCAGAGTTTGCCTTTAACAATATAGTTTCGGAAACTATAGAATATTTTTTATTCTTTGCTAATTACAATTTTAACCCAAGTATTGGTATGGAGCCAAGTAAACCCTGCCCATTAGAAATGACATTAGCTCAAAAATGTGAATTCTTTAAAGACAATAAAACGGCGGATAGAATGAAGAGGATTCTGGATCAACTTCAAGTATTTGTTAGGTAAGTTATAGATATATACGAGAAGTATGCAAATCGATATCAAACCAACTCACCCCGATATTGTATAGAACAGAAAGTATTCGTTAATACAAAGAATATAAAGACCTCTCAAAAGACAAAGAAACTAAATAATAAATGAATCGGACCTTATAAAGTCATTAAAGTTTACCCACAATCTTATCTTATTCAATTATTAGAAAATATACAAATCTTCCCTATCTTTCATTACTCTTTATTCCTATCAGCACATAACAATAAACAGTTCCCGATACAATCCCAGATCAACAAAGCAGAAGCTGTTACTACACAAAATAAAATCCTTGAAAGAAAAACGGCAAAAAGGAGCCAGTCCAGAAGTAGATATTCGAAGGCATTTTAGATAATCATAATGAGGATGGATATTATTACTTAATCAAATAAAGACATTACACCCCAACTTGACAACCGGCCTCAAATCTTAAGGATAATAAAAAGATCATAGTTTACTATTATTATTTATATCCAGAGAAACCAGATCCACCGAAATAGATATTGAAAAACCCAAAGGCTAAAGCAATTTTGATTCCTGAATAAGAAGCTGTAAAAAAATTTGGGGAGCAAAGGTGTTTATTACAATAAAAGAAAATGCAGTTTGCATAATATACTTTCTTTTAGCTTGCTTAGAACAAGCAAGTCTTAAAGGAGGGGGTATTGTCACAGATTCACTAGCATAGTATATTAGTGTAGTGGATGCTTAGTCATCTTTGCCATTATACGGCAAAGTTACATCGTATCACTTTCAACCTCTTTGTAGAATATCATATATCCAATCTAGTACCTATCCCTTGCACCGTGATAACTATAGATATACAATATATTACAATGACATTCAAATAGCCTCCAGATTTAAGCAAATCCGAAGCAACTCATATATATTCGATACAAAAGCAATAAAAGCATAATACGGATTGAAGTATCTAATCACTATACTTAAAGATCCCTTAAACAGCCAGATCTGGATGTATATTGATAGTATATCGGTTATTTGGGGTATACACAGAAACACACCGCCTATAACATAATGAGCCTTTTATAAATATCACAAAGCAATAAAATAACTTAATGTTAGGATAAAATGGTTATCTGGATATATAAAGATTGAAGGTAATAAGGAAGTAGATCGCTTAGCAAATACAAGTGCAATTAGGCCCATGGACCAAACAATCAACAAGCTACCAACAATCAATAGGGTCCGAATGATTGTCCATCAGAAGTGTTTATACACAGAATCTACCTAATAGGAAAAGATAAACTTCTTTCTTTCCACTAGCTACAAGAAATAGTTTTCTAGATACAGTATAAAGAAGCCAAAGGAATTAATTCTATTAAAAGCAGTCTTATATCAACTGATAACTATGAAAATAGACCACGGTGATTACGCCGCTTACCATCAGCGATTTGGTTATTAAAACAATAAGCTGGACTGCTTATATAGTAGTATTAAAAAACCATATTACTTTTTAAATACACTATAAACAATCTAAAGTGTTTAGATTAACCTCTTGCTCCTATAGAAATGTAATCTAATAAGTAAGCGATTATATATATCAAGAAACTCTTGATTGATTGATTGATTTAATTAACGTCCACCTTCAGTCTATGACTATATAGGACGGCTAGGCCAAATGGTCTAGCGGATAACTTTTAAAGTACAAAATTAGGAATTTTAACAATAGGGTAAGTGAAAACTAATACTGGGGACTCGTTCCCGCTTACTATACGAAGTGCGTATAGTAAGATATAGAGTAGAGAGGGTTAAACCCTTTCTTTTCTATCTTTTCTCTCATCCTCCTCCTTTTCTTTCTATTTCCAAAATGGCTCTCTCTTCTTCTCTTATTGTCTCTTCTTCTTCCACAATTTCGTTTTGTATCTCGGCTCTTGATAGGTGCCAAGTTTGAGTAGCGATTTTGGTAGTATTGATGAATTTGATTGCTAGTTCGATATCTATTTTTGTATGTAGCAGAAATTGTAGATTGATTTTAGAGATTGGTATTTCTTTGAAGATTTCCTTTCTTTCTTTTCTATATATTGGGCAACCAATAAGGAGATGTGCAGTTGTTTCGATATTGTTGCAGATACACTTATTGTTTGAAAGTTTGTATCGATGTAAATAAGACTTAATATAATTGTGGCTGATTTTGAGTTGAAAGAAGGCGCTAGTAGTATTTCGCTTAGTACTTTCTGGTAGCTTGATTTTGGAGCTGATTTTTTATGGGAAGAGTTTCGAATAGGTTGTATCTGATTGATTTGATCTGGATTCGTATTGATTGAGAATCTCTAGCCATTGATCGGAATCGTATTCCTTTATTATCATACCAAGTAGCCCTATACTGGTTTCACTTGAAGTGGCCTGTATTGAAGTTGCTTCTTTCGCTAATTTATCAGCCATTTCATTTCCTTATATCGAAGTGTGATCTGGAACCCAATTTAAAGAAACTTCAGCTCCTTTTGCTCTAATATCCTCTGCTGTCTTGATTGCTTGTATTTGATAGACTTGTCCAGAATAATCGGAGGGGGTTTTTAGATGATAGAGTCTAGTTTGGTTATCCGAATAGATCTTAAATTTCTATCCTTTATATACTACAATGCTAGTATATTCGATAGCTTTTGTAACTCCCAATAATTCTCCATTATATACTAATTGATTGATATCAATATTCGAACATTTTCGATAAAAGATTGATCCATTTGATTGTATTGCAACTATCCCTATTTCTATTCCAATTCCTTTTTTGATAGAAGGTGTATCAGTATATATATAAACTGTATTTTGATCTCTGTGTTTAAATATAATATTGTGAAGAGTAGCTGTATCTTCTTTCGAGGCTTTATTAATATTGACTTTGTAAGGTGTATCTCTTTTCCAGGGAGGGAAGTTGAAATGGGTAATCTTTTTGAGAGTAGATGAATTGAAATCTTGTTTTATGGATTCTTTTATTTTATCTAATTGAAGTGGCTTGTATTGTTTCCTTCGAGGGGTAGTTATTGCTTCTAGGTCCGATTTGTGTTGAGATAGCACTTCTTTTTCGATATTGATTGGATAATTTGGTAATAGTTTTACTAATCGAAAGGTATATCATTTTATATTTGAATCTAAACGGATTTTTGCTGGTTTTAGTTTTGCTTCGATTTCTATTAAAAGGATTGGGGCGGTTTTGAAGACTCCAAGTATCTTTCGAAAAGCTAGATTTTGAAGTGATTGAAATGTGTTCTTGAATTTGATCTAGTCTTTTCATCAAACTTCCGATCCGTAGTCAGCAATACTAGTTATATAAACTATGTATAGCTATCTTATAGCTTTAGGACTAAGGCCTTTTTCTGTATTAACTAAGCAAGCTATTCGTTGAAAGGCTCTTTTCGCTTGTATTGCTCTGATATTGATGTGTTGATCGAATTTGAGATTCAGATTGAACCAGATATCAAGCTATCTAATTAGAAATTGGGGTATTATTGTTTTCGAATTGAATAAAGTAATAGGATATTGAGCTGTTAATTTGGAAGAGGAAAAATGCATTAGCTCTGTTTTAGCTAAATCGAATTGGATTGCATTCTTTGAGCTGAGTTCGTATAATTGTTTTGTAGCTCTTTCTAATAAATTAACATTCTTTCTCCAAATAAATAACTTAATGATAAAAGCGATATCATCAATATATAAAAGGAATTTGATTGAATTGTTTTGGAAAAGATCTTTAATATAAATCAAGAAGAGGATTAGCGAGATAGGGCTGCCTTGTAGTATTCCGGTCGAAATTGGCTTGAAAGATTCGATTTGATTATTAAAAGATAGTTTTAGTTGTTTTTGTTGAAGAAATGAAGTTATTTAGGAGATAAGATTGGTTGGTAGTTTTAGCTTCTTGTAGATATCCAATAATCGATTTTTTGAAATATGATCGAATGCTCCTTTTATATCCATAAATAAAACCGAAGTCTTATTATTAGCTCGCTTGTTGCTTTCAATTTCTGTATTCAAAAGGAGAGCTGTATTGATTGCCGATTTCTTTTGTTGTCCTCCCATTTGGCTATAATGTAAGAGATGGGTAGTTTCCGCTAGATATCCTAATTGTTGAACTAGAATCCTTTCGCTTACTTTTCCTAAGCAATTGAGAAGTGCAATAACCCTATACGCTTTTGGTATCGAATAATCTGGTTTCGAAGCTTTTTTTAGGATTGCTCCAGTGGCTTGTTTCCAGCATTGTGGGTGGTATCCAATATTGAGAAGCTTGCTATATAAAATAAAGAAGGTTTGTGGAATAGCTTTATACGCTTTTGTAATGATTTCTTGAGTAATACCATTTGGACCAGGAGTTTTCCCTTGAATTTTAGCCGAACAGGCGTTCTTTAGTTCATTTTTAGAGAGATCAGGCCATTCCCATTCATTGGATTGTTGATATCCTTCCCATTCAGGTTCAGCTGTAATAGGAGGTTGAGGGAACAGAATAGTTCGAAAAGCAGAGCATTTTCCTTCAAAAAAGGTTTCTGAAGCAATATCAGGGATCCTTTGATTTTGATAATCCTTTGTATAGGCTATTGCTTTGAAAATAGTTTGAGTGTTTTCTTTTTCTAGGAAATCGTTCCAATGATTCTTCTTTGCTGTTTTAATAGCTTGAAAGTATTTGTTTCTGATAATTCGATAAGCTTCTTTTGAACTAATATTTTCGAGATTAGATTCAACTTGTTATTTTGCTTTTCCTAATTCTTTTCGAAGGGCTTTCAATTCAGAAGACCACTATAGCTTAGCTCTTTTGTTTGTTATAACCTTCGGAGTACAGCTTTCCATTGCCTTTTGGATAATCCTTGTAAGTTCGCTAGCAGCTTGATCCAATTTGGAACGATATATATCGTTTTCTTGAAGGAAATCAATCGAATCTTGTGTGGTTGTTGTAAACATACTTAGTTCGGCTAGAGTGGGCGAGTGTTTGGCTTTGAATTGTAGAATAGATTCGAATAGCTCCCAATTGGCTAGCTTTGTATGATATCTGATTATTGGCTCTTGAAGAGGGGTATTTGGATTCTCTTTTCCTTTTAATTCAAATAGAATCCCTGAATGATTGGATCCAGTATTAGAAAGTGTTTGCCAATCTTGTATCCTTGAAGAGATGCTTTGAGAAGCTAATATGAGGTCGAGTATACTTGGATTTGTCAGATTAGTTCAAAAGAAAGTAGTAACTTTAGGTTCATTCAATAGACTTAGATTTTGATCTTCAATTTACTCTACTAGTTGATCAGCATTAGCACTTTTATTTGAAAGAGGATTCCATAATGGATAATAAGAGTTGAAGTCGCTTAATACTATTATTTATTGATTAATCAATAGATTATAAAAGGATTGATCAATTGTATATCCTTTTTCCTGTATTTGATCTGCTTCGTTATATATATTGATAATTTGGAAGGTTTCGCTTCCATTTTGGCAGTTTATTATCTGTATATCCAGGTCTATTGGCGAATAAGGGGCTAGATTAATTGTAGCTCGGAGGTCTTTGGAAATATATAGGAAGGTTCGGGGTTTGAGATCGGAATTGAAGTTGGAGAGAATTTGTATAAAATTGAAGTGTATAGTCGATCTGTAATTAGAGAAATTGGTTCCATTTTTTTGAATCCAAGATTCCTGAATTAAAATCAGATCAATATTGAGCTCAAGAGCAAGCTGTAAAATATTCTCTATGGCTTAGAAGCTTTTGTTGAGGTTTATTTGAAGAAATCTGATATTATTGTAATATATTGATTAGTGCTATTGGCTTTTTTGTTGAATAGCTTTAAAGATTTCATAGTTTTTAGAGCTAGCTATATGATTTCCTAACAATTAGAGCATTTAGTGATAATATGAGAGCAGAGTTTTCCTTTTAAGTTGCAGACCATACAAAGGTGTATTGCTATAATGTGTTTGCCTCCACACAATCCGCAAGAAGGGTCTTTTTTGTAATACAAGCTTTGATACCCAAAGCCCTAGCATTTTTGGCATTGTGTAGTAGGTTTGGATTCGTAGAATTGTTCTATTCTGACATTAGTGCCTGCAATATACAACCGCTTTCGAATAGCTAGTTTGGCTTCTGATTTTGAGGCAAAAGCTATAACGATAGCGCTGTCTTTTTGGTGGGCTCTTTTGGCTATTGGAGTGAGCCAGAAGGGAGTTCCTATTGGCTTGAAATCTGTATTGAAGGTTTTGATTTCAGTTGTAATCAAATCCATTCCTTTGGGCTCAGAGAACTCTTTTATAGGGATATTGTGAATAATAACTCTATGCCATTCTTAGTCTTTTTGAATCCTTTCGAATTTGATAATATTTTTCCAGATGGCTTTCTTTTTAATTAGGAATTGTATTATAAAGGGATCATTAGTAATAATAATGATATTGTTATTAAGAGAGAGTATTGCTACAGCAACTATTGGTCCTTTGATTCCAATTTCCTGGAAGACTTTATTAATCTTGTTTCGAATTGTTAAAGGCAAGAAGGTTTTGGAGTTAGGGATTTCTGGTTTGATTAAGAGTAATCGTTTTTGGATAATACTAGTCTTTTTCTCTATTGGAATAGATTTGTTACTTTTTCCTTTAGTAACTAGATTCCATTCCCCTTCTTTTGTAATATTAGCATAAGAAGGTTTTGATGTTGATATTGTAGTACTAATGGGAGCCGATTTGGTTAAAGCTTTGGTTTGAGATTCGATTTTCTGTATAACTATTTCCAAATAATTGATTTAGGATGTAATGATTTTGGAAGCTATAATAAGATTTCCTTTTTCAGTATATTCTCTAAAGATTTCTAAAAGATCTAATAGCTTAAATTATTTGTCACATGATTAAAAGAGAATGAAAGCTAGAACTATAAGATCTCTAGCTTTTAGAATAACTTCTTTAAAAATAATTAGATCGTTTTGGATTTTGAATTGCTTGTTTGGATTGGTAAGTAATGTAGTAAAGTTTCGCTTTTTGTTTTGATTAAAGATTTGAATGATGTTGTTTGGCTTTTGAGTAATAAAAGGATCGCTAGGTATACTGAAATCTTGTATTCTGATTTCAGGACTAGTTATTTGATTGATTGATAAAGTACGGCTTGATAATTCGATTGGGGTTCTTCTGGAATAAGTAGGCAAATTTAGGATTGTAAAAGGGCTGGAAGTGATTGCTGGATAGGTATTTGGTATTATAGATTGGTCTGGGTGGCTTCTCTCATATCTATATCTGAAAGAATATTCAGATTAGTATTTGGAACCTCTACAACTATATAATCAGAGTGTTCCATATTGATGTTGAGATTGGGTTGTCTGTTCTGAAGTCTTGGAACAGAGTTTTTCACGCGTTTTTTCGCGTGCGTTTCGTGTTTCGAAGCGTCGACAGCAGTATCACAACAACTACTGGTCAGAATCACTTGGAGATAATTGCAATGGAATTGTATTGATAACTATGATCTAGAGCGATCGTAAGAAGGTCGTATTTCGAAGAAAAAGTTTCCTTCGAAATTTGTTGTGTGTCAAGAAACTCTTATATATACCTAGTAAGCTCACTTAGCTGATTATCGACTCAGAATTCTATATTCAGATTTGTTCTAATTATTAAAGGATTCTTAGAAAGTAATAATCTTTTCAATAAAGCTTATTATCTATTTCTTATAAACTTATTACTCAACTAATCATTCGAATATACTATATTTCTAAAAACCGCAAATCCAATATATAATACAAGAGCCCTGCTGCTCGGCTAAACAAATAGCAACCCATTCTTGCTTTTTCTCCTCTATTATAAGGATCGAAGCTTACAACAAGCCTATCCACCCAGAAACCAAACTCTGCCTCAACAACAACCCGGATCAAATATTCCCTTCTGGAAATAGAAGCGGATCGTATCTGTAAAGAAGCGAATAGCCCTTGGTATTGAAGTTAAATTGCTAAATTCGGTCGCGACGATCACGCTGCTCAAATAGTTCCTTATCTTAACACATCTAAATACCCTTAGGGAGGTCCAAAACAGACGTTAATTAATATAAATAAAAAAATAAATAAATAGGCAAAAAGGAGATAATATTCGTAATCTCTGGTTTGATTAGGATTAAATGTCTTTAAGTAATTTCAATCTTCTTATCTATTGGAATAGACTTAATAGCTTTCCTTTACTGACTAGATTCCACTCTCCTTCTTTTATTATAATTATATAATTAGATTTAGTTAGTATTGTAGTAATTGGAATTGGATTTTTGACTAGTATTTTAGCTTGCGATTCGATCTTTCGTATAGCTGATTCAAGATAAGTGATTTGAAATACGATAATATTGAAGACTATAATAAGCTTTCCCTTTTCAATATATTCTCTAAAGATTTTAAGAAAGTCTAAAAGCTTAGATTGTTCGTTATATAATTAAATGAAAATGAATACTAATAATATAAGGTCTCTCGCTTTTAGGATTACTTTCTTTGATATAATTGGTTTGTTTTATATTCTAAATTGTTTATTCTGATTGCTAAGGGGTATTATAAGGTTATGTTTTTTATTCTAATTGAATATATAAATAGTATTGGTTATATCTTGAGTAATAAAAGAATCACTAAGTAGATTAAACTCTTTGACTCTTCTTTCAGAAATAATTAACTGATTGATTAATAGAATAGGACTAGAGATTTCGAATTGGGGGTTTTCAAAAGACAGAGAAGGATTTGAAGGTATTAGGATATCTAGAACAACAATAGAATAAGTGTTTGGTATAATAAAGGCTTCAAAAGAAGCCTCCATCATAGCTGTATCCCGAAGTGTTAATAGATTATTAAGACAATCCATATTGGGAGTTATATTCTTATTTTGAAGGTTTGGAGTGAAAATTTTACGCGAATTTTCGTGTGAGTTTCGTGTTTAAAGTGTTGATGACAATATCACAACAATCATTAATCAGAATCACTTGGGGCAATTGCAATCAATTTGGTTTAATAGCTATGATCTAAATCGATCGCGAAAGGGTCGTATTTCGAAGAAAAAGTTTCCTTCGAAATTTGTTGTGTGTGATACATCCCTAAATTACTTCTATCTCCTAGAGTAATAGTTATAGAAACCCTGATTACTCTGGAGGTAAGGATTATAATGTATGAGAATGAATACTTCAGTAAATACTTATATAAGCTCAGTACAAATCTGCCGATTGTATTAATCGTATTATATATATGCTTAGTATGTAATTAAAGTTAATGGAATCTCAATATAGAATTTATTTATTTTATTTATATTAATTAGCGTCTATTTTGGACCTCCCTAAGGGTATTTAGACATGCTAAGATAAGGAACTATTTGAGCAGCATAATTGTCGCAACCGAATTTAGCAATTTAACTTTAATGCTAGGGGCTATTCGCTCCTCTACAAATACAATCTGCTTTTGTTTCCAAAAGGGAATATCTGATTTGGATTGTTATTGAAATAAAGCTTAATTCCCAAATAGATAAACTTGTTATAAGCTTCAATCCCTATGGTAAAAAAGAAAAAGCAAAAGTGGGTTGTTATTTGTTTAGTTAAACAAACGGCTCTTATATTATATATTGAGTTTGTAATTTTTAAAGATATAATATATTCGAGTAATCAATTGAGTGGTGAGTTTATAAGGGATGGGCAACAAGCTTTATTAAAAAGATTATTGCTTTCTAAAAGTCTTTAATAGTTAGGATAGATTTTGAGTGCTAGAATCTAAATTAGTGATTAGCTAAATGAGTTTGTTAGGTTATATAAGAGTTTCTTGATATATTATAATTGCCTGTTTATTAAATTATATTTTTATAGAGGCAAGGGTTAGTTTTTAAATACTTTAGATTGTTTATAGTGTATTTAAAAAAAATAATATAATTCCTTAGTATTGTTGTATAAACAATCTAGCTTGTTATTTTGATGATTAAATCGCTGATGGTAAGTAGTCTAATCGCCATGACCTATTTTCATAACTAGCAGTCAATATAAACTGCTTTTGGTAGAGTTAGTTTCCTTTAGCTCCTTTGTATTTGTATCTAGGAGATTACTTTTTGTAACCAGTGGAGAGAGAGGAGTTTTATTTTTTTTTACCAGATAGATTCTATATATAGGCGTTTTTGACAAACAATCGTTTGAACCCCACTAATTGTTGGTAGCTTGTCGATTACCTAGTCCATAGGTTTAATTGTGCCTGTGTTTGTTAGTGATCTACTTTCTTATTGTCTTCGATCTTTATATATTTAGATGATTATTTTATTCTGATGTTGAGTTATTTATTACTTGGTGATATTTATAAAAGGCTTATTGTATTGTAGATGATGTGTTGCTATTATATACTTTAAATAAACCAATAGTACTGTTAATATATATCCAGATCCGGTTATTCAAGGAATCTTTAAGTATAGTAATTAGATACTTTAATTCATATTATTTCTTATTACTTTTATATTAAATATATATAAATCGCTTCGGATTTATTTAAATTCGAAAACTATTTGAATATTATTATAATATATTGTATATCTGTAGTCAACACAATATTTGCAATCAATAATTTGTTCTAATCCATCAGAAAAGATCATATAATCTTCAGATAAGAATTGTCACCACTACTCTTTGAAGACTTAAACTACTTCTTCTTTAATTAATCCTTTTATTGAATTCATTTTACAGCTAATCGAAAAATACAAACGGAATAGCTTCGAACATTACATCTCTAAAATAAAATAGTTAAACCACTAGATTCTTATAAAAGGCCCTCTTGCTGTGCCTACTCCTTATCCGCATTTTCATATTACTAGCTTTAAACGATTTACTAGTAAATGTTGATTGTCGATCGTTTTTAATCAAAATACGAATCACAACTTAATATATTCTAACACAACTATCCCCAATAGCAGACCCACTTCTTTGATAAAAACTGCAATCAATATCATCTTATATACTAGAATCGCTCTTCTTACAACAATATTGATCACTCTATTAATACAACAAAAATAACCTTTTATACCTATACTTATACTTGGATCGCTTTGGCCTAGACCAGACTTATATTTACCAATATACTATACTTCCGTGCCGAATAGTACTACTAAGAGAATATAAGTAATTACTACTTTTCTTAAAAAAAAAGCTGGCGGCCCATATATAATACAAATAATCAATCTGATATACGAAACTACTTTCATAGCTTTCGCTATATATATTTTGATATATTATAAAAACAAGAGCTAGCGATTAAAGAAGATGCCCAGTCATTTCAGAATAGGCTAAATACTTTCACTCGTTGTAATCAATACTAAAATGATTATCAAATCTGAATTCATTATCAATAGTAGATTAGTAATATTATATTATCTAATAATATAAAGTAATTCGAACTTCTTAAAAACAAATAGAATTCTATTCTCCTTGTTCTATCTAATGATCTGCTATACTTGTCATTACAGGATCCTAGTATTTATAAAGAAATACTTGAAAGAATAATAAATCGCAATATTATCTATATAGCCAAAACGGAATTTCATATTTCAATTGAGGAATTTAGCAAATAAAGTATATAGAATATAAATGATAATAGGGATCCCTAAAGAATACTATATATTATTAGATATTTCTCAATTGTAATATCTTTGAGTCTCATTCTGACTTTTTTATTTGTAAGGAATAAATCTATCAGCTGAGCAGCAAAGTTGATCACTCTTGTTTAATCATTCAGCTCAAGAATCAACACTTCAAGAAAACATTAAAAGCTCTCTGTATATTTATAATAATAATCGAAACTATATTGCTAATTGCTAATACAAGCTCTATATTGTAAGTAAAGACAGTTACTAAATTTATCCCTGATTTTCTAAGAAGCGTTTTGTAGTGTTATAAACTGATTACTTTATGTCTCAAAGCTGTCCAAGATATTTGGCTAACTATATACCGTTCGAGACCCTTTCCGATACAGGAGATTAGGGCTATTGGTTATCACAACTGCGGTGACGTTTTGTCTTTCTTGCCTATCTTGGGAATCATTACTACCTCCGCTAGCTTCCATCCTTCTGGGTAGTAGTTTAGAGCTAGACATAACAGAAATGAATTATATTATAACTACTTTCTAGAATATATTATAATACAAAGTAGATTCGCTATATCTACAGACGCTTTTCCGGCTTACTTGTAATAAAGCTATTAATACTAAGCTTCTATAAAATCTTCTAATTACATTAAACTACTTATTACATAATTACCTTTGGAAGTTTTGGCCAAACCAAAATCATTTTTTTATATCTTTATTCCTATTTGTTTTTTAAGCCTATTTGATATTTCTATTATACCCTCTACCCTATAATATCCGATTATAGATTAATATACGCATTTATCAAGCTGCGCTTCGGGTATGCTGACGATGTCTGCATCTACCGCGCATCCAAGAACGTTCGCAAGAACGTTGGTCTCCTCAAACGCGATCTCCGCCAGATTTTCCAGTGGGGTGAACGAAACCGCATAGTATTTGCACCGGAAAAGCTAGAGATGATACACCTCTCCCGGAGGAGAGAGGCGTACACCCCGCACCTGGAGGTGAACGATGAGATAACGATCCGCCCAATCAGCGAGACGGGCGACGAAACTGTTCAACCAGCCCTACGCTGGCTGGGAGTCTGGTTTGATCGGAAGCTCTCCTTCAAAAGACATGTAGCAGAACGAGAAGCAAAAGCCCGCAAGGTCGCGAGGCACATCAAAGGGCTCGCACAGACACGTCACGGCCCGCCAGCTGCGGCGCTGCGCAAGGCGGTGATCACCTGCGTCCTCCCCACTGCCCTCTATGGATCCGAGGTATGGTACACAGGCCGAACGAAGCCAAACCGGGCGGGGGGAGCCGCCCGTGGCACAATGGTAAGCACAAGGCTGGGCAGTCACATTACCAAGGTCGATCGAGCGATCGTCCTAGCAGCAAGAGGAGTTCTACCCGCTTGGCGCACGACTCCGACCATTGCGATCCTGAGAGACTCTGGACTACCGCCCGGCGAGCTAGCACTCGAACAGGCACGAATAAGATTCGCGCTCCGACTTTGCAAGGTGGACGAAAACCACCCACTGGCGATTCGCCTAGCGCGAGCACCTCAACGCAAGATGAACAACACCAACCTCCGCAGACTAGCCGGATTGATCCCGAAAGCACCGAGACCAATACTCTCCCCGCCGCACTTCTCCGCAGGGAGCCGCAACGACCCCCACAGGAGGCGTGAAGAAAGAAGCAGCCGCGCTTGAATTCACACAATGGTGGAACCGTCTGCCTGACAGCCATATCACAGTCTTCTCGGACGGCACTGAACAGTACCACCGAGGGCAAAAGATAGTCGGCTACGGCTACGCGATCTACCGGGGACAATTTCCAGTAGCATCCGGCCATGGGGCGATCAACCCGCTCTCGCACGTCTTCGACGCCGAGGTAGTGGGCGCTCTAAAAGGTTTGGAGCGCGCTGTCCGACTGGAGCCGGCTGGGCAGATCACTATGTGTATCGACAGCACCTCAGTCATCTGGTGTATTAGGGGCAACGCCTCCGACTCATCCCAATGGGCGTTTCTGCGCTGTCATGAGATTATGAGGAACAGGCAAGTGGCGATCCGATGGTCGCCTGGACATACTGGAATCCTTGGAAACGAGAAGGCCGATCGGCTCGCCGATCTGGGTGCTCGCAGCGGTCGCATCGAAAACGACAACTCATCGCTCCCCACTATCAGTGGGATAAGCTCAACAGCCAGAACCCTCAGACGAGGGGCAGAACAGAGATGGTGGAAGCGAAATGAGGTTACCCTCGCCGGCCGATACCGTCGCTGGCACCTCAGCTATCAAGTCAAGGAACCTGAGGAACTTGCCCTCCCCCGCCCTATTCTTCAGCGACTGGTGGCGCTCAGAACCGGACACGGGGACTTTGCGTCCTACCACCGACGCTTTCAGCACGACAACGCCACCTCAGAATGCTCCTGCGGATACAGCAAAGAGCCTGAGCACCTGGTGCTCTGCCGACACTCTCGCACCCAATTCAACAACTGGCCGAACAAACCCGGCTTAATCCCGCGAGACACAAAGAGTGCAATCGACTATCTCTCTCTTCTTCTGAAGACCCCAACAGACTTCGCAATCTTCCTAGCGATCACCAATCACTTCGAGCAACCACGCTCAGTCTCTCCGGAGATCCTCTGATCTCCCACTTTCACATTGCCAACCGGGGCTGCACCCCCTCTGGAGCCGCTTTCCCCCCTCCACCGCCGTGTACAAACTGCACCAAACAAAAACTGACAATATAGGGCCCTCTGGCCAGCCGCAAACCTGAGCTACCCAGCATGAAGTGGGTTGAACAGCACCGACATTGCAAGCGGGAGACAAGCGGCAGGAGCGCGCACAGCGCTCCTGGCCGCTTCTCCCCCAGCCTGCATCACAGCCGTAGAAGAACGGAACGCGTGGCTATGCCGGCACCCCCGCTAGCATAGTCCATCCCTAGTACCCCCTGGGAGGTCGTGGCGAGCCCCTACAGCTTGCCCCCTGGATGTAAATTAAAATAAATAAATAAATAAAAAATATACGCATTTATTCTCTCAAGCCATATAAACAATATCACTATCACTATCATTATATATTATGCCTTACAACTAATAACCGTTTTATATTATCTTATTGAATTTCTTCTATACAACAAAACCAACTATATCTTACAGGCTTGCTATTTCAGATCTTTAGCCAGGCAGCCTTTCTATAGTATTTCCAACCCATTAATTAAAGTTCTACTTATAAAATCCACTCCCCCAATGTATAATTTATAATCGAAAGTAAAACACTAGGAATACATTACACATATATATTATAGGATTGGTCTTTACCTGAGATTCTCTGCTGTTGTAATACCGATTGAGTATTGTTGAATATGGCTTACTAAAAGCATCCTTTCTATACCAAAGCTTCTTTGTTGCCATACCGCTCCCATACACTCAAAAATAAGATATTAAAAATATTTTTCCTCCTACTCCATATATACTCCTGCCGGTCCCAATAAACACTATCCTAACCTTTGTATACTTCCTACTATTTCTTTTATTATTTATAAATATCTGATTTAGTATATCCACAGATTGTACATATTATTAAATTATAAAAACTCTACACGCTAGCACCCTAAAAATGTTTTATCGATTTTCATTCGTCAAATTAAGAATATCAGCTTTGTTTCCAATATAAGCTTTAATCAGACTTAGCTATATTATAAAAGCTTCATTATCCACTATTTCAAAAACTAATTCCGCTTTACAGATGTTTTGCCGCGATATACTCTAGCTTTGCTTCCCATATAGATTTGTAAAGACATAGTTTCGCATCAATCCTGCTTTCATCTCTCTTCCACCATCGAATAGTTTTTATTTCCGTTTTGTTAATAATTCTTTATTCCGAGTATCTTTATAATTACCCTTTAGTAATCAATTATATATACCTTCACTTTTAATACAGCCTCCAATTAGTATATAACCACCACCCGGCTCCAGCTAACTCTATTTAGCTCTCCGATCGCATGATTAAAGATTCGTAGGATACACCACATACAGGTGAGAGTCATCGTATCCCATCTCAATATAGAAGTCTTAGCAGAAAAAGCCTTTATTCTAATAGATCTAGAGATGAATAATATAGAGATCTCTATAATGGTAGATATTGTATCTAGATCCTTTTTATAAATAATATAATTAATAAGTATTAGAAGATTGGGTGGAAGAGGCCTCTATATTGACTATATTGTTACGCGTGTAAGCATATTGATCTCCCTGTAGTATTATATGAGGGGATCAATATGCCTGTCTATGGTTCGTCTAATCTAGTCTGTTTAGGTAGCCGTATTACTAATCACTATATGTGCTTAGTATCAATAACTTCTATTCCTTTTAACACTTTCTCATAGGAATTACCACCTTTGATCTCCCTGATCTTCTATACCTTTATTGTTTCAATCCCAGTATGTTTTTGAACCTTTCGAATACTACTCTCACTAAAGATTTAGTTATTCTATCTGCTATTATATCCAATGTATTGATGTAATTAATTACTACCTTTTCTTTTTTAGTAAGATTTCTGATAAAGTGGTAGTATATATCGATATACTTTGATTATTCATATAAATACGGATTTTTGATTAAAGCAATTACTTTTTGATTATTGTCTAACAATTGAATAATATCTCCGTGTATAGATACATATTCAGCCTTTCCAAGATCTTTAAGCACTTAAGCTAACTATCTCCTTTGCTTGGTAAACATCGCTATTGATATATATTCGGATTCAGCATTTAATGTCGCTATTGAATTCTACTTCTTACTAGCTTACAATATTAATCCGCTATAGAATATAGTAACTCCCCCAGAAATACTTTTCCGATTATATCAATCACTTGCCCAGTTTGTGTTAATAAAGACTTTTATAGTATTTATTAATAAATTATATTCCTTTGCGATTTGGTATTATATTTCTTTGGGCCCGTATTTGAGTTTCTGAATAATCGTAGTTTTCAGATATTGTATTAAATTCTTTACTCCTATTCCATAACATTTCGCTAGCTTTGCTATATACTATAACAGTCAGCCTAACACGAAGGAGATATCTGGTCTTGTGTACACCATTAGATAAATAAGACTACCTATGGCTTGTTGATATTCAGTAACATCAATCAGTTTGTTGTTTTCTGTAGTAGATTGTAGGTATAAATAATTAGTAGTAGGTATCTTTTTAGTATAATGCTGAGTGTATGAGATTCCGAATTTTGTAAGCATAGCTTTCAGATATTCTTTTTGATTTAATGTGAGAGATCTGTTTGCTCGATTTCTTATAACCCTAATATTTAGAATTTTGCTAATCTCTCTCAGATTCTTAGTATTGAAGTATAATAAGAGTATTGTAGAAAATTAATTGAATTAATCTTTTGAGATTGAGAAAACAATTATATTATTGATGTATACTAGCAGATTGAGTTGGTAAGCAGTGTATATATAGAGATATGGATTAGCGAGACTTTGGGTAAAGCCCCAATTAATCAATTGAGACTTTAGAAATTGATTCCAATCTCGTTTAGCTTGTTTAAGGCTATATAAGCTTCTTAATGCATATAAGACACATCCATCTGATATCTTGAGTCCCTGAGGTGGTATGAGGTATATCTCTTCCTTGAGATGGGATTCTGTAAAAGCATTCTTTATATCGAAATGCTAGCATTCCAAATTCTCTTTCGCAATAATCGCTAAGAACAAGCAGAGTGTATCGAGTCGTATTGTAGAAGCAAAGATTTCGTTATAATCTTTTCCGAGAATTTGACTAAAACCTTTTATTACTAATTATATCTTGAACCTCTCGATCTCATTGTCCTTTGTCTTTATTATAAATACCTATTTTGTTGAAACAAGGTTTCCTTCTTTTAATAGAATATACTCTTTCCAGATGTTATTTGCAATTAATGAATTAATCTCTTCTTTAATAGCTTACTTCCATTTTTCTTTATATTTGGGGTTCGAGACTACTTGATAATATATAATAGGAATAGGGATTCCTAGAATCTATTTTGTAGGAAAGGCTATATCCTTATTTATAGGGTTTTTTAAGATTATTTACAAGTTTTTGGATAGTTTTTGTTTTAATATTTGTATCAATTCTTAATATAAGCGGTATAAAGATCATAATATATTCGATAGTATTTCTATTTAGATCTACTATAAGCATTGCTATTATTGCTTTAATCAGTTTCTGGATATACTCATCTGATCCATTATTATCTCGCTTGTATTTTTGAAAAGAGTATTTTTTAGAAGTATCTATATTTATAAATGTGATCGGGGTTTCGGTTGAGGATTGAGTTATAGATACAGCATCTAATATCTCTGCCTTCATTGTTCCTGGAGGTAGTATTGGGTTTTTAGATGGATTAATCTCGATGATATTTCCTTTGCTATCTTTATTGAATTTCTGGATATTGTTTATCTTAGGTGTGCTAGGGATTATTATCTTTGGGGTCTTAGGGATAGTAATATCTTGTAATGAATCAGGTGGGCATTCTGGTTTCTCTTATACTTTGTAAGATCTATCTCTAGGTCTTTTATTAGGAACAATATTCTCTGTATCTTGAGAACCTGATGCTGAATTCCTTATTCTCAAATCTAGATCTCCTCCCTTTTTGGATTCATCTATAATCACTTGGCTTACTTGTACGATATAGTCTAGTTTCGGTGAGTATACTCTAATATATCTATTGGTTGTGGCTGAGTATTCCATAAAGATACCTTCTCGAACTGTATCTCATAATTTGTTGTGTTATTGATCCTTTGGGATTGTTTTTGGATTGATATATGCATAGTACTTGCTTCCCTATATTCTACAATAACTGATGTTTGGGGTTGATTCTGTGAACGCTTCGATTGGGCTGACCACGCTGTTATCGATAATTGGTCTAGTGTTTGTTCTGTTTCTGTAGTATGCATTATATTCAACAGCTTTATCCCAGAATTCCAGTGGTAATCCGGATTCCTTTAGTATAGCTCTCATATCGGCTTCGGTAGTACCAATATTTCTCTTGGTAGTTCTGTTCTAATGAGATGATGTTATAGTTGTTAATTCTAATCGGGTCCCAGAATTCCATTTTTTAATAGCTTGGATTAGCTTTGGTGTATTATCAGTCCGAGCAGCTACTATCTTGTTATCAATACCAAGTTCCAATTCGGTTTTCCATTTCTTTAATCTTGATATAGCTTCATCTTTTGTTTTTAGGATCAAAATCCAATTCACTTTTGTTCAGCTGTTTATAATCAATAGGAAATAGCGGTTTCCTTGTAATAATCTTGGGAATAGGCTAGTAATATCAAAATGAATAAGCTTTAGTCTTTTTGTCTTATAAGAACTGAGTTGTTTCGGGATTAGATTCTTTATTTTAGTAAGCGCACAAACTTCGTATACAGAGATCTTGAATGGGACTTTAATCAGTTTTCTTAATATAGTAATTTTATAAAGATTCCGTATTTTCTTTAGATCAAGATGGTTAAATCGTTTATGCTATAATAAATAAGTTTCTAGATCCTTTTTGATCTTGTCTGAGGAGGTATCTAGAGTGATCTCATTTAGCTCAATATCATTAATGATTTCTGTACTCGATAAAGCGATATCTTTATATCTTTTTGCGATATCCGAGATTATATAAATTCCTTTATTCATTTTTGTTTTGATAATATTTATTCCATTTTTTCAAAAGTATATACAATCTGAATTGAACCTGCTCTTGAGTCTAGCTTTACAGATCTTTTTGTTAGAAAGGAGATTAACTCCTAATCCTGGTATATACAATGTTTTTGAGAATAAAACTATGCCCTTATTTTCCAGCTCCATTGTAGCAGTATCTATTCGATCACAGTATATAACTTCCTTACCGACTTTTATTGTCTTTCTCTTTATCTTCTTGATATTTTTAAAAAGAAAAGTTAATCAGATATGTATGAGGAAACATTAGTATCTGTATATTAATGAAAAGGGATGATTTTATGGACAAGCTCTTTAAATACACGGCACTCTTTATTATCAGATTCTTCTTCGCTTTCTAATAAATCGAAATCAACTAGAAGACTCTCGCTATCTACAAGGTGAGCTTGGTTACTTTTCTTAGAGAATGACACTTTGGTTATCTTTTTAAGTGTTGCTCTTTATTACTAGGCTTTATAGTATTTGCGGATTAGAGCTTATACAAATGAGAGATCTTTGCAATCGTGTAAAAAGTATCCTTCTTGTTTATACAGGTAATAAGCAAAGGATTTTATATTATCATTTTGTTCTTGCTTTCCAAATAGGCTTGATTCTCTACATTCTCTTTATTGATTCGGGATCACATACTTTTCATTAGCGATATGAGCTTGTTCTGTTTCTTTGATGCTGAGTTCTTTAGCTGTGAGATACTTGATCTTGTCTCCGACTGCTAGTGTGCTTTGAATACTTATAGTATCGATTATTATTTGGTAATCAATTGATAGGCTTCTTGTAAGAACTAAAAAGAGAGCTTGATCTTTATATGAATTTTTGAATATAGGATTGATTGTATCGAGCTTATATCAATATTCCTTGAGCTTATTCTAAGCTTCAATAATAGTTATTTCCGGTTGATTTGAGGGTTTGAAGGTAAATATCTGGATTATCATCAAGTATAAGTTTGTTGTAATATTATTTGTTCTCGAGTATTTGGATTTCAGATAATTCCATAATATATATGCTGTATCATATTCGTTGGCTAATGCTTTATTGTTATTGTTAAGCAATCTGTATATATATAAAAATGCATTAGCTTTATTCTTTAAATATATAGTTTTCTTTTCAATATTAAATCTGATACACATTGTCGTAACACTTTTAGTAATCGAGAAGAACTCAATGCTATCGATCTTTATCCCAAGTTCTCCGATCTTCGTATAATCCTGAAGTGTAAATTCAATTGTATAAAACTAATCCTTTTCTTTCAATTGTATTTTCATTTGCTGAAACTATTTCTTGTAAATCTCTTAAATAAGAGTTGGGATACGCTTAGCTTACTCCTTGATATCGTTTATTTTGATATCTGTACAGAGAATTTGTAGAGTTTTTCCTTTTCCTTCCCTTTTTTTGTATAAACAATACTATACAGATTTGTGATTATAAATATATAAGTATAGATAACACCGTGTGCTTTTCAATTTTGCAAATTAATAATAGTAATCGATTATAGTATTGTATATTAATTGTAAGGTAATATTATGTACTTTTCAATTTTGTGAATTGGATATAAGGTAGTACCGCGTATTCTTCAGCTCCATAAGCTAGATATAATATTGATTATGTCAATTCTATCCAAAGGTTATGCTAACCGGGTTTTATAATCTATTAAAAGATTGGGTGAAAGAGGCCTTTATATTGACTATATTGTTATACGTATAAGCATATTGATCTCCCCATAGTATTATATAAGAGGATCAATATGCCTGTCTATGGTTTGTTTAATCTAGCCCGTTTAGGTAGCCGTATTACTAATCACTACACGTGCTTAGCACCGGTAACTTCTATTCCTTTTAACAATAAGCATATTTAGAGAAATAAAGATCTCATTATTGTTTGGGTGAATGTAGATCAGGGATATGTAAATTATATCATATTATTACAACTAATAGTTGAGGTTTAACTAGATATGATCTGTTTATAGAAACCAAGATTATATTGGAATTCAATTATGCAAAATCATAATATATACAATCGATATCAGCCGATCAATAACTAAAACCTCTAGAGAGATTTGAAGGAAAACGAATAAGGCCTTTAGGTTATGATATATATATGAAAAGATATATACTTGAAAGTAGAGTAAATAAAGCGATTCGAAAATAGAGATCTATTCTGAATACAAGTTAATAAATACTCGATTCTGAATATTTATAAAGCTTTATATATTCTGAATATTATTAATTATATTATACACTTAATTTTAAATGAGTATATAATTATAGAAGGAAACTTTAATACAAAGTACAAACTATAGAAATTAAAGGTGATTACAGCCAATCAAGAAGCACAGCTTGTAATATAAGCAAACAAACAGAATATAAAGTTTATAGATATTCTAGATATATTTATCTATATAAAAAGGCATATAATAGATCTAATCTTCTCTAATATACTATTTATCTATACAAAGATACTAGAAAAACTCCATTATGAATCTGATTATACTACTCAGATTACCAGTCTAGTAAACTATAGAATAACAGAATGAGATCAATATTATTATAGCCCTATTCTATGGGGCAGAGGTATGGTACGCAGGACAAACAAAAACCACTGGACAGCACCGAGACGGGACACCAGTAGTAGTGAGCGCCCGATTAGGAGGAGCGATTCTAACTATCAACAAGGTCCTACGAATAGCGATCAGAGGAGTCCTCCCAGTCTGGCGAACGACCCCGAATACAGTGTTAATGAGGGACAGCGCTCTCCCACCAGCAGAAGTAGTACTAGAACAAATAAAATGGAGAGCAGCCCTCCGTGCCCAAACTATTGATCCAAAACACCCTCTTTATCACCGAGGGATAAGAGCCACCTACTCCTCCGGCAGCAGGGAAGGCCAATTGCAGCCAGCCAGAACAAAGGTCCAGGTGATCAGCCAGTGCCTTCCCCGAATCAAGGAGACGACTTTAGTAGGGCCCCACTACACACCAGGGTGTCGAACGGATCCACTAGAGGCCTTACGAAAGAGGTAGCGGCAGAGCAGTTTCAGGAATGGTGGAACAAGCGCACACACGATCAGATCACCATATTCTCTGATGGATCGGAACAGACCGATAAGGATGGTAGGCGAGTAGGATATGGATATGTCGTATATAGAGGACAGACGGTAGTATGCGAAGGAAACGGTGGATTGCATCACAACTCTCATGTATTCGACGCGGAAGCGATCGGGGCATACCGAGGCCTCCAAGCAGCGATCAGAAATATCACCGGCATAAAACAAATGGAAATCTGTATGTGCATCGATAGCACATCGGTGATATGGAGAATGAGAGGCACAGCCTCTATCACATCGCAGTGGGCTTTCCTCAAATGTCACAAACTGATGCAAACGCACTCGATCCAGATCAAATGGTCACCAGACCACACAGGGATCGAAGGGAATGAGCGTGCGGATGCACTCGCTAATAAAGGGACAAGAAAATCAGCCTCAGAGCATGCGAATCGACCTACAGCAAGCGGTATCCGCTCTATAGCAAAAACTGCTATGGAATCGGCAGCACAAGCGTAATGGATCAAACAGAAACCAATGCTCTCCAAATAGTACCAGAAATGGAATCCAAGAAGCACAAACAAATACCCTAATGAACTAGAACTCTCACAAGCTACTCTCCACCGCATGCTAGCGATCCGCTCAGCACACGACGACTTCGAAAGCTATCACCAACAATTTAAACACAAGGAAGCAACAATCCATTGCTCATATAGTGCATACAAATCCCCCAAGTACATCATACACTACCGCAAAGTCCTCGCGACCTACGAAACCTGGCCCCCAGATATCAGGCCCAAATACCCACCCCGCAACCGGGCGGCTCAAGAACGACTACTGAAACAGCTAATGCATACACCAGCCAAGTTCGCTGAATTTATTGCTATAACAGACTTCTACAGGAGCATATGCCCTAGAACGTTACCAGAAGAATAGAAAGAGGAAATGGAAATGGATCGACCGATCCGGGTGAACACAAATATAGAATAGGAGGCGACCGATATAGCAAGGCTATAAAGAACAAAATCGATATATGCAATACACTGCGCTGCACTAGAATACATACAAAAGCTACCCTTACAGGATAAAGCAGCTTTCAATCAAAACATTATATAAAAGATCGGAAAGCGTGCACGGAGGCGCTCAGAGGATCGGAGACAAAAGCGCAAGCGCGCTAGCTATCGCTTGGGAGGCTACTGAGGGTATTGAGACCCCACTCTTAGGAGAGGGGGATCATGTAAATTAGAGATCATCCCGCAGTTAGCCCAACCGTAATGCCCCCTGGGAGGTTCGCCTATACGGCCCGGTTGAAAATTACTAATAATAATAATAATAATAATAATCAATATTATTATTGAATAAAGAAGGCGGATCTATTTAGATTGAATAAATTAATAATTAATCAGCTAGCTTACTTCAACAATATAAACATTCAGACTATAATCAAGATCGAAATCTATATCTGTAAGCTTACAAATATATTAAATAAATCAATCCGAATAGTCGGTAAGATTGATTAAAAGATAGGGAAAGCTTTACTATAATAAACAAATAAATACAAAAAAGCTTACCAAGTATATATAGGAATACAAAAGGGAATAGATTTGAAAATAAAAACCAATACTATATATTTGTTATAAAGAGTAGTGCAATAAGCTAAGAGATCCTATTAGGCAATGTGTTTAGATAGGGTTAAGAACAATAAAGAGCTCTATCAGATCATAGAATAGCACAAGCTAACCCCTAAAAGCAATGCGAAATCCCTCTCCCTAATAATTAGTAAATGGAAAATCTATAATATAAAAGAGAAGGCAGAGACCCTATTTACAGCAATTCTGAATCGATTTAAGGCGGATAACAATCTATCAAACGATCCGCTATACAACCAAGTATATAAAAGGATTCTCCCCTAAAAGAAAACAATCTCAACTAAAGAGATAGAAAAGTATATCATAGAAGCTTTATATACTACCCCAGAAATAGATTGAGCTACAATATACTTTCTCAAAATATGCTGGTTGAGTATCAAATCACTAATCCGGGAGATATTTGTATTATACTTAGCTCTAAACTATTATTCAAAAGGATAAAAGCTAATGAAGATAATAATGATCCTCAAGATAAGCAAGAAAAATAAAACGTTATCATAGTTATAGCAATTGATAACCCTGATCTTCTATATTAGTAAAAATCTTGAATAATATATAGCCAGTTAAATATCTTGGATAGCTTTAAGATATAAAATAATTAGCTTATAACACTATGAAATGCTTCCCAAAAGAGTAGGAATAGATCTAATAGCTATCTTTATTTATAATATAGAGCTTACATTAGCAACTAGCAATATAGTTTCGATTATTACTATGAATATACAGAAAGCTTTGATACTTTTTTGAAGTATCGATTTTTGAACTGAATAATCAAATAAGAATAATCAATTTCGTTATTCAAGCTGATAGATTTATTCCTTACAAACAGAAAAGTCAGAGTGAGATTTGAAGGTATTATAATTGAGGAGTATTTAGTAATATATAGTATTCCTTAGGAATCCCCATTATTATTTATACTCTATATACTCTATCTTACTGAACTCCTTAATCAAGATACGAAATTCTGTTTTGACTATATAGACAATATCGCGATCTATTATTCTTTTAAGCATTTCTTTACAAATACTAGGATTCTATAATAATGAATAAGGCAGATCATTAAATAGAACAAAAAGAATAGAATTCTATTCGCTTCTGAGAAGTTTGAATTACTTTATATTATTAAATAATATAATATTACTAATTCACTATTAATAATAAATCCAAATCTAATAATTACTCCAATACCAATTGCAATGAGTGGAAACGCTCAGCCCACTCTAAGGTGGCTGGGTATCTTCTTCGATCGCCAGCTTTCGTTCGTATAATATATCAAAACATATATAGCAAAAGCTATGAAAGTAGCCTTATATATTAAATCGATTACCCGTATTATATATAGGCATTAGCTTTCTTTCTAAGAAAAGCAATGATTATCTGTATCCTTCTAATAGTATTATTTATTAGAAGATTAGATGGAAGAGGCCTCTATATTGACTATATAGTTGTGCGTGTAAGTATATTAATCTCCCCATAGTATTATATAAAAGAATCAATATGCCTATCTATAGTTCATCTAATCTAACCCGTTTAGATAACCATATTACTAATCACTACATATACTTAACACCAATAAACTTTTATTCTTTTTAATATTCTTCTATAAGAATTACTATCTTTGATTTCTCTAATCTTCCACACCTCTACTATTTCAATTCTAATATGTTTTTGAACCTTTCGAATATTACTCTTGCTTAAGAATTTAGTTATTCTATTTATTACCATATTCGATATATTGATATAACCTAATTACTACCTTTTCTTTTTCAGTAAAATCCCTAATAAAGTAATAGCATATATCAATATATTTTAATTGTTCATATAGATACAGGTTTTTGATTTAAAGCAATTACTCCTTAATTGTTACCTAATAGTTGAATAATATCTTCGTATATAAATATATATTTAGTTTTTTTAAATCTTTAAGTATTTAAATTAACTATTTTTTTACTTATAAACATTACTATTGATATATATTTAAACTCAACACTTATATTACTACTGAATTTTGGCTTTTATTAATCTACAATATTGATCCGCCATAAAACATAACAATTCCTTTAGAAATACTTTTCTGATTATATTGATTATTTGCCTAGTTTATATTAATAAAGACTTTTATAATATTTACTAATAAGTTATATTCCTTTACAATTGATATTATACTTCCTCGAACCCTATATTTGAATTTCTAAATAATCATAGCTTTCAGGTATCACATTAAGTTTTTATTTATTTCTATTTTATAATATTTCACTAGCTTTGCTATATATTGTAATAATCAGCCTAATACAAAGGAGTGTTTGGTTTTATATATACTATTGACATAAATAAGACTATCTATAGCTTATGATATTCAATAATATCAATCAATTTATTATCTTTTATAGTAGATTTATAGATATAAGTAATTAGCAACAGATATCTTCTTAATATAATATTAAATATAGAAGATTCCGAATTTTGTAAATATAGCTTCCAGATATTCTTTTTGGTTTAATATAGAGATCTATTTGCTTGATTTATTATAAATTCTAATATTTAGATCTTGCTAATCTCCTTTAGGTTTTTGATATTGAAATACAATAAAAATATTATAGAAAACTAATTAAATTGATTTTTTGAAATCGAAAAAAGCAATTATATTATTGATTATATATTAGCAAATTGAATTAGCAAAACAGTATATATATAGAGATATGGATTAACAAAACTTTAAATAAGTTCTAATTGATCAATGAGATTTTAGAAATTGATTCCAATCTTATTTAGCTTATTTAAAATCATACAAGCTTTTTAATATATATAAATATATCTATTTGATACCTTGAATCCCTAAAGTGATACAAGGTATATCTCTTTTTTAAAATGGGATCTATAAAAGCATTTTTTATATCAAAGTGCTAGCATTCCGATTCTCTTTTACAATAATTACTAAGAATAAGCAAAGCATATCGAATTGTATTATAAAAATAAAGGTTTTGTTATAATCTTTTTCAAGAATTGACTAAACCTTTTGCTATTAATTGTATCTTAAACCTTTCAATTTCATTATCCTTTGTTTTTATTGTAAATACCCCATTTTGTTAAAACAAGATTTCTTTTTTTCAATAGAATATACTTTTCCCAAATACCATTTGTAATCAATGAATTAATTTTTTCTTTAATAATTTATTTCCATTTTTCTTTATATTTAGAATCCGAAATCACTTGATAATATATAATAGAAATAGGGATTCCTAGAATCTGTTTTGCAAGAAAGGCTATATCCTTATCTGTAGGGTTTTTTAAGATTATTTAAAGATTTTCGAATAGTTTTATTTTAATATTTAATCAATCTTTGATATAAATAATATAGAGATTATAGTATATTTAATAATATTTCTATCTAAATCTACTATAAACATTACTATTATTACTTTAATTAGTTTCTGAATATACTTATTTGATCCATCATCATTTACTTATATTTTCGAAAAGAATATCTTTCAGGAATATCTATATTCATAGGTATGATTGGGGTTTTGGTTGAGAATTGAGTTATAGGTATAGTATCTAATGTGACGATTCGGTCCCTTTCAGGTTCCCTTCTTAGTCACCCTAGCTTCTAGGACCTTAGCCTAGCACGTGACCCATTGGTGTATATAGTCCGAAGCTCTTACAGTTCTCTTCTGTTCTTTTCTTCCTTCTTTAGTTTTAGATTCTAAGGTAGAATTGAATCCTTTTATAACAGTCCTTCATATTATCTAAAACTCACCTATACCAGCCTCTGCCGGTGATGGCATACCAAATAATATCTCATCCTTTTCTAGACTACCCAAGTATCGATATTGTGTGGACTAGAAGAACCTATATCAGAAGATAAGGAAATATCTCTAAAGAATGATTAATATTTCTTTTACAAATCCAAATCCCTTTCATATCTGAGTTGCTACTTTAGATCTTTTTATTAAGGCTAAAATCAGCTTTTAAGAAGAGATCTCATAATCTACTGCTTCACTGTCTCTCTTATAAAGATATTCCTTCAACGAAACCTTCAAATATCAACTTTTGGGCTTTTGGCTATATAAGACATTTTCCAACTTTCAATTATCACAATTTATACAGAAATCCATTTGACCCTAAACTGAGCTCAGCCCGAAAACTCAATTTCATTATGAATTTTGTCTTTCCAAAGCTCTCCCAATTTCCATGCAATTTGTTCACTTTTAGGCTTATATTAATATCAGTGTTATTGTATATACACTCTTTTGTATACGACCCCGCCTTCAAACCTCAATCATATCGAATCACGAAAATTACCACTATCCCCATTGATCGCAAGTCCTACCCCCACTTTCTTTTATTGTGTATTCTCTACACTTCGATTTATCTCTGGTTATCAATTCCATTCTCGGTAGTCTATTATAAACTAGTATATGTATTCAGCTAGAATACGGGTTCTTTCTATAAGCTGATATCAGGATTATTATCTTAAAGTTACAAAACTGTCAAATTATTATTCTTTTCGAACGACTTTCTATATGTTGGATTATTCGATTATCGTATAATCTTATTGATACTACCTTGTTTCTCTAGCCTTATACCACTTTGTTTTAGTATATTGAATACTACCTTAGTTTCATCACTTTTCAATTTCTTTGTAAATTCAGTATTGTTAGTTTGCATTTTGATTATATTAATTGAATAATTTGTTGTTTCTTTTTATTTGGGGTATATTTATCCTTGGCCACTATGCGAAATATCCTTAGTTGCCTAAACTAGATATTTTCAGACACTAGTCCTTCTATATCAGAAATTCTTTCAATTATTAGTATTACTATATGAACAATTAAAGCCGATCGTTTTGACGCACTACTTGTGTTATACGATACCCCCTCATTCTTCAAATTCTTACTATAAATTCTTGTTTGTTTTACTCTCGGTCATTTCCTTCTATTTATTAGATCGATATTATCTTGATCACACTTACTTGGATCAATAAAACCTCTATTTGGAAAAAAGGATTCTTCTATTCCGATTACTTATTTTTCGATGTATGATTTATACCTTTAACAAACACGCCAATTAATCATTTTACTTTAATATTAAGGAAAAGAGTTCTGTTCAAGCTAGTGTTGTTGTATATTGGTACACTAGCTGAACTCTCTTATTTGATAACATCTTTCGTTTCTTTCTTCTTTTTCCATTTGCTCTCAGTATCTTTGTATCGACGCTTTCATTAGCTTCTCGATATCATAATACTATAGATGCTAAAGTGATGCCCAATTGATTAAAACTCGATTGAATGACTCTTAAGAAAAGACTTTCTTTTGAGTGCGAATTGAATTACAAACTCTGGAATTATAATAGATTATATAGTTACTTGTAGTCTGTTATTGGATATCTATTAAATATGGAACCTTTTCTCAATTTCTTTTGAATTCTATATCTCTTTTCGATTAAAAAGCAATCTTGAATTAGCATTACTTTTTAGTTACCATACAAATGAGATGCCCTTTGCTACGACTAGTATACCGATATATTTCCTAATAATCGTTTGCTCCCTCAATTTCAATTCCTTGAGTTGTTTAAAGCTCGAGACCGCCTGATGTTGAAACTTCAATCTAGAACTTCAACCAAAAGTAGGGAATTTGTTTTTCTCATTTTATTTTATTAATTCCAGATCAAATTACTTTTTAGACTTAGTTTTATCTTTAAAGCTTGAGGATAATCTTTTTTTTAGGAAGAAAATGAAAATAATGAAAATATATGTTTTCCCATCTAGTTTTGCGAATACCACCCAATGCCCTTTTCGTTTACTAATCGAGGATCAATTCAAAAGAATTTGGAATCGCCTCAAAAAACCTTCTAATACTTTAATCATAATCAATCCCTGAATATCGAATCTTTCCTTTCCTTATTCTTGAAAATGGCTAGTCATTATAGTATAGAACCACCTTTAGTATATGTAATCTCTTTCTTTTCGAAAAATCATTTACTAAAAGTTCCTAATGAACTCACTATTCCCTTTTTATTGCTTTCACTACAAATTCTATAGAATCATAGTGAAATAAGGAAAAACTAGTAATTCCTCTTAATCGAGAAATGTAAGAATATCAATTACTCGAGATTGTTACTTCAAGTCTATACCTTAATATTACTTTTGAATACCTTGATTAGTATTATTATCAAATTTCCTATTTAACAGAAGAGTAATTAGTTGCTTATTACTGTTTTAATGAAAAATTCAACTTTTGAATCTTGCTGCCTTAAAGAGCTTTATGTCCTTTACATTTCGAAGTTCTTATATCTCTTCCTTACATCTCTATACAAGCCTATCCTTTACCTTTTGATATAATAAAATCAATTTACAATGACATATTCCTTATTCATTATATTTCAAATAAAATAATCATCTTCATAATAACTTCCGATTAGATTCATTTACTAATTGATTCAGAATATTTTATATTCGACCAGTTTTCATCCGGAATATGCTCTTTCTATTTATATCTCTCTTTAATTTATGAGCTATGATATGGAAACTTATGTATGATTATACCCCGTATTTGGGTTAGTCTATTTTGTTTATATTTGTTGGATAATCGAATTACCTAATTATCTATTCGATTGATCTCAATAATCTGATTATTTTCAAATCTACAAAATCTTTCTAAAACTTTTATGGTTGTTAATCAATTAGAGTTTGAGATTCAATATCAAAATTCTGGAAATTGTAATAATGCTAACTATGCATACTTACCGCTATTTATCGAATTCTACTATTACGACCATTTCTAAATCCAATATAATAGAAAATCTCTCTTCTTATCCCTGGATAATTCATTTTCGACTGATTCAAAATCGTTAGTTCCGATATCTAATTAGAATCACTGACTCGTCGAAAATCCTTCAATTTGATTACCCCATTCCGAACTGGTTTCCACTCATATTGACTCAATATATGAGCTCTGTTACAAAAGCTCTTACAATTATTTCAAGCACTATAAGCTCTGCTTCTAGACCTATTTAAAACCTGATTAGCTATCCCTACTATAGCTAGTATGATCCAATCAAAACCCCTGGAAATCATTACTTTACTTTCTGATTCCATGATTTGTTTCATCTCTTTACGAATACTGTATTTGTATAATTTGATTGATTAATTATATAGACTATCCTCATTAGCTACCTTTTTATATATCTTTAGAATTAGAAGTTCATAATACTGAAACCAAGAACAAGTTTAGTATAAACAAAGCCTGTATTGTAGCTAACAATATTATGACTATTGAGTACAATAGTGTAGCTTCGATATTGACCTTATTTAATATATTACTGAAACTCCAAATACTCTTCTTATAAGCTTAAAAGAATACTAAAACCTTTCTGGTCTATTAATAGTATTATTTTAATAATTGAAATACTATAAAGTATTCAGACCTTTTTCATATTGCAGATCCCTTTTTGAAGATCTGTATTTCCAATCTTTTTGAGTATTTCGAAATGCTAATTCTATATTGGCCAATATTGCCAATGTTTTCCGATTATTTCTCCCCGCAAGCTTTGAGTTAATCCATTATCTTCCGTATTATTACATTTCGTTGTTTCTCTTAATTCATCGAATATGCTATTCTTTTGGTTATAGTCTAGCTCGATATCCTTATTATAGAGGGGTCTATAGTAAAGCGTTTATAAACTATACCCTTACCGAAACCTAATATATTTCGACTTCCCTTCTACAAATCACTCTTTACCGCGTTTGCCTATTCCCAACTCGCATATCACAATACGATGATATGCATGAAAATTTATATAGATGAAAGGTTATCTATAGAAAACCTCTTAAAGTATAGTTTAGGGTAAGCTATAGGAAAACCTTAAAATCCATAATTGGAATGATTACTTGTTATCGAAGTTCTTTTCTATGCCTTTTTGCAGATATAGGGCTATTAGTTTAGTTATTGTATTGTATACCTTCTCGCAATCCTAGGTTGCCTACAAAACCTTGAATATATTTATTCAGGAATATAAAGCTCTCGCTTAGCTAGTTACTTCTGATATATATATTTCGATTACTTTTGAGAGACAATTTGAAGTCATTTCATAGCCTAAACCTGAGCTCCAAACCCCTTAAGTTAAGCTCTTGGCCTGAAACTCGAAATCACTTTCGCCTTTCTCCAAAAAATCGATCATTTCGAGATGAAAGACTATAAATATGAATCAATTTCTAAATCGATTACATCTTTATCTTTCTCCTTTTATTTATATCTCAAGCTCATACTACATTCAACACTATATATGCTAGCTTATCGTTTCACTTTTTTCAACCCTTGGATATCCACCGCTACACTCTTTATTCAGCCTTAAGGACTCGGATATTACGAAAGCTCTCTACAAGGAAGATTAATATTACTCTGACGATTTTATCTTCGACTACGACTCTAGATCTGGACAGATGGTTGATTGGATAATCGGTTGCTTCCTGTTGAGGAATTACTTTAGAATTGAAAGCTCGAGACGCGCTTTTTTCAGACGGGGGGGTAATGTAACGATTCGGTCCCTTTCAGGTTCCCTTCTTAGTCACCTAGCTTCTAGGACCTTAGCCTAGCACATAACCCATTGGTGTATATAGTCCGGAGCTCTTACAGTTCTCTTCTTGTTCTTTTCTTCCTTCTTTAGTTTTAGATTCTAAGGTAGAATTGAATCCTTTTATGACAGTCCTTCACATCTAATATCTCTGCCTTTATTATTCCTGAAAATAATATTGGATTCTCAAATAAATTGATCTTGATAATATTCCTTTCGCTATCTTTATGAATTCCTGAATATTGTCTATCTTAAATACACTAAGGATTATTACCTTTAGGGTTTCAAAAATAGCAGTATCTTATAATAAATCAGATAAACACTCTGATTTCTCTTATACTTTATAAGGTCTACCTTTAAATCTTTTATTAAAAACAACATTCTCTATATCTTAAAAACCTAATACTGAGTTTCTTATTTTCAAGTCTAGGTCTCCTCTCTTTTTGGATTCGTTTATAATCATTTGGTTTGTTTGTATAATATAGTCTAATTCCGGTGAGTGTTACGGATCGCACCCAATCGCAGCTGCGATCGCTCACGTGCGCGTTTGCGCACGTGCACGATCACGTGTACATAGCTAGTATATAGGAGCGCTCTACGAGCGCTTTGCTCCTGATTCTGTAGTTGTAGATTCTAAGGATAAATTGTATCCTGTTCTTGTAGTTCTTTTAAGGCAAAGTGTTACATTATCTACAACTCACTATACGATTGTACGGCCATCTGGTGGTCGATCAAATAATACCTTATAACTATAATACCTTCTTGGGTATATCGAGGATGTTCGATATTACTTATAGGAAGAGGGCTGATTCCGAGTAAATCTATTCGACGGAAGATAACAAACCTTTAATATATAGAGTTACAAGTACTACTATCATATTCAATCTATTTATTTCAAAGGGATTCCATCGTTTTTCTTCCTTTCATCGACCGAGTGTTCCCAGTCGATGACAGTCAATCTCAACGGAATAACGATTACAATCCTTATAGTTCTAATATAAATATTGGTAGATATGGAAAGGGTAAACAGCCTGAAAACGATTCCTCGATCGAGGCATTAACTCTTGAAGATAGTATGTTGATACATATTCTCTTATTATAGGAAGAATAAATGCTGACTCTTAAAGACTTTAAGGATTTGTAAAACGAAATTATAAGACTTAAAGATAAATTGTTATAGTATAATCTTAATACTACTTATCTATTTCAATCTTCAAGATACCGATAACAATATTATGTAGATTCTCTTATGAATTGTGAAGTCCGGATTCCTAATATTCCAGTTGATTTTATTGAAAGGGTATTTTCTACTATCGGGAAAAAAAAGAATAAGAAAAATCTCTGTTTGTAAAGTTAGTCTTTGCGATAATTCCTTTTAAGTATTGATAGTAGATCCCTTTCAAATCTAATCGCCCTACCAAATGATTTACAAATTCACTGAATACTTCACTCTTATTTATTTATTATTGTAGTAGAGTGTTTGTATATTCCGAAGCTCACCCAATCTTTTATTTAAATTAAAAGATGGTGTGGAGCTGAAAGTAAGCCTCTAGCAGTTATTGATTATCGAGTGATTCGAACTTTACAAAAATTCATTTATCTCGAAATACAACAGCGATTTTATATAATAAATCAAATGAAAGGAAAGGTATAAGAATATATATTCTTATTATACACTTAAGTATTCTATTTGATAAAACAGCAATTAATCAATCAGCTCACAGCTATTTATAAAAACCCTATTGAGATTAATCATACACAAAACTGAGTACGAATACTAGGTTATATCTAATAATATCTAATAAGAAAACTTTCTAGTATGGTATTGTAGATTTAGATTATTAGCTATATAAACGGAAATTACCGATCCAACAACTCTCCTTTATAATTTGGAAAGAAAAATATCCGATTTTCTTTAATAAGCTATTAACCTTTATATTAATGAATATTATATTATTGAAAACCTAACTACTAAGCTTACTAAAATCAACAAACTCGAAGTTATACTTCGAGAATACAATCATTACAGAATAATTAAAGAGATACCTTTTAAAAAGCTATCTAGTAATACCAATTCGTCAACTACCCCTAGAAGTATTCTTTGCTTATTAAGTAATTCGAATCTATCTATTCAATTTCACATCCAATATTCTCCTCGTATTCCTATTAGCTATATAAGAACCTTCAAGTCAAATAACATTCCATTTTTAGAAAACAATTTCAATTGTAATACTACCACCCCCGCATCGGGAGTGAATCGCAATTTCATGTTATGCATAGGTAATATAAACACTATAACCGAAATTCAAGAGATTAAAGAAAATAAAGAGTTCTATGATATAAAAGAGAATGCCGAGAAGAATGTAAACCAAAAAGTACAAACAAAAACTATCGAATCTGCTTGTACTACCAAAAACTAATATTTAAATTAATATACTTAGATAGAAGTTTCCTTCTAAATGTGACGACAACAGGTTCACGACATGATAGTAAATGAATCAATTATTGATACTAAAGAATAACAAACTACTGTACAAAAAGTGAACCTATAAGAGGTTTTTATAGGCTAGGAGGGGATCAGGAGGGGATCAGGAGGGGACCAAAAGCAAAGCAAGATTAGACCTGCCGGGTAAAACAAATGTATAACTAATCTAGACCTGAGATCAGATCATCATATCACCCCCCCTTTGAGAAACGACTTGCCCTCAAATCCATTCTTATCCTTTCCTTTATCTCTTTATTTCCGGAAACCTAAACTCCTTTTTTATTATTATTGTTTCCTCCACTTTCCTTATCAATTTTCGCTTTCTTATAAATGTAGCAAATGGCTCATTCTCCTCTTCCTTATTATTATTGTTATTATCAAAGATATCAATTAGAACATCATACACTTATCACAGAGAGCTTACTGCAGTTACACGAGTTATACAATTATAATACAGGATATCATTTATCACTTTCAAGGTATACTGTTCATTCTCTCTTTCTTCTTCTTTGTGAATCAAAAGCTGGTTATTCGGTATAGTTCGCTGTTTTGCTATTCATCGCAAATGCCTTTGAACAGCACATGCATACCATACTTTCATAGCAAGAAGAGGTTTACAAGAGAAATAGAGAGAAGCTTGATAAGGAACATCTTTCAAGAAGGCTTATACTCTCTTGATATCGGCGGTAATAAGTCCTGGGAATCGAATGCCACCTTGTTAATAATCTTCGATTTTCTCAAATCATTCGATAACTATTGTGTTTAATATATAACAAGCGGTGAGACCATCTGAAGTGGCTTTTAGGAACCGGGCGAAGGTCATAGTTCCAATCACATTGTCCTTTCACCTGACATTGTTTCGAACAAGCTGACCCAGGTATCAGCTTCTCTGTCCATAAGGCTATTCAGCTGTTTGATAGCGAGTTCAATATCTTTCTGTAAGCGTTTACCGCGGGCAGCTATAGCCATGAAAACCGCATGCTTAGCCTCTAAATCCTCCTTTATTATATTCAAATATTTGTAAAGTTCTTTTTTCATCTCGTAAGCCCATAATCTAATGGCAAAGTTGTTCAAGCTGGTATCGAGCTTTGTAGATTGTCTTTTGTCGAATTCGACTATTTCAGCTTGCTGGAGCTTTAGAAGGTTTGAATGTGAGTCGATGTATGAGAGGACATCGGTGAAATGGATAGATTCGCCGGAAGCGAGAGTAAAGGGCAGACGAGTCTACAGGCAGCAGAGTAGGGGTTGCAGCTCTCAGCTGTTAATCTAGCAGCTCTTATTCTTCGTCATCTAGTGTTGGGTACGACCGGGAAGGCAAGGGAGATTGTAATAGTATTGCCTAAGCTTGCTATTCAATAAAACACACTAAGAAACTAAAAACATTATACAAAACTTGAAACATCACTAATAATTTTTCTTTCAAATTGAATCAAAAAATTGATTTGGTTTAGATAAAGTTGATTTACAAAAGTAAAATATAAAGCAAGAGAAAATATAGAAAATTCAAACAAAAGTAAATATAAAGCAAACACATTCTCGTGATAATGGAAAAAGGCCCGTGCACCAGGTTACTCTTCTCGAGGTAAACAGACTAGGTAAGACTATTTCTTATCTATATCTATAGGTTTTCCATTTAACAAGTTATCATAATCATCAATACCGTCTTCCTAGCTTTTTATTTATTTTAATAAATTCTTAGAAGGACCTGTGGTATACAAGTATTGTATATAAAAGCTTTTAATTTTATAAAATATGTATATTATATCTCTACAATAGTATCATACAGGATCGTTGTCATAGCCTGTCCATCTTACCTTATAACAGACCTCTTTTCAAACAATCTTGAGGTTAATATATCTTGAACCTCGAATTCGGCATCTGCAACAACTATGATTGAAGATGGGAAGTCGACTTTTTGATTAGGCACAAGGTTGTCTAATGCTTTTCAAAATTTATTTGAAGAGAATACCTTGTGCACTTTTATACTATCTGGTAGATCAAGAAGATATGAGTAGCCTTTCTTAGAAAGAATAATATAAGAATTAGTTATCTATAGATCAAGCTTTCGATTAGGTTTTTCAATAACAAAATTCTTTGTAGTAACAAAGATCTTATTACCAACCTTGAAATTAACAGTCCGTCTGTACTTGTCTATATCCCTTCTTTTCTTGTCTTAAGATTTGAGAATAATTTCTTTAGCTACCTCCCAGACTTTGTATATTCTAAAAGCAAAAGCTTACACTTCCCCTTGAGAAAGTTTCTCTTAAACAATAAAAGCGATAAAAGACCTATCCCAATCGAAAAAGGTGACCGATCCGTACTTATTTTGAAGCTCGAAGAAGGATATTCCCAGGCTTTTATACAGAAGAGTGAATTAAGCATAATCCATGATACATAAGAGCTCTAACCAATTGTTCTAATAGTAATTTATATAAAGACGTAAGTACTGGTCTAAATATTAGTTCATAATCTCTATTTGACCATCTATTTGAGGATAATATACTGTGGAAAGTTTCAGTTTGGCATTCAAGATTCGGATGAATTCTTCCAAAAGAGAGATATGAATTAAGGGCCTCTATCAAAGGTTATAGTTTTTGAAGCACCCTTCCATCAATAGATATTGTTTAGATACATTATTACCATGTTTCTAGCATTAGTAGTCTTATAGCATGGTATAGAAATGGATTGTTTCAATAATCTATCTATTACTATAAAGATATTATTGTAATCAAACTTGTTAACAGGAAATATTTTGAAATCCATGGATACATCTGCCCAAAATCTTGAGGGTATAGACAATGGTTATAGAAATCCTGGCATTTTATTTTTGGGAATATAAAAGTTATAACAAATAATACAATTATCCATATATTAATCAATGAATTCTAACATTCCCTTTCAGAAATATTTTTTTCGAAGAATTAGCTTTATCTTGGTTTTCCCAGGGTGTGCTGAAGAGATTTGGGTATAGGCTTCTTCTATAAGACTGGTATGTAGATGGTCTATGTTAGGAATAACAAAACAGTCTTTATGTAAAAATAAACCATTTCTTATAGAGTATTCTTTTTTTCAGGTGTGTTGCTAAATTGTGTTTTACTTATAGAGAAGGGTAATTTCAGTTAACTATTAGAATTTGTTTATTAAATTCATGTCTTCAGCATCGATAACTAATAATTCTACTACCTCCTTTCTTTCCGTATTGAATTCATCAACAATCTTTTTGTTGAGAATTGTATCTGGCAAAAAAATTTGAGTACATTATTTCGAGCGTTTAAGCTTTGATTTGCAGTATCTTATTCTTTGTGATTCAAGGCGTCCGCAGCTGTATTGCTGAGTCCTGATTGATATGTAATCTCAAACCAGAAATTCGATAGGATTTTAGTCCATCCAGTTTATCTTTAATTCAAAATTCTTTTTGTTATAAAGTATTCTAATGTCTTGTGGTTGGTGTAGATTTTAATGCAATAGGGCGAGGCGGTGTACTCAACACGCCATGTTTTGAATACTTTCACAATAACAAGCATTTCCTTATCAAAGATAGTATAGTTTATTTCGGCCGAAAGCATAGTTTTGGTGAAGAAGGCTACAGGGTGCTATTAGCCATTTTCCTGAAGTTGGAAGAGGATTCCATCGATTATTCTATTAGAGACATCAGTTTCGATTATAATCTGCTTTTCGGCGTAATAATGCTTTAAAATAGGGGTATTCATTAACCATCTTTTCAATTCCTCAAAACTAACATTGTATTCAGCATCCCATAAAAACTTGATATCTTTTTTAATCAACTAAATAAGAGGTTTGGTAATTCTATTGAAATCTTGAATAAACCGGCAATAGAAGTTGTAGAACCCGAGAAAGAACTGTATACCTCAAATATTGGTTGATAGTCTTTATTCCTTAATTACCTTAATTTTTTTAAAATCGATTTTCATATTGTTGGTATTGATAATGAACCCTAGATATTTAGTTTTAATAACCCCAAATTCGTATTTATTTATATCAACTTGAAGACTAGCTTTTCATAAACAATCGAGAACTTGGGTAACATATCGTTTATGTTTTTTCTTGTTCTTAGAGTAAATAAGGATATTATTTAAGTAGGTAGTGTAGGTGATATCGAGGAGGTTAAATAAGATATTATTCATGTATCTTTGGTAAGTGACAAGGCCATTTGTTAAATCGAAGGGTAGAACCTTGTATTTGTATATTCTATACTGTGTGCGAAAGATAATAAGATCTTCCGATTCGGAATGCATTTGAATTCGATAAAAAGCTTAGCGGATATCGAGTTTAGTAAAGATCCTAGCTTTAGATATACAGGCTAATATCTCGTCAATAAGGGGTAGAGGGTATTCATCTCTTTTAGTAATTGCGTTAAAACATTGATAGTCTATACAGAACTATAGCCCTCCATTAGGTTTGGCAATAAATAAGATTGGGGCTGTAAATGAAAAGAAGCTGGTTTTGATAAATCCTTTCTTTAGATTATCCGTAATATAGTTTTAACAACTAGAAATTCCTTAATTGATATATATAAATTGGACTTGTTTTTAAGATTACATTTTTCAAAACCTCGATACAATGATCGTATTAAGTGTATTAAGTAATTCATCAGATATAGTTTTGGAGAAGACGTTAATCTAGTCGTGATATACAGCAGGAACTCGGAAGCGCAGTTTTTCGAATTTGGCAGATTCCATATTTTCTAGACAATTTTTAAAAACGTTATTAAACTCATATATACTAATATTAAAAACCGTATTATCGCGACGGCGAGTATATAACTTAAAGGCTTCGGCAGTGATAGTGGTGATATCCATTGAGTTATGTAGAGGAGAATCAAAAGGAGTAGAATCGGTAAGGATATGGTTAAGGATAACAGTTTTGGTGTTTACGGAAGGGATTAAAATATTAGTTTTGATACCCTTAAAGGGGATTAAAGTGTTGGTTTTGATGCTTTTGGAGGGGACCAAAATTTCTTTGTCTTTATATTACTCGATCAACCTTTCCATTTTTTTAAGGTTGTCTCTAATATCTTAGTTGTGTTGATTAGTGAACTTTGCTTAAGATATTGTAGAGGGGCCTATAGAATCGATATCGAAAAGCTAATCTCTTTGTTTGGCGTCTGCTTAGTGATCTCTATAATTGACAATATCAAGGTTATTCAAAGAGTTGCGAGGGATATTGAATCCGCCAGAGAAATTGGATATGGCTGGTAGATTGGTAGGTCATATGAGTATATGATTATAGGATCGAGGGATAATATCGTGAGATTTAAGCCATCCGTTGTCTAGGATTATATCTTTTTTTATATCAATCATCAAGAATGGTGCTTGAAAAAAGGTCCTACTGTTTAGTCATAGAATTAGACATATAGCTTGAGTAATGGAGGCCTCTGGCCGTTTGTTGTAACCTTAAATGTCGATATGGTGATTCAAGGTAAGTATAGGAGTACTCGTGTGTTTAGAGATTTGTTATACAAATCGAGTGTTGATAAAAAATAAACGTTTATGTCAATATCTATTAGTGTGTAGCAACGGATTTGGAAGCCGTAAGTTTGTAGATAGTAGGTGATAGTAAAGCTATTACTTTTTATAAGGCTTCTAAAATCAATATTTTTTGTATATTGAAATTCTTAAATGAAAATTTTTTCAAGGATTAGTCTTTTCCCGATTTGCATAAGTCGGTATTAGAGATTTGTTTCGAATCTGATTGGTTATCTTTAGTGGGAAAGTTTTCTTTAACTTTGTTAATCTTATTAATCTTAATTGAATACTTATAATCTTTACTTTAATTAGGAATATTATATATAAAACATTTTCCTGGGGCTTCAGAAGGGTGAGATTTCTGATTGGGTAAAACTCTGGGAATTGTAGAATTCTTTTTAGTAGGTTTGATAAGAAGCGGTTTTCTTTCGACTTGATACCCCATTAGATTGTAAAGAATTTGAAAATAATTTCTCTAAGTATTGGGATATCTGTTTTGATATTGTTAAGCTTTTAGGTAGCTAGTTTGTATTCTTGTGTCTATATTGATTAGATGAGAAATGTATTTTTGAAATTCAGAATAACTATCCATAATAACAATAGTTGCATTTTTTAATAGTAGGGATATCTTTGCAATTAGTTCTCTACAAAGATTCTCTTCAGGCTGATCTGATTCTATAGTTAGTTCTAGGAACTGAGTATAGAATTAATAGAATGTAGAGAGTCCCATTCTCAAGTTCCTAAATTCCTCAATTGCTAGTTCCAAGTGGTTGGATATTAGATATATACTTTCAAGATAGTTTAGAGAATCTTTAAAGGTTTGGAAATCTTTGCATAGCATTTTAGGCTTTAAATATCTTTGTGCCTCATCAATAGTTTATTTAAAGATTATTCTTACTTACAAGTCTTTATTCGAATAATAATTGGTATTATTTAAGAATTTATTTTCAACAAACAATTTCCATGCTTCGAATATAGGGTTAACCCCATTATTCAGAATTCCAGGTTTTTCATTCTAGTATTCAATCTTGTTTTGAAAGTAAGGGAGGCTATGGAGCCATTATGTATTTCAATTGAAAGAAAAATTCCTGTAGGATTTTTGAAGGTATTCCTGTACTATAAATGGAAATCCAATAAGTTCAACACCGTGGCCCGTCCAATTGCTTTTAAGCAATGGCGGTTTCTACTGTACATTCCTTGTTCCAATAACTATTCCGAAAGTAGCTCTGAAGCCTAGTTATTACTATCATATTAGTGTTAAAGAGATTCAAAAAATTCTATCTTGATAGATTTAAAGAAGGAGAATCGAATGATTGGGTTTTTATTTTTTCATTATCTTTATATAATACATTTCCTGTATCAATCTTCTATTCTTGATAGAACTACTGATTTGGATCTTGGTTTTCCTCAGGTTATAGATGTGTTGGTATACAACAGGGAGACATTGTGAGTTTGGTAACGGTAGGATAATAGGGTCTTTTTGCTTCTTTATCAGTAACTTTAAAAGTATAACCTTAAGCGTAGTGTTTATTTTCGTTCAAGAACTCAAAAGAGTATACATAAACGGATATTCTATCCTTTACAGGTAGTTCAGTAACTCAAAGAGTAATACTATAGATAGATATTTTGACCTTCTTAGGGAGATATTCTGTCCTTCACAGGGGTGCTAAGAGTTTGTTATAATTGGACGACAACAGGTTCACGACATGATAGTAAATGAATCAATTATCGATACTAGAGAATAACAAACTACTGTACGAAAGTGAATCTGTAAGAGGTTTTTATAGGCCAGGAGGGGACCCAGGAGGGGGACCAGGAGGGGACCAAAGCGAAGCGAGATTAGGACCTGCCGGGTGGGGCAAATGTATGACTAATCTAGGCCTGAGGCCAGATCGTCACACTAAATACAATTCGGGGATAAAAATTCCGCGATTTGATAAAAGTAATAAAAAGGTGCTTTCATTGAATCTAGTTATATACATTTTCGAAAAAACGGATATTCATACAATACTCAATCTCTTATAGATTCCAGAGCGAATGGCTTCACTTTATTAATAAGATACTCCTTTTATTATTAGTCCCTATATTCAAACCCTATTTTAGATTATTCAAACTATCATATTGAAATTCAAAAGCTACAAGAATGTACAAATAACACTATCATTTATTCATATTTCTTAATTTTATAATTGATGCTCGATAATAATCTTATTTATCATTTCTCATTATCATTTGGGTTTATATAGTATAATCTTAAATCACAAATAATTAGCAGAGGACTCGAGTTAAAATCGATTGTTTTAATCGATACCTGAATAACTTTCCGAATATCCTTTATTATTATTTTCTTATCAAAAATATATTTTTAATTGAAAAACAATCTTCAATAACTCAAAATCCATCATTTAGATAGAAAGATGTTTGACAATCAGAACACCTCAAGTTAAAAGAGATATACCACCGACTTGATAATGAACATTAACTATAGCATCAATTATATCTGAAATACGTAGAATGCCTGCTCAAAAAGATTACATATAATATTTCAGATATAATCAAAGCTTAGATTTAGTCAATCCTAAAAAAGAAACATATTCTTAATCAAATATTTTATTCATGTCTATTTAACAAATCCTTTCTGCTTTATATTTCCAATACATTCAATATCTAATAATCTCAAGCTAACTTAATTCAATTTATCTGTAAGAGAAATAAGGATTATAAGTAGCTTATAGTTATATATATAAAGATTAATGATATTATCTTGATTTATAAATCTAATTAAAATAATAACCATCGAATTTTAATTACAATTGTTATCTTAAATAATTCTAAACCAAAAATTATCATTATCTCAATTATATTATTGTAAATATCAAGACAAAACCTTTGATCCCTAAAGTTTATTAGCAATATCACCGAGTGTTTTTCAAATACAAGTCTGATATCCTATCTCTCTTTTAATCGTATAATTATAAGATTATATTTAAAGAAAAGGTGAAAAAGCTTTCAAATATAATTCTTTATATAAAATGTCGTTTGAATAGCTTAAGATTGTTAAAGAATATATTATAAAGAATTTTGCTAAAGGATTTATAAAACCCAGTTAAGCACCGTTTATAATACTGATTCTTTTTATAAGAAAGCTGAATAGAAGCTTAAAGTTCTGTATAGATTTCTGATTATTTAATTCTTTAATATATAAAAACAAATATCCTTTATCTCTTATTAACAAAATACTTGTATAACTTGTTAATATAAAGATATATATCAAATTAAATATTTAATAAGCGTTTTATCATATCTATATGGATTCAGCTTCCGAAGAATATACTATCTTCTGTATTTGATATAATTCCTTATCACGCTAAAAGTGATATCACCAAGAGCATTAAGGTAATTGGGTTTATATAGGCATATTCTCTCGTGACACACCCCCGAGATTGCTGACTAGCTGGTTGTAGGCAGTAATCTCCGTACTAGCCTCATTGAGTCATACGCAGATCTCCTTCTATTTCCATATGATGCCAAATCTAGGTTCTCTTCTGATTGGATACAACTAGTATTAGGTTCTCCCTGGATACATCTAATAGGCTGAGCGGAAAATAGTGGGGCAACAGAGCAGAGTCCTCACATTAGCTCTAATAGGCCAAGATCAGATGACTAATGTGGTTCTGTTGAAATACCCTCTTATAAGTGGGCCCACAGAAAACCACTACAAGAGAGTACGGTAAAGTGAAGAATTATGCCACTGCGCTATAAACGCATACCGGGCTCATAACTATCACGCTAAAAGTGATATCACCAAGAGCATTAAGCTAATTGGGTTTATATAGGCATATTCTCTCGTGACATTCCTATAAATACAAAGTTTTACCTTTTGGACTAACAAATAGCCCTGCAATTTGGGATGCGAAGACTCAACACCTGTACGCGGTGCATCCTACGAACCTCCAGCTCTTCTTCAAGAGTCTGCAGAGCTAAGATTGAGTCGCAGATGGAATCGGAAGAATTGAAAGAAAAGGGGTTTTGGAAGATATAGGGAAGGAAGGATTATATTACGATTTTGCAACAGCGATCCCTACGAAAAGATGAATACCAGCAAAGCAACGCGAATACAAAGGTTATGGAAGCCCCAGTCAGATTCAACATCTGCCTTTTATTACTACCTCTACAGATACGATACGGAAAGTTAGCCTCTTCTCTCTTTTGGAAGAGTCTTTTCAATATAGAGCTCGTCGCCGCTCTCTTCGAATTACAACCCTTTCTCTCTCTTTGGCTTTCAGCCACTCGAATACGACTTTACGATACAGAGAATGCCATCGCCTTTTAATTAATTCTATACTCTGGGCATCGATACGATACGACGTTTTTCCTTCGATTTTCGAATTTTCGAATTTTTCGAATTGATTTGTGTGTGGGTTGTAGGGCTTAGGGTTCGACTCTACCCCACTATTTTCAACAGTTTCGATTATACACATCTAATAAGGGCTGGAGGATATCAAGCTTATGAAGGTATACAAAGGGCTAGTTTAAAAGAGATAGAGTTAAAAGAAGAGTGGTGCTTTCTATTTTCATCTTACTAGTAAGAGGACCTTTTGCTATACTGGAGGCAACTCGGGAGGGGATAACTCTTGCCCCTTATAGAAGGAAGGGATAGCAAATTGGATTCCAAGTTTGAAAGAGGATTGGATATCGGGATACTTTAATAGGATTAGGGGTAGGGGAAGAAGGAAGAGGGAAAGGTCCCAGTGGATGAAGACATTATATCTCTATTTGCACTCCGAATAGAGATCGGGCAGAGCACCCCAATATTTGTTTTTACTCCCCCAAAATTGATCATATCTACTGTAGATATTCACTAGCATTGCTAAGCTTTTAGAGCCTAGCCGTCTTATATAGTCATGGACTGGAGCGGGACGTTAAACTAAATCAATCAATCAATCAAGCCCTGCAATTTACCAACAATATATAAATAATGTTTTATTTAACTATTTAGATAATTTCTATATTATTTATTTCAATAATATTCTTATATATTTTGAAAACAAAAATGAATATAAGGAATATATCAAGCATATTCTTAAACAATTTGAATTTGCTAGCCTTTAAGTAAACCTTAAGAAATATAAATTCAATATTAAATATACAAAGTATTTAGATTTTATTATTTTTATAAACAGTGTACAAATCAATCTAGAAAAGATTAAAATAATTATTATTGGATTTATTCTATTATTATAAAGAATATCTAATTATTCTTAGATTTTTATAACTTTTATTATTAATTCATTAAGAATTACAGTATAATAATAAAACCTTTTTACAAACTTATAAAAGCAAATATCAAATTCCATTTCAACGAAATCTGTCAAATCGCATTTGATATACTTAAAGACAGATTTATCTTCGCTTCTTTCCTGTAGCATTACGATTATACACTATCCTATATACTGGAAACCGATGTATTTAATGATGTAGTTACTAGTATACTATTTTAGAAGTACAACAATGAATAATTATTAATTGTTTATTTTTCAAAATAATATTATTGCCAACTGAATTACAAAGTTTATAATAAAGAATATTTACAATCATCAAATTCCTAGGCTATTAGAAAACGAATTTATTGGATTTCTATATTAAATCAAAGTGTATATTAATTATAAAGTATTTAAGTATTTTTATATTAACTAAATAATTAAATATTTAATAAGTGTATTGAACAGAATTATTTATTGATTATAACTTTATTATTATATATTGTACTGAAAAGAATAATCTATTTGCAAATATGCTTATACATTATACTAACAAATTGGATTAATAGAATAATATTAAGAAGAAAAATCATCTTCAATAATTTATAAAAATAATTAATAGATATAAAGATTATATACAAATCTCTATAGCAAAACCCGAATATAGTTATAAATATTGATATATATATAATTATACCGTTTTTTCGATATTATAAATTATATATTAAACCAAATAGATTCCATTCAAATTTAAAAGCTTTTGTATATTCAGATTATCAAATCGTATAAGCATTTTACACTCGAAAAAGAACTCTTGCTTTATAACAATCGATTTTACATATCGAATATTGAAAATCTGTAAATCTATTGATTTGTAAAATTCACAATTCAGTCTCTACTATATATCCTGATATCAAAAAGATCTATATTCTCTTAGTTAATCAATACTATTGGAAGAATATAAATAATACAATTAATCAATATATATAGAATTACTACAAGTATAAGCACAGCTCTATACCAAAAAATTGTATTTCTAATCTTCTCCATCTGTTTTCAATCTTTATACGAGTATAATAATATATCACCATGGATTATTATAATTTCAATAAGGATAAATATAATTATAACAACATATTCATTATTATCAATTAATTAATTAAACAAACTATTTCGATATTCTATTATAAATCAATTGATTCGAGAAATCAGGCCTGCTTGTACCTATACTATATATACAGATACTATAGTTGTCATGGTACGGGTAAAGACTTATATTATACCATAAGGGTAGAAGAGCTATGGAAGAGTGAAGCTCTACTTATAGGAAATAGGGCATACTAGTATTTTATGTTTGAGATATAAAGGCAATTACAGATTATATAGTTGATATTGTAACAATATCCCCTGCTTTAAAACAATCGATCCACAATTGTAATATTAATTAATCTTCTAGAACACAAAATAACACTAAAATACTCTAATTTCTATTATTGGATTAAAATAAACTTTTTTAGAAATAATAATTAATTAACAAAACTTTTTAGATCTACTTTGGCCTCGATTTGGGGGTATGCTTGGTATAAATACTAATAGGGGATTAGGAATAGTAGGTCCTTTTGAAACCTATCTAAGTGGGCGGTTCTGGTTTATCTGGATTTGCTAAATGGAAAAACAATGATTGTGTTTTCCTGGCTGTAAAGGTCTTCAGCAGATTATCAGAATACTGGGTAATGTTTCCATTTTGTGACGATCTGGCCTCAGGCCTAGATTAGTCATCCATTTGCCCCACCTGGCAGGTCAAATCTCGCTTCGCTTTTGGTTCCCTCTTGGTTCCCTTCTGGTTCTCTCTGGATCTATAAAAGTCTTTTATAGGTTTACTTTTTGTATAGTAATTTGTTATTCTTTAGTATCGATAATTGATTTATTGATTATTATATCGTGAATTTGTTGTTGTTATATTATAACAAACTCTTAGCATTCCTATAAAGGATAGAATATTTTTTTGAGAAGGTCAAAATATCTATTTATAGTTATATTCTTTGAGTTATTGAATTATTTGTGAAAAATAGAATATCTGTTTATGTTATATTTTTTTGAGTTTTTAAACGAAAATAGATATTATATTCAAAGTATATTTTTGAAGTTATTAAACGAAGAAGCAAAAGATTTTATTATCCTATTGTTATTAAACTTACAATGCTTTTTTACTATATACCACATATCAATAACCTGAGGAAAATTAAGATTTAAATTAGTAGTTTTATTAAGAATAAAGATTGATATAAGAAATATATTGCATAAGGATAACAAAAAGATAGAATTTAATCACTTTGACCCTCCTTCTTCAGATCTATCAAGACAGAACCTTTTGAATCTTTTCAGTATCAATACAATAATAATGGCTAGACTTCAAAGCTATTTTCGGAATAGTTATTAGAATAAGGAACGTGTAATAGAAGTTGTTATTGCTTAAGAATAGTTGGATGGGTTATAGTATTAAACTTATTGGATTTCTATTTATAATATAAAAATGCTTTCGAAAATCCTATAGGAATTTTTTCTTTAGTTGAGATATGTGATGATTTCGTAGTCTTCCTTACTCCTAAAACAAGATTGAATATTAAAGTGAAAAACCCGGAACCCTTAAATAATAAGATTAACCCTACATTCGAAGCATAAAGATTATTTGTTGAAAATAAACTCTTAAATAATACCGATCATTATCCAAACAAAGACTTGTAAGTAAAAACAATCTTTAGATAAACTACTAACGAAGCATAAAGATATCTAAAGCCCAAAATGCTATACAAAGATTTCCAAACCTTTAAAGATACTCTAAACTATCTTGAAGGTATATACCTAGTATTCAATCACTTGGAACTAGTAATTGAGGAATTTAGAAACTTGAGAATGAGATCCTTTATATTTCATCAATTCTATATTTAGTTTCTAGAACTGATTGTAGAATCAGATCAGCCTGAAGAGAACCTTTGTAAAGAACTAACTGTAAAGATATCCCTACTATTAAAAAATGCAATTATTATTATTATAAATAATTATTCTGAATTTCAAAGATACATTTCTCATCTAATCAATATAAATATAAGGATACGAGCTAGCTATCTAAGGAGCTCGATAATATCAAAACAGATATCCCGATATTCAGAGAAATTACTTTCAAATTCTTTATAATCTGATGAAATACTAAGCCAAAAGAAAACTGCTTTTATTGGACCTACTAAAGAGAATTCTACAATTCCCAAAGTTTTATTCAATCGGAAATCTCATTTTCTTAAAGTTTCTAGGAAAATATTTCATGTGTGGTATTTCTAATTGAAATTGTTACGTAAGCGGACACAATAGGAGTTGTAAGCTTTACCACTACGCCACACACGCAATCTGTCCAAAAGGCACAGTATCAGGGATTGTTTCCTGATAGCTTACTACTATATATATATCCATATAACAGAAATAAAGATTATAAATATCTAATAAAGATTAATAAGATTGATGAAATGAAAAAAAACCTTTCTATCTAGAACGATTAATCAGATTTGAAACAAATCTCTAATTCTGATTTATACGAATCGGGAAAAGATTAGTTCTTAAAAAAGTCTCTATTTAAGGATTTCAATATATAAAGAATATTGATTTTAGAAACCTTATAAAAAGTAACAGCTTTGTTATCATCTACTATCTATAAACTCATAGCTTCCAAATCCACTATTACGTCCTAACAAATATCGATACTAACACTTACCTTCTTATTAATATTTAATTTGCATAATAAATTTCTAAATATACAAGCACCTCTATACTTACCTTAGATCACCATATTGATATTCAAGATTACAATGAACAGCCAAAGATCTCTATTACTCAAGCTATATATCTAACTCTACAACTAAATAATAGAACCTTTCTTTAAACACCATTCTTACTAATTGATATAAAAAGAAATATAATCTTAAATAATAAATAACTTCGATTTTATAATATTACCCCTCGATCCTATAACCACACTCTTATATGGCCTGCTAATCTGCCAGCTATATTCAGTTTCTCCAGTGGAATCAATATTCCCCCGCAATTCTTTGAAAACCCTTGAAACCTGCAGTTATAAAGAGTATTAAGTAAATATTGATTGAAGAGATTAATTTTTCAATATCAATTCTATTAACCTCTCTTTTATACCTCAAGCTAAGTTTATTAATTGGCATAATTAAAATATTAGAGATAATCTTAGAAAGATGGAAAGATTGATTGAATAATATAAGAATGAAGAAATTTCGGTTTCTTTCGAGGGCATTAAAACTAATACTTTGATTCCTTTTGCAGATATCAAAATTGCTATTCTCAACCATATTCTTACCAATTCCAATCCTTTTGAATCTCTTCTATATAATTCAATAGATATTACTGTTATCATTACCGAAGCCTTTAAGATATATACTCGTTGCCGTAACAATACGGTTTTTGGAACTAATATATATAAAGTCAATGGTATTTTAAAGATTGTATAGGAAATATGGAATCTGCCAAAGTCAAAAAACTCCGTTCTCGGATTCCCGTTATTTATTATGATTGGATTGATGTTTTTTTCAAACTATATTTAATAAGCTGTTTAAATATACTTTTTATAATTATTGTATTGAATACCAAAAGATATAATTTTAAAAACGAGTTCAATCTATAATATGTCGATTGAAGAATTCTAGTTGTTAAGGAATATATTACAGATAATTTAAAAAAGGTTTTATAAAAGCTAGTTTCTTTTTATTGTAGTGTTAATTCTATTTGTGGTTAAGTCTAATGGAGGATTATAATTCTGTATAGATTATTGATATCTTAATGCTATTATTAAAAGAGATGAATATTTTTTATTATTTATGATGAGATATTAGTTTGTATCTTTAAAGCTAAGATCTTTATTAAATTTAATATCCACCAAGTCTTTTATTGAATTTGAATGTATTTTGATTTAGAAGATCTTATTATATTTTGTATATGGTATAGTATATATAAGTGTAAGGTCTTATTTTTTGGTTTAATTAATGGTCTGGTTATTTATTAAGATATATGAATAATATCTTGTTCGATTTTTTCGATGTTATCTATATTGCTTATTTAAACGATATTCTTATTTATTTAAAGAATGAAAAGAAGTATAAGCGATATGTTATTCAAGTTCTAGATTGTTTATAGAAAGCTAATCTTTAAGCTAATATAAATAAGTGTGAATTTGGAGTTATTAGGATTAAATACCTAGGTTTTATTATCAATATCAAACAATGTAGAAATCGATCCTGAAAAGGTTGAGATCATTAAGAAATAGAAGTCACTAACTAATGTTCGAGAAGTGCAGTCCTTTTTCGGATTCTACAACTTCTATTATCGGTTTATTCAAGACTTTGGTAGGATTACTAAATCTCTTGTTTAATTGATTAAAAAAGATATTAAGTTTTTATAAAATACTAACTACAATATTAGCTTCAAAAAATTGAAAAGACACCTAGTAAAATGCTTCTGTTCTGAAATACTATTGTACGGAGAAATAGATTATAATCGAAACTGATACCTCTAATAGAGTAATTAATGAAATTCTTTTCCAGTTTCAAGAAGATAATCAATAGCACCCGGTGCTTTTTTATTAAAACTATGCTTCCAATAGAAATGAATTATACTATCTTTAATAAAAAGATACTTGCTATTGTGAAAGTATTCAAAACATAGTGTGTTGAATATATCGCTTCGCCTTATTATATTAAAGTCTATATCGATTATAAGGCATTAGAATATTTTATAACAAAAAGAACCTTGAATTAGAGGTAAGCTGAATAGGCTGAAACTCTATCGAATTTCTGATTTGAGATTATATATTAATTAGGAATTAGTAATGCTACTGCAAATGCCTTAAGTTGCAGAAAACAGAATACTGTAAATCAAGAGCTTATTATTTTATTTATTTATTTATTTATAGTGATTAACGTCTAATATCTGACCTCCCAAGGGGTAATTCTAGACGTACTAAGGAGCGGGCCTACAGGCCGCTAGCGTTCCAGCGCTCATAGTAGTGTAATGTTAGCTAATCAGGGGCTTGTTGCCTCTGGTATTCCCCCGCTCAGTACCGCTCATAACGATCCTGCAGCTATTCTATCTAAGGGTTTGTAGTTTTGTTTCAGAGGGCCTTGTTCGTATGCCATCCAGATATCAGCAGATGATCAGATCGATTGCTATCGATCGGGAGAGCGCTTGGAGCGTTTATGGCTGGTCGATGCGGGTTTTAGGTTGATTGGAGTGGAGAGCTTATTCTTAGGGTATTGAAATAGATTGGAATTTCGTATAGTTTCGTGTAGTTTGGGTATATTCTAATATAGAATCTGAATCTAGCGAGAAGGTCAGTAAAGCTATATTATATTCGCAGAATGCGGTTGACATATACTATCGCATCCCATTCGGATTGAAGTCGATTTGGTGCAAGTGGCTAGTCGCCGCGCATTTGATTATTGATTAAACATTGAAAGAAATGCAATGGGCTTTTCTCAATCCCGCATATACAAATCTTTATACTATTTTCGTAATTGAATCTGATATGATAGACTGCAAAGTCACTATATCCAGTCCGTATTGCTATAAGTCTGTGTAGTACCCTGCAAGGAAGCTTGAGGCTTCCCGGCTCCGAGATATCATATACCGGTTTCCATGTATCATATATTTCAAAGATCAGGCCTCTTTTTTCCTTCCACTATTTGCTCTCGGAGTGCCAACATTTGGCATATAAAACAAAGCAGGAGCTACTGATTATAGGGAGGTAGAAAGGGTCAGAGTCAAGCAGCCCAGCCATACCCTGATCAGCGAGACAATCGGCTGCCTCGTTACCCTCAATCTCAGTATGCCTAGGGGACCACTTAATTATAATATTATAATGTTATATCGCTTAATAGCACTTATAATATGCCCATTAAAAAGAGGCAATAGCGTTTCCTTGTATTCCCCAGATTACTGATGTATTATCAATATATAAACCATATTCATCCCTGATAAAAGCAATCAATGATGCTCAGAAAGCATTCTAGTTCCCGCCACACGCCGATCGCCTCAGTATTAAAAACATACGATTATTCGTATATACAACTATAACCACTATCAATCTATTACTTACCACAATAAATTGCAAAGCCATACCCCACGCGATAACTATGTTCATTATATTATTTAAACCCATCTGAAAACACAGAGTAGTCTTCTTGGGGGATTAAGTCCCACCATTCCTTGAATGCTTTCGCGGCGTCCTCTTTGTCCATACCATTCGTTGGATCGGTGCGGCACTCGGAGAGAAGTGAGGCCGTAGAGTCTGGGGCGCTCGGTGGCAGGGATCGCCCGTCCCATTCTTTGCAGTTTTGTATTGGGACCTTTCAGAGTACCTGTGCCTCGTCCTCTCTTCCTGATGCACAGCTTCAATCGGTTTACAAGTAGGTGTTGTGCATCCACTGTCTGAAGCCGAAACGCGAACCTCAGTCTGGCTTGCTCTAGTGCAACAATTCCAGCTGGGAGACCAGCTTCTACAAAGAGTGCGGTCGTTGGGGTTGTCTTATAGACGGGTAAAGCTCCCCGTGCCGCATTATGAATCGTCTTGCTGACTAGATCAATATATTTCTTGATCCAATGCCAACCGGAACATGGCCTGCATTTGAGCATTGTTTGTATAGCCCATCGAATCATACTTTAAAGCCGAAAAGGGCAATGGGGAGTACACAAATAATAATCGCTTTTCGCAGGCAGACTGTAGATAGTCCGTAAGCTGTATAGACTATTGATCGAATATGGGATACAATATATATAGCTTTCGCAATGCGCGTTTTGACATACTATAAAAATGTTAGATATTGATTAAAAAAGATGCCAAGCTAGTGTAAGGTTAATTGTACTCCGTTAATAAGCCCTAAGAGATCGGTATGATAACTAGATCCCGATTTATCCTTATAACCAGATTTGCAATTTCATGTTTCCTCGATATATGAAATAGCTCAAACTTTTCTAAAACGAAAAAGATCTTATCTGATCTCTTTATTATAAAATGCATCAATGGTTCGGCAGAGTATACATGTATTCGTGAATAGATCCTTAGACGTATAATATATAGCTATGTTGTCAGCATATCCGAAACACTATGCTCTATCTTAATTAAGAAGCTCAGCAAGATAAAGAGTATACAGGATAAGGGAAAGTAGCGATCCCTGGGGAGTACCGCATGCAACCGGGAAATCCTGTATTGTAATCCCCTCAAGCCTTACACGCACACATCTTTTAGTTAGGAATGAATCAATAAGTTGCAAGAGCACTATAGGCTAATCCTGCTTCTTTATATGTTATAGAAGCCGTCTTTTAAGGAGTGCATTATAGGCGCCTTGTATATCCATTATTATTAATATGACCATTTTGCTAGTTGCTAAAGCAAGCTCGGCATTATGGGTGAAGGTAGCTGTGAGATCAATATTGGCTCTTTTCAGCAGCGCTCTGCAATACTAAGGGCTGATAACATTGTATCTCATGGCCATCCATGCAATTTGACTAGCGATATACCTTTCTAGTCCTTTTCCAATACACGATATCAATACAATCGGCCTCTACGATCTCGGGGACATCCTGTCCTTTTTACCAACCTTAGGCAGCATAACTATTTCAGTGAGTTTCTATTTGTTAGGGTAGTAGTTGAGCTTGAGGCAAGCCGCGAAAATCTCATGTATTACATTTTTTGTGCTAGGCCAGTATACCTTGAGGAGGCGAACGGTTGTCCGATCGACTCCGGGTGACATGCTCCTGACTCCTATTACATATTTTTCCATTTCCTCCATGATAATTGTTTTTTTCCATGGTAAGGTCGTTTGGCAGCTCTGTTCCTATAGAGGGTTGTGTTGTAGATCATCCGATACTTTGAAGCGGTTGAGTACCATTATAAAGAGTACTTTGGCTTTTTTTCTGGTATTAGTGATCTCCTGGCCTTCGATTACTAGAGGAGGGGCCTTAAGGCCTGCTTCTGGGGTCAGCTTGTGCCAGTTCATGACTTTGTATAGTTTCTGATCGTCCTGTACATTGTCCAAGCGCTTAGTTCAATAGGCTTGTTTCGATACTCGCACGACCCTCTATAGATCCTGCTGGGCAGTTGCCATTCCGTCAGCAGTTTCAGTTCTCCTAGCTTGTATGTATATTCGATATGCCTCCTTACACTCATCAGTCTATTACGGGGATGATCGGTAGGGTTTGCGGCCTTTCTGCCCCACAGCTACTACAGAGGCGCTCAGTGCGCTTGTGAGTCTGGCGATCAGTCTGTCGACATCGTAGGTAGATCGGAGGTCCGGGTTCTGGAGGTTCGCTAAGCGGTTGGCCATTATGCCTGTTAGGCAGGGTAAATCTGAATTGCGTATCCGGATGTGCACTTGCTTGTATTCAGAGGTTTCTCTGTCTGAGATGGTAGTAACTTGAATGACGTAATCAGAGCCGTTGTGTAGGTTGTTATTGATTATTGTTGTAGTGGTAGTCAGGTTGGAAAAGGTTAGGTCCAGAATGTATCCCCTTGCATGCGTAGGGGCACCAGGAGTCCCGATATACTCCATTCTCTGTTCGGCAGCCCATTATGCAAGTGTATCACCTTGGTTGGCAGTTGCTACTTCGGGTTCCCACAGATTATATTTAGTATTGAAGTCACCTCCAATAACCATACCAGTCCCTAGGGCAATCTCTAGTCTAAGTATATATTCTATTGTTAGTGGATCGAGCGGGGCGTGGTAGGCATTGAGAATCAAGTACCTGTTAATATTAATCCAAAGTAAATCCCTGCTTCTGGTCTGCCTTATTTATCTAACCTTCAAGTTGCCTTCTTTTTGTATGTAGGTGATTACTTATGGCCTATGCTCAGAGCCATTAGTTGCTCCCCAGGTGTCGATTGGCTGGTATCGGTTATATGTGGTATGATTTTGGGTTGTTGAGTTATTGTATAGTCGGGGTTTTTGGATATAGATGATATCTATATCAGCCTTTCCAATGATCTATAGGAAGGTAATATAATTGGAGTGTCCGCGTTCCATATTCGCCCATACGATTGTGAGCCCCCTTTCCCCTGTTGAGTTCGTATTGGTTGTGTAATTTATACAGGGGTGGTGGCGGTTTTGTTGGTGTTTGACTTACTTTTCTTGCTTATTTCAGAATCAGGAGGTAAAAAGGCTTTTTCAGCTATAGCTGTTACATTATAGTTTATCCCTTTATTAACATGGCGCGGAGGGTTACAGTCCGGGGTGTAAATCAAACTATTGGAGGGGCCCTCCCCTAATCAAGCCTGTTTGGATAATCGATCCACCAGTTGCTATTCGTTTTTGTAGGTAGTGATACGGGCCCCCGGTACAGGGGGTCTGGGGATAACCACTTGAGGCTGTTTAGCTGGTGTTGGAGTAGATGCCTTTCCCTTACATATTTCCTAAGTCTCCTTTCGACCAGCAATCCTGACTTCTCTCATTTATCGGTGGGTAAGTCTGATCAGTTTTCTATTGACTAATCGTAGTGCCGCTGGGCAATTGCTATGTGTGGATCGGAAGGGTTCTAGGTATCCCGCATATTGAGCATCGTTTTGGCATTGTTTATGGATCTTTTTATCGATATATTTAGCAGTCAGTTCGCTGTATCTAGAATAGCGAGCCAGGCGATAACACACATACAGGTTACAGTATAGCTAGCACCCATTGGAGTACTATTGTAATTAAGGGCATCGCGATCTATCAAGGGGCTTCGAGTATTCATTAACATTAAATAGCCGGAATGGTTTTACTGTCTTCTTGAAACTAATAATCCAGTTGGCCCTCCCTATAAAAGGGTTTACCCTGTACTTAGAGACTCTGTATTGTATTGGTTCCTCTCCTGCCTACACCTTGATTTCTTCTCGGATAATCGTGTCTGAGAGTATTATAAGCACGCCCAATGTATTGTAAGAGATCTGAGGTATAATATAGTTGTATTAGGTCTCCGCGACTTGAGCATTATCCACATTAAGTGTAGTGATTAGCTATATACGATTTTCATCTCGCAAAAGGTTCTTGTATTCCTCTGGTGTTTTGTATCTTAGGATCTACCCCGTCCTGTTGCAATGGAGCAAGGGGATTAGTTCGAGCCTTAATCCAGGAACTGCTTCTATAATCTTTAGTTACAATTCGAAAGGATTATTAACAATTATCTGTTACCCACTTCCCATCTTTATAAGAATCGTGCAACTGTTTCGCTCCCGTTGTTCGCACTCCTATATTGTCTCCATTGTTTTGGGCATACTCGCCTTAATACTCTTTAATATTTGAGACGCTTCTTTAGTCTTGAGTATATCAATATAGGATTTAGCAATTCCCTCTAGAATTGCTTTTGTGATTGATATAGGGATTCTCTATATAGGCCCGGCTTGTCTTATAGTCTTGATTATACCATCAATACACACAGACCTCAACACATCGATATAGCTCAATTCCATCTTGCTCAGGGTTTTAATACACACATCGATTACGTTTGCAATCTTTAGGGTTACTTATTGCTTTTCGTCCTCCTTATAGAATTAATCAGTTATTGCTTTATAGATAGACCATATATCACCATCTCCACTCGCTTCAGTTGTCGATGTAGTCGTCGTCATTGTTATTAAAGCGATTAGATCGCGACTCGATACATTCGGCGGCACAACAGGTCATTCACGACCACATATTGACAGTATCATGGTATTGTAAGATTCCTTTAATATGATTTGTTATAATATAGCTAGTATCCGTTGAATAGAATTTTATAATGTATGTCTTTATATTTATGTGGTTTCAGATGAATCAAGAGCTTAAATACTTGGAATAATATATTTAAACTTTTCTATTAGATATAGTTCTCAATAAAAGGATTATCGACAAATTCAGTATAGAGGGGGAGGAAATAACAGAATTATTAGCTCTCAATATCAAGGATATGGATTTGATAGACAGAATTCTGATAGTCAACCGAAACCATCTTTTTCTATAGATAGAATGTAATTTAGCAATACGCTTAAAAAAAGGATACTCTATGAGAAATGGTTTTATTTTATATAAAAACTGTTTTGTTGTCCTTGATATAGATTATTTATATATTAGTCTTATAGAAAAAGCCTATATTCAAATCTCTTTAGTATACTCTAGAAAAACTAAGATTAAGTTGATTTTGCGGAAAAGATATTTCTGGAAAGGTATATCAAAATTCATTAACCAATATATCAACAATTATATCACTTATCACAACTTCCATACTCCCAGAAATAAGATATCAGGATTCCTATAGCTATTGTCTATATCCTCAAAACCCTAAATAAATATATCCATGGATTTCAAAACATTTTTTATTGATAAGTTTGATTACAATAATATCTTTATAATAATAGATAGACTATCGAAATAGTCTATTTCTATATTATACTATAAAACTATTAATGCCAAAAATATGATAATAATATATCTAAACAATATCTATTAATAAAAAGATGCCCCAAAGATTATAATCTCCAATAAAGGCCCCCAATTCATATCTTTCTTTTAAAAGGAATTTACCTGAATTTTAGAAGTAAAATTAAAACTCTCTATAGCGTACCATCCTCAAATAGATAGCCAAATAGAGATTATAAACTAATATTTAGATCAATATTTATATCCTTACATCAATTACTATTAGGATAATTGATTTAAGCTTTTGTATATTATGGACTACACATAATTCACTTTTTTGTATAAAAACCTAAAAATATTCTTATTTGAGCTTCAAAATGGATACGAATTTATTACCTTTTTTGATTGGAATAGATTCTCTACTATTTTTATTATTCAAAAGAAATTTTTTCAAAAAAAAACACAAAACTTTGCTTCCAGGATATACAAAGCCTGGAAAATCGTTAAAGAAATTATTCTCAGATTTCAGAATAAGAAAAGAAGAGATATCGATAAGTACAGATAGATTATCAATTTTGAGATTGATAATAAAGTCTTTATTATTACAAAAAACTTTGTTATTAAGAAATCTAGTTAAAAACTCGACCTACAAATAGCTGATTCTTATACCATTCTTTTTAAGAAGGATCAATTAACTCTATTGTAACATAGCTGTCTCACAACGGATACTAGCTATATTATAACAAATCATATTGAAGGAATCTTACAATACCATGATACCATCAATATGCGATCGTAAGCGACCTATCGCGCTGCCGAACGTGTTGGGTCGCAATCTAATTGCTCTAATAACAATGACAACAACCACATCAACAATTAAAGCAAATGGAAATGACAACACACAGTCTATCTATAAAACAATAATCAATCAATTCTATAAGAAAAATAAAAAGCAATAAATAACCTTAAAGATCATAAACACAATCAACACATACATTAAAATCCTGAACAAAATAGAACTAAGCTATGCTGATATACTGAGGTTTGTGTATATCGATAATATAATCAAGATTATAAGACAAGCCGGGTCTATATAGAGAATCTCTACACCAATCACAAAAGCAATCCTAGAGGGAACTGCTAAATCCTATACTGATATGCTTAAGACTGGGGGGGTGCTTTAGGTATCGAAAAGCGCTAAGGCGAATATATCCAAAACGACAAAAACGATATAGAAGCGCGAACAATGGGAGCGAAACAGTTGCATAATCCTTATAAAGATAGAAAATAAGTAATAGATAATTGCTAATAATCCTTTCGAATTGTGACTGAAAATTATAAAAACAGTTTCTGAATTAAAGCTTAAACTGATCCCCTTGCTTTATTGTAATAGAACGAGGTGGATCCTAAGATATAAGATATTAAAGAAATGCAAGAATCTTTTGCAAGACGAAAATCATATATAACTGATCACTATACTTAATATAAATAATGCTTAAGCCGTAAAAACTTAGTACAACTATATTATACCTCAGATCCCTTATAATATACTAAACATATTTATAACACTTCCAAATACAATCATTCGAGAAAAGATCAAGGTATAGACAGAAAAAGAATTAATGCAATATAGAGTCTTTAAGTACAAAGTAAACTCTTTCATAAAAAGAATCAATTAGATTATTAGTTTTAAAAAGATAATAAAACCATTCTGGTTATTTAATGTCAGTGAATACTTGAAGCCCCTTGATAGATCGCAATACCCTCAACCACAACAGCACTCCAACGGGTGCCAGCTATACTATAACCTGTATATATATTATCACCCGGCTCGTTGCTCTAGGTGCAGCAAACTGACTGCTAAACATACCAACAAAAAGATCCATAAGCAATGCTAAAACGATACTCAATGTGCAGAATGCCTAGGACCCTTTCAATTCGCATACAGCAACTACCCTGTAATACCACGATCAATCAATGGAAAACTGATCAGGCTTACCCACCAACAAGTAAGAGAAGTTAGGACCGCTGGCTGAAGGGAAACTCAGAAAGTATATAAGGGAAAGGCATCTGCTCTAACACTAGCCAAACAATCTTAAGTGGTTATTCCCAAACCCCCTGTACCGGAAGTCCGTATTATTATCTACAAAAACGAATGACAACTAGTGGATTAATCACCCAAATAAATCTAATCAAAGAAGGGCCTTTTTAATAATCTGATTTATACCCCAGGTTATAATCTTTTGTATTGCGTTAATAAAGGGGTAAACTATAATGTAGTAGCTATAGCTAAAAAAGCCTTCTCATCTCCCAATTTTGAAATGAGTGAGGGGAATAAGTCAAATATCAACAAAGCTGCCATCACCCCTATATAAATTGTATAATCAATACAAACTCAACAGGGGGAAGGAGATTTACAATTGCATAAGCAAATATGGGGCGTGGATATTCCAATTATATTACCCTCCTACAGGTTGCTGGAAAGGTTGATATAAATATTATCTATATCCAAAAACCCCAATTATATGATAATTTGGTAACCTAAAATCATACTGTATATAATTGATATTAGTCAATCAATATCTAGAAAGTGACTGATGGCCCTGAGTATGGGTTATAAGTGATTATCTATGTACGAAAAGGAGGCAATTTGAAGGTTAGATAAATAAGGCAAACCAAAAGCAGGGATCTATTTTGGATCAATGTTAACGGGTACTCGATTCTCAATACCTACCGCATTCCGCTTAATCCGCTAATAATAGAATACATACTTGGATTAAAAATCACCCCAGGGATTGGTATAATTATTGGAAATGACTTCAATACTAAATATGATTTGTAGGAACCCAGAATAGCAACTGCTAATCAAGGTGATACGCTTGCATAATGAACTGCCGAACAGAGAATGGAGTATATCAGGACTCCTAGTGCCTTTATGCATACAAAGGGATATGTTCTGGATCTGACTTTTTCTAATCTGATCATCGTTATGATGATGATTGATGATAATCTGTATAGCGATTCTGATTATGCTATTTAAGTTATTACCATCTCGGATAGAGGAATCTCTGAATATAAGCAAGCGTATATCCAGATACGCGATTCAGATTTACTTTGTCTGGTAGGTATAATAACCAATTGTTTAGCGAACCTCCAGAACCCGGATCTCCGATTTATTTATGATATTGATAGACTGATCGCCAGACTCACAAGCACACTGAGTGCCTTTATAGTAGCTGTAGGGCAGAAAGGCCGTAAATCCTACCAATCATCCCTGTGGTGGATTGATGAGTATAAGGAGGCACATTGAATATATATACAAACCAGGAGAACTGGAATTGCAGACGGAATAGCAATTGCCCAACAGGACCTACAAAGGGTTGTGTGAGCATTGAAACAAGCCTATTAAACTAAGTACTTGAATGATGTATAGGATAATCAGGAATTATATAAAGTTATGAATTGGTACAAGCTAACCCTAAAAGCAGGCCTCAAGGTCCCTCCTCTAATAATCGAAGGCCAGGAGATCACTGATATCAGGGAAAAAGCCGAAATACTCTTTATAACAATACTCAACCACTTTAAAGCATTGGACGATTTACAGCACAACCCTTTATAAGAATAGGGCTGCTAGATGATCCTATTATAGAAAAGAATGATTATTGTAGAGGAAATGGAAAAATATATAATAGGAGTCAGAAGTATATCACCCAGAGTCGATCGGGTAATTGTTTGCTTCTTCAAAACATGCTGGCCTAGCATGAAGAATGTAATATATAAGATTTTCATAGTCTACCTTAGGCTCAACTACTACCCTAACAAGTGGAAACTTGTTGAAGTAGTCATGCTACCCAAGATTGATAAAAAGGACAGGATGTCCCCGAGATTGTGAAGACCGATTGCATTGATATCATGTATTGGAAAAGGATTAGAAAGGTATATCGCTAGTCAAATTGCATGGACGGCCATAAGATACAATATTATCAGCCCTCAGTATTGTGGAGCGCTGTTGAAAAGAGCCGGTATTGATCTCATAGCTGCCTTTACTCATAATACTGAGCTTGCTTTAGCAGCTGGTAAAGTGGTCACACTAATAATAATAGATGTACAAGGTGTTTATAATACACTCCTTAAAAAACGGCTTCTATAATATATAAAAAAGCAGGATTGGCCTATAGCACTCTTACAACTCATTGATTCATTTCTGACTAGGAGATGTGTGCATGTAAGACTTGAGGGGATCACAACATAGGATTTCCCGATCGCATATAGTACCCCCCAGGGATCACCACTCTCCCCTATCCTGTATACCCTCTACCTTGCTGAGCTTCTCAATCAAGATAGAGCACAGCGCTTCGGATATGCTGACGATATAGCTATATATCACACATCTAAGGACCTATTCACGAATACACATATGCTCCGCCGAACCGTTCGATGTATCCTACAATAGAGAGATTAGAATAAGATCTTTTTCACTCCAAAAAAGTTTAAGTTATTTTATATATTGAGGAAACATGAAATTGCAAACCCAGCTATAAGAATAAGTCGGGATTTAATCATCACACCAACCCCTCTAAGGGCTAGTTTGGATGTAAAATCCGTGCTGAATCCGCTGAAATAATCTGCACTTTGTGCCATCGCGGATTCCGTGGTAGCATCAATCCGCTTCAAAAAGAGCGGATTATTAATCTGTGGTTTTATAGTTTGGATGTCAAATCTGCCAAATAATCCATAGTTTTTCTAGAATATTCAATTTAAACTTCAATTCGATATTAAAACCCCATATTTAAAATTGAGAATCATATAAAAAGCTTTAATAGAGTAATAATCTTGAAAAAGTGTTTAGAATTGGAAAAGAAATACATTTTGATTTTATCTTTCTTCTTTTTTTTCTTTTCAAAGAAAGAATCTTTTTTTGAAGTATTTTTGAAGCTATTTTCTATATATAAAATTATTTCAATGGCTAATGATACAATCATTACCCAAAACACCTCGAAAGTGTTTAGGAAATCGAAAATTATTAACGACGATGGTAATCGAAGATTTATATCTATACAAAAAAGAGGTAGAAAATCCTCGAACTCGAAGTCCCTCTCCCCTAATTTGTTATTCCAAACGAAAGCCTAAATCTACAGTAAAAGAAACCGAATCTCAAAGCCAACTTCGAGATTATGATACCTCCCTTCTCTTCTCCTATTAAAGATTCACTATCCAGCCTCCTTCTACAATAACAACACCACCTTCAATCAGAAGAAGATACTCTTTACAAAAAAGAAAAGCTACATATAGGTATTTGATTTAAATAAAGCTTATTTTAATTATATTAATTTATAATATATAGCAGGATTCCAAAACCGATGAGAGGCTCTCAACAAACATTGATACAGATAGCGATGAGAATGATGATGACGAGAGGGATATCGATAATAGTTATAACATTAATCAAAACCCAAAATATAATACCTATAGTGATTTAGAAAGTGAAAAAATCCCTTTACCGATATTATTGAAAAGGAGGATAAATCAGTGGATCCGGAAACTGAGACCAAAGATATTTCAAAGAAATCTATGAATCAATTCAAATAGAAATTCTACAAAAAGCTTCTTTTAAACTTAATGCAAAGTCATCTACAGAAGACTAGTCAACGACCAGGTCAATTCACTGGATGGAGAACATTTCATTATAATCAATTTGCACAGCTATTGCTTTAGAGCACAAGATACGTACTAATAGTAATGAGAATCTAACTGGTAATCAAATTAAAAAGAAAATCAATTCAGTATGAACATCCTCTTTTTTTATTATTTATTTAATCTAATTGATTTGATTTAGATTAAGGAACGTTATATAGAGTATCGGTATCTTCTTAATCTAATCTGGTTAGGGCATTAGATTCAATAAAAAGAACAACACTATGCAGCCTTATACACCTGATCATTTATGGAAAATGTTTCTACAAGCAAGCAAAGCTAATAATCGAAAATATCGTTGGCATCGAAGTCATTATACAGAGAGCTGATCGATTCTTCAATTTCTATTCGAAACTCGTACAGCTAGTGGTAAATTTGCATATCACCCTATAGCTTTAATGCAACAAACAATCATTTCTTTGGATAAAGAGGATAATCTTGCTGATTCAATATGCTCTATATCTTTCTCAGATAAAAGCGCTAAAAGGTGGAATAAATATAGCTCTGGGATATACAAGGTAAGGAATTCATATTTTTGAAATGTATTTTATTATTAACTGATTTATAATTAGAAACAGAGCGATATAAACAATCTATTGCAAGCTACACACCATCGAAAAAGCCTCGAAAAAACTGTCTCTTCTGAAGTTACAGATAGTTTACTTCATATTAATAAATCTTTAAGAGATTTTAATAAATCAAGAAACCACTCTAACGCCTTACATACTCAAATCGACAACCCACTGCCCCTTTGGCATCAAGCATACTATATGATCGCATAAAACTATTCTAGCAAATATGAGTCCCTAGGGGCTGATATTGCTTTCAAGCTTATTGATTTCCTACAATATCCGGTGCCTAGTGTTCGCCAATCTTATGGTGAGCTGCTGATATTTATGCATATAGGCTCATTTCAAGTAGAGTTTGTGGATAAGATCTGTAGAGAGCTTAAAAAACAGCATGAAAAGGAAAATAATGAAATACCTCTATTATCCGCTTCTTTACAATAAGCTTTAAATGAAGGGTGGCTTTCAAATTCTAATAGCTTTTGATTTAATAATTCTATTCATTCTATTCTCTTTATTATATAGTTTTATCAATATAACCTTTGTATTTATTCAATTAGATATTAATATTATATCTTTCAATACCTTTATCTTATTTGATATTAATAATATATAGTACAAATAACACCTATTCATTAGCTCTAGGTATATGAAATAAAGAATATAAGTATGTAATAACTGGCTAGTAAGAAATGGCAAGTGAGAAACAACTGGTGAGAAACGGCTAGTGAGAAACGGCTAGTAAGAAAACTGTAAAGTTTAGCCTCTCAAGGTGTAATATCCACCAATAATAGGGGTTGCTAGCTTTATCATTCTTCAAAGAAAAATACTATCTGTATCTTTAATAATTTGCCTTTTTTACATGAAATGCATAATGTTATAACACTATAATTAAATCAATAATCTATTCAATTAATAAATAGAAAGGATAAAAAACGCACTCTCAAAATAAGTAACCATAAAGGATTCAGCTGCCTCTTGAATTGCTACAAGAGCAGTAGCATTCCACCTCCAACACTCTCCACCAAATGCAAATTAATCCGAAACCTCTTTAACTAAATATTGAAAAAAGGCTTTTTTCAAGAGCAATTCGGTTGATTTTTGATACTTTTTAATCTCTTGTATACAATCGCTATACTCAATTAGTAAGAAAAAAGCTTATAAATCAAGAAAAGATTTACTTACTCCCCGCTTTCCATTGGTGAGCTCTTTTAGCAACTTCTGCTTTTCCTTTTTTAGACTGCTTTCTTACACTTTGAACCTTTGCTTTCGAAGCTTTCTTTATATTCTTATTTTTAAAAAAAGGTGACCTTCTATTTACACCTAGCTTTTGTTTATTTGTTAATCTCTTTTCGATATTAGTACATGACATAGCTTCTCTCTATATAGTGTATTTGTAGTTTATATTACAGCTACAGGATTTCCTGGAATATAGCACTTTCAAAACCTAGATTTGAATCATTTCAGTTTATTATAGAAAAGGTTTCAAATATTCAAAGGGTGTATACCTAAAAAGCTTCAAGAATGGGGGCGAAAGGAATAAGCGTTGAAAAATTAAATATTTAGAAACACGTGTTTGTGAATTAATGTATTACGTATTGCGTAATTCAACCAATCATACTACTTATTTCTCATGGAATATAGTTATTCCAAATATGAAAAATATTACAAATAGTACAAATAACGCGCTTTTAGGAACAACAATAATAACAATAATAATAAGCGTTATATTTATAATATTGAATCTCTTTTAAGCTTCAAAGAATCAAAAAGATACCAGTAATAATTAAATCTAATAAGAAAAAGCTACAGGGAAAGTAAGAAGAATATTCGCAAAAGCGAAAAGCTAGAAATACACGTAATCGAAAGGCAAGAATAACATCTAAAGAACTAGAAGTTGAAAAAGAGAAAGATAGGAAAAAGCATTAGATTTCCTACACTTTGAAAGTACTTCGCAAAACTTCTGATTTTTTTAAAGGCATCGAAGAATAGATAAGATGAAATAATTGCACAAACTCGATTGAATATCGAAATACAACAATCCCAATACGTAAATCCAAATGAAAATCTCATTTTAATTAATTTTATTTAGAAAAACATTAAAAACAAAAAACCTTATTCAAAACAACAATAACCCTGTATCAAAGTCTGAATCAGATGATTCCGAAATAGATTTTGAGGGTTGGGAAGTTGATATTGATGAGAAAGAGGAAGAGGAAGAGAGGAGGAATCTGATGATAAAAAAGAGAACAATAAAGTTAAAAAGCTTGAAAAGATTGACTTGAAAGATTTGAATATCAATCAAGAATTAAAACAAGTATGAAGGTATAATGTTTATTGATTCTATAAATACTAATATATAAGTTTAGACAATTAGACTTTCTAAGATTTTGATTTAAATTAAAGCTTGGAAAACTAGTGTAAAGCAGTTTATAACTAATTTAAAGAGTTTAAACGAAAAAATTGATAAAGAATCTTCGGATTTTTATAGATAAAAAATTCGTTTGGATAAGTTTATTTTGATTTTTTTTTATTAGTTATTTCTCCCTAGCCATTTCTCATTTACTATCCCTCACTTATTATTATATCAAATTATTAATATATTAATAGAATATATTTGTATCCTAATAAACTCCCTCATAAAATATTCAATTGTTGATAACATAACTGTTTAAAGAAATCTTGCTTCTTGGAGTTTTGATATTTTGAAGCTTAGAGGGAGAAAGTAATATTAAGCTTCCTGGACCTGAAGAATAGTGGACCTCTAATAAAAGCTATAATCTAAAAAGACATGGATTTTGGATTCCTAAAGATAGGATGAAATATAACAAGCTTGGAATCTACTCCATTATACAGAATGGAAAGAAGATCTCTTTCAATTCCTTAAAGAATTTAAAGAAACACTAAAAGCTATAGTAGAAGATAATAGTAAATGAAGAAACCCTAATAATTACTTTCTATTCTAATTACATGTACTTATCAAATTCTATTTCAATACAGTATTGCTTTTCTTTTCTCACACTTTTCGAACTCTTTTCACCTTACAATAATCTCTTTATATAGCCTTTACAATTCCTTATCAAAAGTAATCCATAAATTATAATGAAATAGAATCTAATTCATTATTGCTTGAATTCATTATTGTATCATTCATAGTACTTGGAACACAATTGATGATACAATCAAATTGAACTTCGAATGGATCTTCTTCGAAGCTATTTTAATCGAATAAAGTTATATAGAGCGTATAAAGCATAAAACTATATGTATTTGAATTGTATATAAGTATTTTTGTTATTGTATTAAAAATGGAAAGTGCATTTTGAATACTCCAAAAATTCTCTCAATCTCATTTCGTAAAGAAGAATATCGAAAATTAAAAAGCTCTTCTGGTGTTTTGGGTATCTTATTGGATCCCAATTGCTCTTATAGATGATATCTTACCCCTTTGAATGAAATAAGAACCTACCCAGTATTTACATATCCTACATCACCTAAATAATAATAACCTTTTGGAATTCGTAAACCTTTTGAAATCAAAACATCTAAAAGCACTTTTGATTATTCACAGAACCTTCCCAACTGGCTAATATATAGTAGAATTGTAAATTGAAAGTAACTACTACAAGAACATTCTATGCAGTATACCCTTTTCAATTGAAATAAGCAGATCGATCTTCGAAAGGTATTGTTGCTGAAATAAAGGTACCATCAAGAGCTTCTAGGCAATTCGCAAAATATATACAATATTTTTTATTTTCTGCTACTCGAGGAAAAGCGAATTGTATAGTTGGATCCGGTAGCTTTACTATTAATAGGTATAATATCATTATAGTATCTAAAACTTAATAAAACCATCTTAAAGTACATTAGAATAAATCAATAAGTAGATTTATATAAAGTGTTTTTTGTATTTATAAATTGTTTTTTTAAAATAAAAAAGGCTTTAGCTATATTATGTATAGTTTTATGCTGGTTTATGATATAGAGAAATACATATAGCTTTTGATCAATTGAAGTATATTAAAAGTGTTGTAGTTTTGTTTTTTCGTGACAAAATTTGATTAAAAGTCGAAAAATACATAGAGGCATATGCAGTTGTTCTTGACAACGTTAAGGGTATTTAGAATCAAGAAGAGATTGTGTTTTAAATTCATTAGGAGTATTAGTTCTTTTTTTCGAAATTGGAGTACAATAAAAGAGCCAATAATAGCAGTTAAATTATAAATCAAGATAGAAATAAACTGTTCAGAATTATTAATCTTATTGTCGCTTATTGTGAATAAGAAAAAGGCAGTTTATAATCTAAATCATTAATAGAATCTAAAGTTATAATAGAAAGAATATTGAAGAATCTATTTTTAAACTAAGCTATATATATTCTAGTATATAGGGAATATAAATGTAAAGTAATCTAAATCGAAATCAGAGACAATTTAAAGAAAAATAAAGATACCCTATAAATTTAGGTATTTGAAGCACTAATATTATTATAATACTATATGGATATAGGGTGAAAAGTCTATAAGAGTTTATAAAAACACGGATTATTTATTAAATTAAAAATAAGAACTACTTTTTCTAATCCTCGTTTTCAATCTGCACCCTTATTTTCCCATACAAATTTAGTGAAAAACACGGATTATTTAATATCATTTTAGAGTGATCCACCTTCTCCCCACCTCGAAATATACTAAATTTATTGAAATACAGATTATTTAACGGAATCCGCAATTTGACATCCAAATATGAATTCAAAATCCGCTTTCAAAAAGAATGGAATATTCAGCGGATCCAGCGCGGATTTGTACATCCAAACTAGCCCTAAGACTCACCAACAAAGCACAACCAACCTTACACTAGCTTAACATCTTTTTTGATTGGTGCCTAACATTCCTACAGTATGTCAAAATGCGCACCACGAAAGCTATACATGTTGCATTCTATATCCGATCAATAGCTCATACAGCCCATGGACCATCTGCAGCCTGCTTGCGAAAAGCAATCATTACCTGTATATTCCCTATCGCCCTCTTTAGCTTTGAAATATGATTCGATGGGCTATACAAACAACGCCCAAATACAAACCATATTTCAATCGGCACCAGAATCAAGAAATATATCGATCTAATCAGCAAAATGATTTACAATACAGCACAGAAAGCTTTATCTGTTTATAAAACAACCCCGACAACCGCACTCCTCATAGAAACTGGTTTTCTAACTAGAATTGTTGTACTAGAGCAAGCCAGATTGAGATTCGTATTTCAACTTCAAACAATAAATACACAATATTTATTTATAAACTGATTGAAGCTATGTATCAGGAAAAAAAGGATGAGGTACAGATACTCTAAAAGATTCCAATACAAAACTACAAAGAATAGGATAGGCGATTCTTGCCACCAAGTGCCCTAAACTCTTATAGCCTTACTTCTCTTTCAAATACCGCATTAATCTAATGAATAATATGAACAAAGAGGATATTACAAAAGTATTCAAAAAATGATGGGATTTAATTCTTTAAGAAAACTATTCTATATTTTCAGATGGATCTGAATAATATGATAAACACAATCACTATATAGGGTACGGCTTTGTAATCTACCGTGGTAAGTAATAGATTGATAGTGGCTATGGCTGTATATACGAATAGTCACATATTTTTGATGTTGAGGCGATCGGTGTGTGGCGGGGACTAGAATGTCTCCTGAGCATTATTGATTGCCTCTATCAAGAACGAATATGGTTATACATTGATAGCATCTCAGTAATCTGAGGAATGCAAGGAAGCACTGTTGTCTCTTCTTAATGGGCATACCACAAATACCATTAAGCGATACAACACTACAATATTGTAATCAAATAGTCCCCTAGGCATACTGAGATTGAAAACAACAAGGCAACCAATCGCCTCGCTGATTAGGGCATGGCTGGGCTGCTTGACCCTGGCCCATCCTGCCTTCCTATAGTCAGCAGCTCTTGCTCTGTTCTACATACCAAATATCGGCATTCCAAAAGCAGATAGTGGAAGGAAAAAAGGGGTTTGATCTTCGAAACATACAATATATGGAAACTGGTATATAATACCTCGGAGCCGGAAAGCCTCAAGCTCCCTCGCGGGGTACTACATAAACTCATAGCGATACGGACTGGATACAGTGACTTTATAGTTTATCATATTAAATTCAATCACAAAAATAGCACGAATACCTATATATACAGGATTGAGAAAAGCCCATTGTATTTCTTTTAATATTCAATTAATAATCAGATGCGCAGCGATTGGCCACTTATACCAAATCGATTTCGATCCGAATAGGATGTGATAGTATATATCAACCACATCCTGCGAACACAATATAGCTTTACTGACCTTCTCGCTAGATCCAGATTTTATATTAGGATATGCTCAAACTACACGAAACTACGCGAATTCCAACCTGCTCTAATACTCTGAAGATAAGCTCTCCATTCTAATCAATCTAAGACCTACATTGAATAGCTATAAGCACTTTGAGCGCTCTCCCGATTGACAGCAATCGACCTAATCATCCGCCAACATTCGGATGGTATACAAAACAAGGCCCTCTGAAACAGGATCACAAACCCTTAGATAAAACAGCTATAAGATCGCTATAAGCGATATTGAGCAGGGGAATACCAAAGGCAACAAGCCCCTGATTAGCTAACATTACACTACTATAAGCGGCTGGAACGCTAGCGGCCTGTAGGCCCGCTCCTTAGTACGTCTAGAATACCCCTTGGGAGGTCAGATATTAGACGTTAATCACTATAAATAAATAAATAAATTTTTAAGAAGGATTACTCTTATCGTTTTAATCTATCAGATAGCATGAAAATACACAAAGTCTTCTTTTCAGATAAACTTCGAAAAATATCAGATAATCCTGTACCTAATCAAAAAGTCGATTCACCACTTTTAATTATAATTGTTGCAAACGCTGAATTCGAGGTTCAAGATATATTAGCCTCGAAGATTGTTCAAAAAAAGGTTTATTATAAGGTAAGGTGGATAAACTATAACAACAATTCCGTATGATATTATTATAGAGATATAATATATACACCCCACAAAGTTAGAAGATTCCATATACAATACCCATATACCGCAAATCCTTCTGAGAATTTACCAAAATGGATAAAGAATTGGAAAAATGGTATCAACAACTATAATAACTTATCAAATGAAAACCCTATGGATATAGATAAGAAATAGTCTTATCTAGTTAGTTTATTTTGAGAAGAGTAATCTGATATATAGGCCTTTTTCTATTATCATAAGAATTTGTTTGTTTTATATTTACTTTTGTTGAATTTTCTATACTTTTATTTTACTTTTCATTTTATTTCTGTAAATCAACTTTATTTAAATCAAATCAATTCTTTGATTCAATTCGGAAATAAAAATATTAGTAATATTTCAAGCTCTGCAAAACGTCTTTAGTTTTCTAATATGCTTTTTCGAGTAGTGAGTTCAGGTAACATTATTACAATCCTCTTTGCTTTTTAGTTTGTATTCAATATCAGATTACGAAGAGCAAAATCTGTTAGATTGGTAATTACGAGCTGTAATATCTACTCCGCTGTCTACAGATTCATTTGTTTTTATCGTAGGTCATGAGCTAGTATATGAGTATATAGTATATAAGAGGGAATAGACTAATATTAGTCTATTATGGGAAGCTGGCTCGTATTAACAACTAAATAGCTATGAAACACGTGATTTTCATGAAACAGTATATGATATTCTTATTTTCTTTTTCTATATTCGAGGAGAAAAGGCCTTATTTTATGCTTTTTCCTACTAATCTAGCTTTCCACTTTCGTTTATTTCTCGTAGATCTCTTCCTAATCCGGTCATTCCATCAAATAAAGCTTTTCTTTCTTATTCCTTATTCGATTTCGCTAGTACTATGTCGATCTTACTACGAATGGATTGAAAGAACTAATAAAGAGCTAATAAAGAATTGATTTTCAGGCCGTTCTAGGCTAAGAGCTCTCTTAAGCGACGATCATGTGATCTGATCATGTGATATTGTGATTTGCTCTTAGTATACTATATGAATATAGAACTATATATATATATAAAAAGATATATTATTATATTATTTTTTTATATAAAAACAATAGTTTTTATTCTTGTTTTCAGTGATTTTATTTATTTCATTGATATTTTTATATATATCGACTTACATTCAAATCTTCTAAAGCTTCAGTAAGCCGAAATGATCGAATTCAGCAAAACATAAGTTGTAAAGCTCGGTATTAGTTTAGATAGCTTTATTATTAGATTATGGGCCTATAAATTGAAGGAGGAACTTTATAAATATCTGAATATAATGAAGGAGGATTTATAAATCAAGTATGCGATTTTTATAGCTATAATCATTTGTGGTAAGTATTTATAGAAAGATATTGAGCTTATTATTAAGTGACTAAATAGTCTTGTAAACAAGAAAAGTAAATGCCTAGGTCAGTTTATTTAAAGTAGTATTAGATAAAAGAACAATATAATCGGAATTACGGTCTTCGCCTAATTCCTGAAAGTCATCTTAGATAGTCTTATTATTTGTTGTATATTAAATACAGTAGTTATTAAATAATTTGGAAAAATCGAAAATCATTAATAAGGTAGCATTTGCTTTTTAGAATTCATTATTATTAATATCAAGAGAGTATAAGTTTTTTTGAAAAAAGTTTCTTACTGTACCTCTCTTTGCTTCTTTTATAAACTTTTCTTGTTATGAAAATATAATATATATATACTGTTTAAAAACATCTATAATAAATAACAAAACAATAAATCACATTGAATAACTAGTTTTTAATTTGATAGAGAAAAAGAAAGGGAAGATAAGCAATACACCTTAAAGGTAATAAACGATATTTTATATTATAATCAAATAACTTATATAATTGTAATAAACTCTTTGTAATGAGTATACAATATTTTAATCAATATTTCTAATAACGAAAAGGATGATGATAATAAAAAAAAGAAGAATGAGCCATTGATTATATCTTCAAGGAAACAAAAAATAATAAAAAAGGTGAAGGAAATAATGATGGTGAAAAAGGAGTTTAGGTTTTTAAAGATAAAAAAGCAAAAGAAAGGATAAAAATGAATTTAAGAATAAGTTGTTTCTTAAAAGGGGAGTAATATAATAATCTGGCTTTAGGTTTAGATTAATTATTTATTTGCTCCACCTGGCAGATCAAATCTCGCTTTGCTTTTGGTTCCCTTTTGGTTCCCTCCTGGTTCCCTCCGGATCTATAAAAGCCTCTTACAGGTTTATTCTTTGTATAGTAGTTTGTTATTCTCTAGTATCGATAATTGATTCATTTATTATCATATTGTGAACCTGTTGTCGTCATACATTTGACCTGATAGTGAAATCCGTTCTTATTATAATAGTCGAATAGTTTATCAAATTCCTATTGCTTGGTTTCTTTGTTTGTTTTGTTATTTTTTTCTAAAATATATTCTTGATTCCAATAGGATTTAGTATTATTAATTATTTCTTGATCGGCTAATCTGGGTAAGCGATAGAGTAATCAAAATAATGAGTTATAGAATATTAGAAAGATTTTGAAACTAGTAAGAAGCTGGAGTAGACAGGCTTATTTGTAAACTTTGATAATCTTATAAGGACTGTTCTATTTGTTATTGCTTTTCTTTATTAATTGATTGGTTTTTATATTCTTAATACTAATCTATATTTTGTTATTTTCTTTGTATAGAGAAGTATTGATATAAATCTTATTAGCATAATCTTTATATTTCTAAATGAACTGAACAGTTAGAGTTTTCAATTTTGTTAGAATAATATCAAATCGATTCGTGATTTCATTAGCTTTCAGAAACTTGTGCTTACATTGATATAACAAATTCGAGAGAACAGATGAGAAGAGCTTAATATCAAGGCATAAATGAAAATTGTAGTTAGCAAAGAATGGGAATATACCAATAGTCTCTGAGGTTATATTATTGAATATAAACTCTGTGAGCAAAGCTAATCATATCAATTATCTTAATGAAAATTTATAAAAACTTGAAGATATTGTTTTATCATAATATTTATTCTTTCTATTTGTCTATCGAACTTAGAATAAAATGAAAAGAATTATTTCAAAGTAATTGATAAACACTCAAATAGGTATTTCCAAAATTCTGATACAAATTGCGAATCTCTGTTGGATATAATGTTATCGGGTGAGCCGTATAAATAGTAGACTTTCTCAACAAACCAATTGACAAGCTTTTTTGTAAAGAGTTTTATAATTGGAATAAAATAACACATTTTCGTCAGGCAGCAAACGATTGTGATAATATATTGATATTTCTTACTATGGCGTTTGCTGATTAGTAGCAGTGTAATATAGTTAATGGAGATATCAGATTAAAGACAAAATGGTACAAGCAAAGGTTTTAGAAATCCAGGTGTAGCAAGACGGAAGGCTTTAGTTTGGAAATAGAGTTAACAGGCTTGTATATAAGTTTCGATTTCTCTTAATATATTGAACCACTAGTGTTGGTTCAATAATGAGATCAGGAATACGGGAGACGTGGTTCCCACTATCAGTAGGCCCCTAAATGTCTGTATTGTATTCTGTCTAAAGAGCTAGCTAATGAGGGGAAATAGTAGGCCTTATATAGGCACTACTGAAAGAGCTAGTCTCCTTCGCATTCGCCTAAATACCTTTGATACAGTAGCCATTGTATTGAAGTCATTCTTTTGAAGTGAATTCCCTTATTCACATACTCGGAACTCTCTTTTATGGCTTCAAATACAATGGCTGAAAAGAAATTCGTAAAATCATAAAAATCCTCCATTTGCTGGCTAAAGTCCCTGACCTCTTACCAGCAGAACCAATCCCTTCCTTTAATCCCGTTCCACCCACTTCATTACCTTGATATCGATCTTATTCGTATTGATCAGATTAGCAAGAGCTTGATATGGCTTTCCTTTCGTTATTGCATTGGCTGGATTAGTCGGACCATCAATCCAGATCATTTCAACGATCTCCCTTTGCTTGTAGGATTGATGTAATATCATAATATCGATTATTAATCTCTTTTCATTAGTTGTTCTCAGTTTTGTAAGTAGGTTGTATAATGACTTAAAATCAGTACACAAAACTAATGGAATTTTCTTACCGAGAATAGCACTAACTGTAGAAGTAATTGCTGTATCAATATCGAATCCCTGAACTAATCTATATAGCTCGGATGCCAAAATACTGTGTGTGATTCTTTTACATTTAATGGATGACCAATGAATGATATTAGCATTATTGTATTTATCCATTATAACAATCACATAGCCTATTTGGGACGAATAGTCCTTATTGTTTGCAAAAGAGGTATCAGCAAAAACAACAATCTTAAGTGAATCTAAGTCAAGTGGTACATATTTGAGTTCTCTAGCAAAGTTTTCTTTTTGCCATTTGATATACTTGTTTAGCGCTGCAATATTATCCTTGCCAGGTTGGATCGTCTGTACTGCCATGGACAGATCGAAAGATGCCTCGGATTGACACATAGTTGTAATATATACTTCGCGAACTTGTTGTGCAATATATTGTTCACATATAGAAGCATGCTTCCGAACCTTGCTATATGTACCATACATATCCATGGATCCTATAGATACAAGCTGTAGATTGCCGCATTGCCTCTTCTGATCAAGATGAATATCATTACTCTTGAATATAAGAATGATATCATTAAACTTTAATAGATGATTATAAATGAGTTCCTCACGATCCTTAGCCATAAAGCCAGCTTGCTTGAGTTACTTATCCTCAGCTTGTATAAACGCACTATCCCCAATAATAAGCGTATCATCTGTCTGAAGCCCTACAATGCCGAATCCAGTCCCCTTATCATTAGTATGCAAAAGACAAGGGTTATATATGGATTGCTGCATTTTAAGCTTCTTGTAGTGATGAGTATGGTATATCCGGAACCAATGGTTTCCTGTCTCAGGAATACCATATAATAGCTTAACAACAAGTAAAATCATACTGGTTGATAGATTCATTTCTTTCGAAATATGGGTATAAAAAGTGCGATGCAAGTTCGAAGTGGATTGAGTGTATACCTAAGTGATATCTCGAATATACATTCCTATGCCTGTTTTTCGAGTACTCGCAGCTAATAAGACTAAAATGCATTGACACAATCATTGAATTATTAGGGATTATATTAATACAGATATCTTATCAGCATCATTATATGCTTGAATGACTAGCTTCGACTTGCGGAATTCAGTATCCGTTCCTTTATTCTTGATCTCATCAACAAATCGCAACTTAAAAATACATATACCAAAAGGAACATCCGAAAGTGATACAACCTCGAATATACCCTTAGCTATCAATCCATCAATCTCTTTCTTCCTGGATTCCTTATATATAATGAGATCCTTAGGATCAGCAGCAAAATATTCGGGATAGTAATCTTGTATATAAGCTCGAATCTGAGGTATAACTATTTGCAGGAAAGATATTGGTATAGGCATTTGGTCATTTTTGGATAAATCCAAGAGAGATTCCTCTGGATTCGTTATACACGTGATTGCTATTCCTGAAGAAGATGATATAACTTTGCCGGAATTTGGCAAAGTTATCTCGGAATCAATATTATAATCAATTTCTTCAATCTCCTCAATACATCTAGCTTTTAAATGCTTATAATACAGCTTTACCGATATAGATCTAAATCTCATAGATCTATAAGGTAGATCAAGAGTATATATCTCTCCTTCTATACTAATAAGTGAAAAAGGTTCTTTCCACTTACCAATAGCTGTTCCATTGCCTTCTCTCCAAACCAAAACCTTGCTGTTTAATAGCAAATCATAAAGTACAGTTGTAAAGAGTCCGTTACATATATTCAAGGTCTTTTGTACTTGTATAGAACTATGTAATCTATAAATCTCTATTATAGCTTTAAAGATTGTGGCAGTATGTTGTTGAATAGTAGGTGTTGGAGGGCTGATGTCGATTATACGGGGAAAAGTACCAAAAACGAGTAAAGTAGATACTAAATCATCAGGTCCAATAGTATCATTAATCGCCTTTACAGCTATCTGGAGTATAGTTGCCTTGCGAATATTGAGTTTATAAACCTTTTTGTAAATAATTTCGTAAGATCTTCACAATGATGTATGAAATCTCTCAACAATACTGATTGAATGATACGCCTCCACAGGGACTGTCTTTGTCTAAATGGACATTGACATAGCATATTGTTGAAACTCTCTTCCAACAAAATTGGTATCAGTATTATAAGTGATATACTCTGGTGGACCAATATATGTGTCGATTCAGCATTTACAGAGTTTATCCTATATATACTTCGCAGATATATTGCTTAGCCATCGAGTGGTTTGAAAATGTATAGCTTTATCGATAATATGCAGGATCGGATTATTATTGATATAAAGTATATCGATAAGTATAGTATAATTGAATTCAAAATCCTTATTGGATAAAGAGAATTTGAATCTGCTGGATGACTTACTATAAACTTAATAATAATAACAAAACTTGATAAACTATTTGATTATTTCAAAGTCTTCATTATACCCAAAGTGTTTAAGCATTTTATAGAACTTACATATAGATGGATAACCGAACCGATAATGAATTTGTTGCAACTCGATTTCAATAAAATAATAATTATTACTATCAATAGAATAATTGATCAGTCCCTCAACATTAATATTCTATAGCAAAAATACTTGGCCGAATCATTGATATACAGAATAGATGTCTTTAGATATAATAACAACATTATCAAGGTTGTTATACTTGAACCTAAGTCTATCTATATCGACTAAAGAAAGCAAGAATGGAAGGTTGGCTTCCATCACGTTCCATTCTACTTCTCCAAATAGAAGTTTGATATAAAACGAACCAATGGAAGTCGTCGCTCCAATGCCATATTGAACTATTATTTGTCCAGCGGTAGCTTTATTGTATTCAATATTCTCGATCTTTTTCTATACTAAATACTAATTATATCCAATAGATAATCTCTTAGCCGTACTCATATCGATTATGATGCTGAAGAATGTATCAGCACTATATTGCTCGCCGCTTGCAATAAATACCTCAGCTATCAATTTATAAGCGTTTACAGTATTATTAAAATCAATCGCTACTAAAAAACCATTACAAGCACCTATTGAAATAAAGAATATCCTGAAGACCCCTCCAGAACCACTTGTATCAATAAGATACTGATTAATAAAATAATTATCATTATTATCACTATCACTATCTCGATTATCTTCTTATCCAATATCAATAACGAATTGATCATATTGTTTCGTAAAGCTCTTATTATCGAGATTACTGTACTTGGTATGATAATTTGTCTTAAATCAGTCTTTCTCTTTTTGTATATACTTATAATATCTACAGCCCTTCTTCTTGCAACCAGGGAAGTAACAATCATCCTTACTCTTATCAGCTAGTGCAGAGAAGGATTGTCGACCAGTATATTTATTATAAGGTTTCCGAGAGGAAGAGCCCGAAGATACACTATTATAGAAACGTCAATCTGTAAGGAATATCTCAGATGAAGGATATGATTTCGGAAATGCCTTTCGATAAGAGTCGATAGTCTGTTTAATCTGGTTAATAAGCTCTGTAATAATTGGACAAGGATTGTATATCGCAAAGTAGCACTCCGGAACACTATTATATACAAATAAAATCTTAATATAGTATAATTGAGGATCGTATATTGTTCTGGGAATAATATGCTGGAGGAAGTGTAAATCTGTGATCATTGTATTAAACACTTCCTGAGGCTCTATAGATGGGTTTTTCTCGATGTAATTCTTGAAAGTAATATTATTCCACTTGAAAAATATATTCCATTGATATTCAGATCCTTCGAAATTGTTGATCATTATATTGTACAAGCCTTGATACAAATCAGGAAGACTACTAAGATTTGCCTGATAGTAATTTCTAGTCACGCTTGCAAGTATAATCGGAAAGACTATCATAGTTATCTCCATTAATACAAATACCCTACAATAATGCTCCCCGAATATAGAGATCTTCAAATCAAAAGAGTTATCGATACTCTTATATCTGTTGTTATCCCTATAGATTTTCGAAAGATTAATAAGATAATGATTCTGATTACGTTGATTATCATTCTTGCAATTAAAACAATCAGAATGATCTCTATCCCTATTACCTCTATTACTGCCTCTATCGCTATTACTGCTGTCTCTACTATTATTACCATCTCTACCACTATCCCAATCGTTATTATCATCCAGATCATCATTATCACCAGATGATCCTACAAAAATATCAACCGATGGAATTCTAGAGCCTGATTTTGGTACTGGTAAAGGTGCATATGGGACTTGTATATCCCTAGATTAGAATGGAGCTAGTTCTTTATATATATTAAAAGGAATAATCAAACCACTTGTAACTTTGCTGGGTTTTGGCAAAGTTAGGTAACCAGCTGGAGTATTATTCTGAGGTTCGATAAAAGATTTGATTTGTGGTCTCGGATCGAGTCCGATAGAAAGGTGGGTCCATTTCGTGGATACAAATGGTTGTACCTTATTAATCTGGTATTCCAGAAACTGTTCCGTAATCTAATTGTGATACTCTTTGCGGAGAAATGCTTTTATTAAAGTATTATCGAGATTTGCATTTATATTGATATAAATTCTATAATATTGCAAGATCTTGCAAAAGTTATATAATATCAACTTATCAATACTCCTGAGTAGGGCTTATCGAATGAGCTCGAAATCGAATGTGATTGTGTTTTGAAGAAATGCATTGGTAATCCTTATATTCAAGTATGTAGCTATTCGAAAAAGAAAGTATTCATCAATCTGATATTCTATCCCCATCTTGAATATATATTCTTTATAGAACTATTTAGCTTTATTGAAATCTTTTAGAAAGAAATAATTCTGAGATTCTCCTTTGAACTTCAAATCCTTAGTAGTTTCTTGAGTTTTTCTTTTTTCAGCTATTGCTTTATTAGGAATATAAAAATTGAAAAAAGTAGGAGGATAAGAAAGAGTATTGGTTATATCTTTGTAGAGAGAAGTCTTGAATTCCTATTATAAAGGATTGGTATTGTCAATTATCGTATCAATAAATCCTTCTATACCGATGAATTAATCGGATAAAACAGGTTTCTTGCCAGTATCGGGTTTCTTACCAGCTTACTTAAAGCTAGTACTAGCGCTTACCCGGAATGTTATAATGCTGATAATAAAAGAAGTAAAAATGAAAAGGTATTTTGAATAAGTAAATTAAATAATTTGTAATATCACTAATTAGTATTGATTCAATAATGAGATTAGGAATACAGGAGACATAGTTTCCACTATCAGTAGGCCCCTAAATGTCTATATTGTATTCTGTCTAAAGAGCTAGCTAATGAAAGGAAATAGTAGGCCTTATATAGGCACTACTGAAAGAGCTAGTCTCCTTCGCATTCGCCTAAATACCTTTGATATAGTAGCCATTGTATTGAAGTCATTCTTTTGAAGTGAATTCCCTTGTTCACACAACTAGTATATACAGAAGATAAGGTTAATAGTCTTAACTCAATTAGGGTGCCCAGCAGGTCTAGTAGAGTACGTTCAATATATAATCTGGGTATGGAATTTAATGGAGAAAAAAACGAAAAGATAATTGTGATAAAAGATTTTATTATTAATCAATCTATAATCTTAAAAAACGATTTAGAGGTCTTTTCGGATAGATAATAGCTAATAGCAAGTGGTTAAATTCCGAAGGGTTTTATATATAATAATAATCAATTCAGATGATTTGTATACTATATTGATAAAATCGTTAATCAACTTCTCGGTATTGGAAATGATTATATCTATAGGGATTATAATAAGATCGATATTATTGTTAACTTGTTGAATAAGGTTTTTGAGTATAACATTATCAAACACTTTTTCTAGAAAAACTATTTGTAGACGATTTTTGATTCGATTATTATTAGAATTAGTATAAGCGGAATAGTCTTTTGTTTTTCGGCTTAATACATCAAGAGTCCTTGCGACCTACGAAACCTGGCCCCCAGATATCAGGCCCAAATACCCACCCCGCAACCAGGCGGCTCAAGAACGACTACTGAAACAGCTAATGCACACACCAGCCAAGTTCGCTGAATTTATTGCTATAACAGACTTCTATAGGAGCATATGCCCTAGAACGCTACCAGAAGAATAGGAAGAGGAAATGGAAATGGATCGACCGATCCGGGTGAACACAAATACAGAATAGGAGGCAACCGATATAGCAAGGCTATAAAGAACAAAATCGATATATGCAATACACTGCGTTGCACTAGAATGCATACAAAAGCTACCCTTACAGGATAAAGCAGCTTTCAATCAAAACATTATATAAAAGATCGGAAAGCGCGCACGGAGGCGCTCAGAGGATCGGAGACAAAAGCGCAAGCGCGCTAGCTATCGCTTGGGAGGCTACTGAGGGTATTGAGACCTCATTTTTAGGAGAGGGGGATCATGTAAATTAGAGATTATCCCGCAGTTAGCCCAACCGTAATGCCCCCTGGGAGGTTCGCCTATACGGCCCGGTTGAAAATTACTAATAATAATAATAATAATAATAATAATACATCAAGACAAATTACCTTATAACCAGAATGATATATAATATGAAAGTTGAAGTTAGATAAGAATTCAGTTTATCTAGTTTGTTTTTGGTTCAATATCTTTATTAATATAAAATACTCTAGATTCTTATAATTAGTAATAATTTTGAATAGCTTTTGGGTTTTATATAGTTCAGATCTCCATTCTTCTAAAGACTTGATAATAACTAGTAATTTCTTATCATAAATCTTGTAATTATATTTGGCTACATTATATTTCAAGGAGAAATATACAACCAGATATAGTCGGCTTTTATCATTATATTGAGAGAGTATTTCACCTGTAGTCCAATTTGAAGTATCTGTTTCAATAACTATATAATAATAATAATCAAATATTATAAAAACTGAAATAAAGGTAAAGATATACTTCAGGTTTTTAAAGGCATTCTTTTGATTAGTAGTCTAATTTCATATATTCTCTTTTTTTAATAAACAATTTAAAGATTCTGTGATTTTAAAAAAATTATAAATAAAGTATTAATAAAAGTTAGCAAATTCTAAAAAACGTTAAAGATTTTTTAGCTTAATTAACAATTTCCATTTGAGAATAGTTTTAATTTTATCAGAATCCATTTTGATATCATTAGAAATAATAATCAGGCTGAGATACTTCATTCTTCTTATTTCAAATTCGCATTTATCAATATCAATTTGTAATTTAGTATTAATAAGTCTTTAAACAACTTTGCAAATTTACTTTTAATAATTTATAATATTCTCAGAGTAAATCAAGATATCATTTAAATACATTATATAATTTTTATCCAGAAAATTAAAAAGAATATGATTAATATAGTTCTGAAATAAGGTAAAAGTATTATAAAGGCCGAAAGGTATTATTAGGAATTCAAATAAGCTAAAACGAATTATAAAAGCAATCTTCTATTTATAACCTTTCGCAATTTATAATTTATTGAACACAGCAATGATATTCAATTTGGTATAAACTTTAGTATAACATAAAGTATTAAGGGTTTCTTTGATTAGTGATAGTAGATAATAATTCTTAATAGTAATATTGTTCAGTTCATAATAATCCTAGCAAATTCGAATGCTTTTCCTAAGCTTTATAGTTAAAAGAAATAAAACAGCTGATTGGAAGCAGGATTTGTGAATAAATCCTTTATTTAGATTATCATCAAGCTATTTACAAACAATTTGAAATTCGACTAGGGATATTAAGTAACCTTTATTATATAGGGGCTCTTTATCTAGCATAATCTCAATTTTGTAATTCCAAGAATATTATAGCAAAAGCTTATTAGTGAGGGAGGGTAAGAATTTAGTAAACAAATCACAAAGCCAGGATAATAATTTACTTTGAATCTTTATTATAGATAGTATAGATTGGTTAGTCTTTTCCATAAACTTCTTAATATTGTTTTCTATAATATTATAATATAGTTGAATAGGATTATTTATTACTATACAATATAACTCGCAAGCTTTATCTAATTCATTCCAGATTATTTTTGTAATATAAGCTTTTTAATCTTTACAGAATTAAACAAAGCTATTAGCTATAAGGAACTTTATATCGTTTATTTTCTATTGGATATTTCGTAAGATATCAGTCGGTTTCTCAAAGGGCTTCTATAGCGATAGGGAGTTCAATGGGGATAAAACATTTTAGTTTTGTGGCGGTCTTTTGTATATCCTAGAGTCTGTGATGATCCGTGTTGAGACCGGTTTCAGGATTGGCTGATTTGGTATTATTTTGGCATAAGTTTTTGTTTTTCTATTGATTCAATGAATATAATAATGGTTTGAGTTGGGTAGTATTAGATCAACAGGATTTATATTATAGAGATTTCCATCAATATTCTTCTTTATAGCTAGAATCGGAGGATTGTATTTCAAAAGTATCAATTGATTTTGGAATGAGAAAAAGGGAGTCTAAAGACTTTTATTAATAACTTCTTTAGCAAAAGTATGATATAAAATTGAAATAGATTTTTTTGAAGTAGACTTCAAAATAGACTTTCTAACAGGTATTCGTAATATTGGATTGAGCGCTGTATCTGCTGGGGTTGGTATATTGTTATGATTGGGAATAACAGTTATAGTAGAGTTAATTAAATAGCAATATCTGGAGTAGTATATGGATGTGAACTTAAGAGTTATTATTGTTCAATTAATAATAGAGTTATAGTGCTGAAGTCATAGAAGACCGAGGATTATAGGGTCTGTATCGGAAAGATTGGTAATATAGAATAAGTCAATTTCTTTATAATTATTAATCCGTAAATCTAATAGTATATACTGAGATAGGATATCAGAAGTTCTTTCGTCTATAAGTAATAGGTTGCAGGTAGTAGGGAAGGAATGTGTAGAGATATCAAGCTTGGATATAAGGGTTTTATTTATAAACTTATATTCCGTGATTCTACTATTTATTAAGCCAATGAGTGGGATGATTATATTAGGTGTAAGGAAAATTTCTGTTGAGATTTTAAGAGATTTGTTATTTATTGTTCTAAGATATAAAGGATTCCTAGATATAACCGATCTCTTAATTCATAAAGGCAAACTTTCTATAAAGAATCTCGATTTGCGATTATAAATCGAGATTAATCTTTTAATATATTTGGTTAGGAAATTGAATTTCCACTATTATCTGAATATATGGAGCCTTTAACGAATCCGCTTAGATCTCTGTTATTAGTAGGAACTGAAGAGGCGTATCGAAATGGTGCTGTGGTAGTTGGGAAACGATTAGCAGGCGGGAATGTATTCTGGTAAGTAGGGCTATAAGTATTGTAATAGGATTCGAGGTTGTGATGGTGATCGGTAATAGGAAAACAGTGGATATTTGAAATGTGTTGATTTGTAGTAGAGGAACGATTAGGGTATTGTATGATTTTTGAATTAGTATTATATTTTGTATTGTTGTATTGCTTTTCTTTATAGTTGAATTTGATATAATTAGGCTTTTTGTAATAAAGGTAGAGGCCAAAATCTAGATATTGTTTTCTATTGTAATATAATAAGGATCACTGGCTTTGACAAACAGTATTTAGTTGTATAGGATCTCCAGAGGAATTAGGTATAGGTATTATAGCAATGATAGCAGGTTTCTTTTTATTAGGTTTTTTCTGATTATTGAAGTTGGTGCTTTGGTTTTTGTATTGATTGTTAAAATGAATTTTTTCCTCTAAGTTATTATAGATACCTTGTTATTAGATTATTTATATATCGATATTGGCGGTAGAAGGTTTATTGGGGTGGTTAATTGAAGTATCGATTAGTTTTTGTAAAACTTTGAGTTTAAGATTGGTAATTTGTTGTTCGGCAATCTTCTTATATTTGATAGTAAGCTATTTGAATTCAGTAATAAAGTTACTAAATAGGGTCTTCTTCATTTTATATTTATTGTAATCTATGAAAGCTTTGTGTAAAAAATCTAGAGTCTGGTATTGCTTGTTTAATTTACACTAGATGTCTACTATAGTGTATTATCCAGAGAGCCAAAGGTCGGAATTATGTGTGTTGTCTATGATTATATTAAAGTGTATCTGATTGTTTGTATAAGTAGGGCCAGAAAGTAGGCTAGCAAGAAATGTGATTTTCTAAAATTCTGATTCATTTTTGTAATCTGTAGTTAAATAGTGATTGATTGTATTACGAAAAGTTGTATACTGATTTTGGCGCTTTGTAATATCTTGTTTATTACTATTGAATTTTTTGGGGATAGCAAGATATTTGTAATAAAGTGAAGCTTGTGAATTATTGTGAACAACAATCTTCAATGTTTCAATTGTGTTTTTCAATTCGATAATCTTTGATTAAGTATTAGTGGTTTGGGTTTGAGCAGCAGCAGTTTGGGCTTGTAATGAGCTTGCGATTGATTCAATCGATTCAAATACGGCTTGAGCGGCAGCGAAGTATGTAGCATTTGGGTTATTAAATAGGTTTGTAAAGAGAAAGATATCGGTTTCGGTAGAGTTGAGAATGTGGTTCAAGAAAAGGAATTGTGGAGGTAGGCTAGATGTAGGTATTTTTGGTATAGGTGCTTATTTATTTATCTTTGGTGCTTTTTGAGGTTCAAAATATCGGCAATAGAGTGTATAATGGATTAACGGTGAATGTGATTGGTGCGATCGGGACAAGGTGTTGGTAGGGCTTTGGAAATAAAATGGGAAATAAAGCTGTAATAGCTTATTTGATAATGGTATAAATTGTTATAGTATGAGTAAAGACTTATATTGTATTATAAGGGTAGAAGAGCTATGGAAAAGTGAAGCCCTACTTATAGGAAATAGGGCGTGCTAGTATTCTGTGCTTGAGGTACGAAGGCAACTACAGATCATGTAGTTGGCGCTGTGACAATAGTACCCCGAAGACTATAATCTCTAATCGTAATCCTCAATTCATATCCAAATTCTAATAAAAATTCAATAATATTTTAAAAACATAAGTCAAGTTATTTATCACTTACTACCTACAAATTGATAATCAAACTGAGATTTATAATTAATATCTTCAATAACATTTGCAACCCTTTATAAGCTATTATCAAAATAATTAATCTAAATTCCTATCAATAATAAACTACACTCAACTCACACTTCCCTATAAATCACTAGGTGGTTAAATCTTGTACAAAACCTTGTATAGCTATTTACTCTGTAATCCCTAGAATTGAAAACTCAATTCCACTACGTCTGTTAATGATTTGAATATAATCGATACTAGAGAGTATACCAAACACAATAAACTAACACTCAATCAAGCAAAAGAAAATATCTTACATATACAAGAAAAGATATCTCGATCAACCAATTCGTATTACTACTCAATCGACTTCAATATAGGAAACTATGTATGACTCAGTATAAGGAACTTTCCAATACAACAATTATCCAAAAAACTGGATTACTCTATTCAAGATAAATTCAAGATCATTGGTCAAATCAGAGATTCCTTCCAATTAAACTTACTACCCATTATGAAAGTCCACCCCGTATTTCCATCTAGCAAGCTTCGCAAAACGGCAGACAATCCATTTCCTAAACAAATCCTTAAACCACCATCCCCAATAAATATCATTAGTAATACCAAATGGAAAATGAAGTATATTCTAATTATAAAGAAAATATATTAACAGTTTAAATACAAAGTATTTGTGACGGAAACGGTGTTGTAGACCACTTGGATCAGATCATGTGATGGTCAGGTATTCATTATATAGAATACTCCGGAGCGGAACAACGATAACCGGATCGGCCGCAGGACCGATCACCGCTCCCGTGATCGGTACCCGAAGATCACCCAGTATATAATCCGATCTCTTCTCTACGAGAAGAGATCAGTTCTAACTGTAGATGAGGAGATATACACATTCTTATACTTATACCATTATTGTCCAATCATTCCCCTCCATCGTGATATGCTATTGTCCTGTACGATAGTATTATAACTGAACACTAATAACAATCTCATTTAATATCCTACTTCTAACTTAAAAACTGCCTTATACTATCTTTATAACTTCCATCTATAAAATCCTATTCTGCTAGAACCCTTTATGTATTTATCAAAATGAATTTGGTTTTATAAAAATGGAAAGGATAATTACGATTTTATAGATAATAATCAATATATAAATAAAAAAGACAAAAAGAACTTCTTTAATTTATTATTATAACAAAGAAAATTCTAATTGTATAAAAAACTGAAAGTAATCGGATAAAGATGAAATGTCAACAAAGAAAGTCTTTTCTCCTGCCTGGCAAGCTTAAACCAAGCCAGAAAGAAAGCCCCTACGGGCATCAACGGTTACAGTCGGGCGAGGCACGACAGCAAAATTTGCGCACACGCCTGTTTACCACGCCATGCTACAACGTAAACAATAACGCCTCATTGGGATCGCCGATACGTCTACAGATTAGATAATTGTGAAGCTTGAGGGTAAGCTTTTTCGAAAGGGGGGGTAATATCACGGATCACACCCAATCGTAGTTGTGATCGCTTATATGCACGCTTGCGCACATACACGATCACGTATACATAGCTAGTATATAGAAGCGCTCTACGAGCGCTTTGCTCCCGATTCTGTAGTTGTAGATTCTAAGGATAAATTGTACCCTGCTCTCGCAGTTCTTCTAAGGCAAAGTGTCACAGTGAGTATATTTTAATATATCTATTAATCGTAGCCGAGTATCTTATAAAAATGCCTTTTTGAGCTATATCTTATAACTTATTGTATTATTGATTCTTTGAGATTGTCTTTAGATTAATATATACATAACACTTGTTTCCCCATATTCTATAATAATTGATATCCGGGATTGATTCTATAAATACTTTGATTAAACTGATTATATTATCATCAATAATTAATTTAATATTTGTTTTGTTTTTATAATATGCATTATATTTAATAACTTTATTCTAGAATTCCAATAGTAATTTAGATTCCTTTAGTATAGCTTTTATATCAGCTTTAATAATACCAATATTTCTCTTGGTAGTTTTATTCTAATAAAATAATATTGATTGATTGATTGATTTAATTAACGTCCACCTTCAGTCTAAGACTATATAGGACGGCTAGGCTCTAATAGCCTAGCAATGCTAGTGAGTATCTACAATAGATATGATCAATTTTGGGGAAGTGAAAACAAAAGTTGGGGTGCTCTGCCCGATCTCTATTCGGAGTGCGAATAGAGACAACTTGGTCTTCCTCTACTGAGACCCTTCCTTCCTCCTTCTCCCCCTACCCCTAATACTATTGAAGCATTTCAATATCCAATTCTCAATTTCTTCAATATCCAAATCCAATTTGCTATCCCTCCTTTCTATAAGGGGCAAGAGCTATCCCCTCCCGAGTTGCCTCCAGCTATAATAAAGAGTCCTCTTGCTAGTGGAAGTGAGGTAATATAAGAAGGCACCACTCTATCTTATTCCTATTCCTTTTAAGCTAGCCTCTCGTATGCCTTCTTCAGCTTGATATCCTCCAGCCCTTATTAGATGTGTATAGTCGAAACTGTCGAAAAAGTGGGGGCAGAGCCGACCCAAGCCCTATTGCCCACACACAAATCAATTCGAAAAATTCGAAAATTCGAAAATCGAAGGAAATCGTTGTATTGTATTGTATCGATGCCCAGAGAGTATAGTATTGTATTGATGGCGATGGCATTCTCTGTATCGTGAAATCGTATTGGATGCTAAGATCAGAGGGTATAAAAGGAGGTGTTGTACGAATCGAGCGCTCGTTGTCGTAATAATCGTAGTATAATCCTTCGCCTTCTGAAGCCTCCCTTCTTCCAATTCTTCCGATTCCATCTGGGACTCAATCTTAGCTCTGCAGACTCTTAATCAAGAGCTGGAGGTTCGTAGGATGCACCGCGTACAGGTGTTGAGTCGTCGCATCCCATAAAATAATATTATAATTATCAATTCTAATCAGATCCCAGAGTTCCATTCTTTAATAACTTGAATCAGCTCTGGTGTATTATTAGTTTGAGTAACTACTATTTTATCACCAATACTAAATTCCAATTCGATTTTCTATCTTTTTAATCTTAATATAACTTCATCTTTTGTTTTTAAAATCAAAATCCAATTCACTCTTATTTAACTATCTATAATTAATAGAAAATAATAGTTTCCTTATAATAACCTTAAAAATAAGCCAACAATATCAAAATAAATAAACTCTAATCTTTTTGTTTTATAAAAGGGATACAATGACTCTCACCTGTATGTGGTGTATCCTATGAACCTTCGATTGTGCGATCGGAGAGTTAAGTAGAATCAGCTGGAACCGGGTGATGGTTGTATACTAATCGGAGGCTGTACTGGGAGCAAAGGTACGCACAACTGATTATTAGAGGGTAATCGCAAAGATGCTTGGAATAGAGGATTATTAGCAAAACGGAAATGAAAACCATTTAACAGTAGAAAGGAAATGAAAATGGGATTGATATAGAACCATACCTTTATGAATCTATATAAGAAATAAAACTAAAGTATATTGTAGCAAAACGTTTGTAAAACGGAATTAGTCCTTGAAATAACAAATAATAAAGCTTTTATAATATAGTTAAATCTAACTAAAGCCTGTGTTGGGAGTAGGATTAATATCCTTAACTTAATAAACGAAAATCGATAGAATACCTTTAGGGCATTAGTATGCAGAGTTTTCATAATCCAATAATATGTACGATCTGCGGGTATACTGAATCGGATATTTATAAATGGTGAGGGGAGTAGTAGGAAGTATATAAAGGTTAGAATAATATCTATTGGGGCTGGTGGGAGTATATATAAAGTAGAAGGAGAGATGTTTTTAGTATCTTATCTTCGAGTATATAGGAGTAATATAATGGTAAAGGAATTCCAGTATAGAAAGGATGCTTTTAGTAAACTATATTTGATAATATTCGATCAGTATTATAGTAGCAGAGGATCTCAGGCAAAGGCTAATCCTATGATATATATATACAATGTGTTTCTAGTGCTTTACTTTTAACTACAAATTATATATTAGGGGAGTGGATTTTATAAGCAGAGCTTTGATTAATGAGTTGGAAATACTATAGAAGGGCTATCTGGCTAGAAATCTGAAATAGCAAGTCTGCGAGATATAATCGGTTTTGTTGTATAGGAGAGATCCGGCAAAATAATGCAAAACGGCTATTAGTCGTAAGACATAGTATATAATAATAGTAATAGTGATACTATTTATATAGCTTGAGAGGATGGATACATATATTGGTCTATAATTGGATATTATAGGGCAGAGGATATGATGGAGGTATTAGATAGATTTAAGGAGTAAACAGAAATAAAGGCGTGAAGGAATGGTTTTGGTTTTAGCCGGAATTTCTGAAGGTAATTATGCAATAGGTGGTTTAATATAATCAAAGGATTCTATAGAAACCTAGTACTAATGGCTTTATCACAAGTGAGCCAAAAAAGCGTCTGTAGATGTAGCGAACCTACTTTGTATTATAATATATTCTAGAAAGTAATTATAATATAATTCATTTCTGCTTGACTGAGAGACGTGTGCGTGTAAGGCTTGAGGGGATCACAACACAGGATTTCCCGGTCGCATACGGTACCCCCCAGGGATCGCCACTCTCCCTTATCCTGTATACCCTCTACCTTGCTGAGCTTCTCAATCAAGATAGAGCATAGTGCTTCGGATATGCTGACGATATAGCTATATATCATACATCTAAGGATTTATTTACGAATATATATATACTCTACCAAACTATTCGATGTATCCTACAATAAAGAAATCAGAATAAGATATTTTTCATTCTAGAAAAGTTTGAGCTACTTTACATATCGAGGAAATATGAAATTGCAAATCCGGCTATAAGAATAAATCGGGATCTAGTTATTATGCTGATCCTTTTAGGGCTTATTAACAGAATACAATCAATCTTATACTAACTTGGTATCTTTTTTGATCGATACCTAACATTTCTATAGTATATCAAAACATACACCGTGAAAGCTATACATATTACATCCCACATCTGATTAATAGCTTATACAGCCTATGGACCATCTGCAGCCTGCCTGCAAAAAGCAATCATTACCTGTATACTCCCCATCGCCCTCTTCGGCTCCGAAATATAATTCGATGGGCTATACAAACAATACCCAAATACAGACCATATTCCGGTCAGCATTAGGATCAAGAAACATATCAATCTAGTCAATAAAACGATTTATAATATAGTATAGGAAGCTTTACCCATTTACAAAACGACCCCAACAACCACACTCCTTATAAAAGCTAATCTTCTAGCTGGAATTGTTGTACTAAAGCAAGCCAAACTGAAATTCGCATTTCAACTTCAAACAATAGATATACAATATCTACTTATAAACTGATTGAAACTGTATATCAGAAAAAGAGGATAAGGTATAAATACTCTAAAAGGTTCTAATATAAAACTATAAAGAATAGAACAAACGATCCCTACCATCAAGCGCCCCAAACTCTTACAACCTCACTTCTCTCCCGAATATCATACCGATCTAATAAATAATATAAACAAAAAGAACACCACAAAAGTATTTAAGAAATAATAGAATTTAATCCCCCAAGAAAATTACTCTGTATTTTCAGATAAATCTAAATAATATAACGAATATAATCACTATATAGAATACGGCTTTACAATCTATTGCAACAAGTAATAGATCGATAGTGACTACAATCATATACACAAACAATCGCATGTTTTTGACACTGAGATGATTAGCACATGGCAGAGACTAGAATGCCTCCTAAACATTATTGATTGCCCCTATCAAGAACAAATATAATTATATATTGATAATACCTCAATAATCTAGGGAATATAAAGAAGCATTACTACCTTCTTTTAATAAGTATATTATAAATGCTATTAAGCAATATAACATTACAATATTATAATTAAGTGGTCCTTTAAGCATATTAAGATTGAGGATAATGAGACAGCTAATCGTTTTACTAATCAGGACACAACTGGGCTACTTGATTCTAATCTATCCTGTCTTTCTACAATCAGCAGCTCCCGCTTTGTTTTATATGCCAAATATCAGTATTCCGAAAATAGATAATAGAAGGAAAAAAGAGGTCTGATCTCCGAAATATATAATATATAGAAACCAGTATATAATATCTTAGAGCTGGAAAGCCTCAAGCTTCCTTGCAAAGTACTATACAGATTTATAGCGATACGGACCGGACATAATAACTTTGCAGTCTATCATATCAGATTCAATTACAAAAATAATATAAATACCTATATATACAGGATTGAAAAAAAGCCTATTGTATTTCTTTCAATGTTCAATCAATAATCAGATGCATAGCGATTAGCTGTTTATATCAAATCGACTTTGATTCAAATAGGATGCGATAATATATATCAACTATATTCTGCAAATATAATATAGCTTTATTGATCTTCTTACTAGATCCAGATTCTATATTAGGATATACTCAAACTATACGAAATTAAACGAATTCCAATCTACTTCAATACCCTAAGGATAAACTCTTCACCCCAATCAATCTAAGACCTGTACCGACTAGCTATAAGTGCTTCGAGCGCTCTCCCGATCGATAACGATTGACCTAATCATCCGTTGATATCTGGATAGTATACGAAACAAGGCCCTCTAAAACAGGACCACAAACCTTTAGATAGAACAGCCGCAGGATTGCTATAAGTAATATTGAGTAAGGAAACACTAAAGGCAATAAGCCTCTGATTAGCTAACATTACATTATTATAAATAGCTGGAACACTAGCGGCCTGTAGGCCCGCTCCTTAGTACATCTAGAATACCCCTTGAGAGGTTAGATATTAGATGTTAATTACTATAAATAAATAAATAAATAAATAAATTTGTTTTATAAAAACTAAATTATTTCGGAATTAGATTCTTTATCTTAATAAGTATACAAATTTCGCATATAGAGATCTTAAATAAAACTTTGATCAGTGTAACGATTGCATCATTTAGAATACTAAGGTGAAGAGCTAGAAGAGCTCTTCGGAAGGAAGTGGTAATATACAGGTGTTACGTAAGCGGACACAATAGGAGTTGTAAGCTTTACCACTACGCCACACACGCAATCTGTCCAAAAGGCACAGTATCAGGGATTGTTTCCTGATAGCTTACTACTATATATATATCCATATAACAGAGCCCTCCTCTTTAACCTTTTTCGTCCCGAAAAGGCTAGTACAGGGGCTATTATACTATACTATAGTCAACCATATGATTTGTAATAATAGAATAACACTCTTCTATTATCCAATACCCTCACCATTAATAATCCATTATTAATGAATTCAGAATATCCAATCATTAAGCAGATACATCCTCGTCCCTAATTCGATCCGCTTTTTCAATTGGTTGTTCACCCAGTCCCAATTAAAAGCCCGAAATCAGAGATCCCAGAACGATATCCACAAGGTAAAATCCCTGATACTGTGCCTTTTGGACAGATTGCGTGTGTGGCGTAGTGGTAAAGCTTACAACTCCTATTGTGTCCGCTTACGTAACAGCAGGATAGTGGATCACGTGAGGACCTAGCCGATCCACTAATATGACAGGATCGTCACAATCAGCTTTCTTAATATAATAATTTTATAAAGATTTTGTATTTTCTCTAAACCAAGATAATTAAATCGTTTGTATTATAATAAATAAGTTTCTAGATCCTTTTTGATTTTGTTTAAGGAGATATCTAGAGTAATCTTATTTGACTCAATATCACTAATAATCTCTATACTCAATAAAGCGATATCTTTATATCCTTTTGCAATATCCGAAATCATATAAATTCCTCTATCCATTTTTACTTTAATAATATTTATTCTATTTTTTCGAAAATATATACAATCTGAATTGAACCTGCCCTTGAGTCTAACTTTACAGATCTTCTTGCTAAAAAGAAGATTAACTTTTAATCCTGGTATATACAACATTTTTGAGAGTAAAACCATACCTTCATTTTCTAGTTCTATTATAATAGTACCTATCCGATCACAGTATATAATTTCCCCCACCGACTTTTATCGTCTTTTTCTTTATCTTTTTGATATTTCTAAAGAAAGAAAGTTAATCAAACATATATAAGGAAGTATTAATATTATCACGGGGCAGGCGGGCGGGATAGGATTCTAATAACTTTACCCTAATCTAGCAAAGTTATACTGATTCGGATAATAGGTTCAGATTGAGGATTAAGATATAGTTTAAGAAGCTACAATATAAAATCTTCTGAATTGAAAATATACGAAATTCTTACTGTGAGGATTCATAATAAGTCCACTAAATCACTTATTAATATCTTACTAAATAAGAGATATCTTGATGACTAATACACATATAATATGATCTTATATTATAAAATCATATTATCATATAGTTGTATAATAGTATCTCTTATCAAATTGATTTATAATGGAATAGAATGAAATGGAACTAGATGGAAGTATACAGGAAATATCGCTAAATTGATTGGTTGTACTTTCTTTTTATTATCTAAAATGATTCTATAAGATACGATTTAAATCGATCTTATTTATAAGCATAGAATATACTAGAATTTCATTATAAACTATATAAACCTAGAATATTCTTTAAAGAAAATCTAGGAAAAAGCAAGCAATTCATCTCAACTCAGCCTAGCTCTTCTAAATTGACTTCAATTCAACTCTTATTCTATATATTCGATTTATCCCTCAAGCTTAAACTGACTAGATCTTCCACTATCATTATAATAATACTATTCCTTATTATTATAAAAGCTAACCTCCAAGACTTACAGCAAGCTAGCTTGATTGAGCCCTAGCTTATTTGTGTTTTGGTACGAGCATTCCTTTTGGTTTTCTCTAATAGAATTAGTATATCATATAAGCTCACATTGTGACATTACCCCCTTCCTAAGGGTCGAGCTCCATTGAGATGATATGTTATAGTTTATAATCTATAGGCAGACAGGGCCTGGTCAAATGGGACTAGATTTGTCAGGGTATTTACAATGGAAGTTGTGGATTAGTTCTTGTGCATTTTCTAGATAGCTTATAGATTCTTTGATTAATGTATTATAGTTAATCTAATGAATAGTATATTTTAAGCGAGGTTCTTTATAATCTTTTCTTTTCTAATAAGAATTCAGGATTTCGGTAATCTCAAAATACTTGAGATTATTTATTTTTATAGAGAATAATAGCAGATTATGTTGTTTAGAAATAGAATTATTATATGTAGGATATAACAAATTGATATAAAAAACAGGATAAATCTTTATCAAAACTAGAAGCTTTAATTTATAGATATAAAGGCCTATCGGATTTAAGATTTTGAAGAATCTAAGGTTTTTTTAATCAAGCTTTTTTTGTAGGCGTAGGGTTTTAATATTTCTAGTGTTTAGTTAGATTAAATCACTGGGCAAGTATCTATGGGCAGGGGAATGGTGGGTGTTGGCATTTTTTGAATATCGAGCTTGATTAATAATCAGTTCGATCTGTAAATGTAAGAAAATGATTTTTATTTTAATAACAAATTCTTCAGTATTTTGTATAACAGGATGATTACTTTAGGATGATGTAGGCTTGAAGTCTAGGCAGGGGTAAAACCCATAGTTCGAGAAGAATAGGATTATCCGAATGCTTTTGGACTAAATGTTATTAATGGAGAATTCGGTAAATAGGAGCCATTCTGCCTAATTATCCTGTAGATATATTATATATAATCAAAGATACTACTCTAATATTACATTAGCCTTTTCGGTTTATCTATTAGTTTTGGGATAATAAGTAATCGAAAGCTTGGTGATTATACCTAAATGCTTACAGATATATTTCCAGAATTCAGAAACAAATTGAGCTTTACAATTAGATATAATAAATAGGGATAAACTGTGGAGTTTCTAGATATTTTTTTGGAATAAATAGACAATCTTTTTGGAGTTGTAGGTATTATAATAAAGCAAAAAATATTTTATTTTTATTAATCAGTTGATTATTATTATAATAATATCAAAATCAATATTTTTGGGCAGATATATAATAAAATCTATTGAAATATCTTATCAAACTCTTTATGAGATTAAAAGCAGATAGAGAATTTTCTTCTAATCTCTACAATTCGGGGTAGTGTAATAGCAATTATAACAATTACAGACCCATTGCATAATATAATTATAGTATTCAGACTAATAATAGTTTTGGGATAGTAATTCGAAGGTTCGGGTATAGTGTAGATGATCAGCGGCAGGCGATTCGTGATATAAACAGAGCAAATAGGTTTTTAGGGGATCGTAATTAGGAATATATAGTTTTTCTTGGTAATATAGTAAGTTATTGTTTTTGATATACTTAATAAGAATGATTTTCGAGTATTTCGGGAATCCCTTTTATAGGGATTTCAGAATAGATTCGGGTATAGGGTCAACTTGATAGCCTTTATAAAACAAAGTAAGCAGATCAACAAGAAGGTTTAGAAAGGTTTCTGAGTTTTTTAATTATATCGTGGGGTTGGGTACAGATATAGCAAATAGAATTACAGGCTTTATAACTTTGCCATTTCCTGACAAGGTTACAGTGTCATCGAAATCTAAATGATTGGTGGTATCAGTAGAATCAGGGTTTCTCTAACTACAGGTAATTATAGCGAAACATACTTTCTTAACAATCTTGGGTTTGATTAGAGTAATAGTGATAGGAAATAGATTGGGATCCAGGTTCTCTTGTTTTAGGATAGTACGGCTTGGTGCAAAAAGCATTCATCCCTCTCCTTAGGAAAATCTTTTAATCTCTTAATCAGCATATCGGATTTAATATTTAGCTTCTTAGGGTAATAAGTGATTCGGAAATTAAATCAAAACAGAAATTCGGACCAGCAAACTTGATAATGGTTCAGTAGCTTTATAGTAATAAAATACTCCAGATTTCGATAATCGGTGATGATTTGAATTAGAAAAGCGGCGTCTTCCAGCTCCAAGTGTCACTCTTCGAAATAGTGGATGATAGCTAACAGTTCTTTATCGTAAATCTTGTAGTTATATTTAGTTGCCGAATGTTTTTTAGAGAAAAATGCAACAGATCTCAGTATTCCCTTATCGTTATATTAGAAGAATACTTCAGCAAATATATAATCGGAGGCATCAATTTCTAAGATGACTTCCTTTTCCTAATCAAAGGAAGCCAGGACAGGGGCTTTGATGAATACTCGTTTCAATCGATCGAACGCTTTTTGATAAACAGGGCTCCACAGGAACAGGACATTCTTTCTGATTAGATTTACCATCAAACTAATAATCTTCGAGAAATCTCTAATAAATTGTTGATAGAAGTTTGCAAATCTGATGAATACTTGGATGTCAATTACAATAATAGGCAGTTTCCAATCTATAATGATTCTGATTTTCTCTGGATCCATTCAGATATTATCCCTTTTTATAATAAGGTCTAGAAACTTGGTTTCGGATTTCAGGAATTCGCACTTTTCGAATTTAACAAATAAAACCAGCTTCCCATAATACTTGTAGGATCTTCTGAACATAACGAACATATTCCTCTCGGATTCAGCTATATATCAGAATGTTATTTAGGTAAGTAATACAAAATATATTTAAATATCCTCACAGAGAATTGTTAATAAATCTCTAAAAGGTTATAGGTATTCCTGTTAACCCAAACAATATAACCAGGGATTCAAATAGTCCAAATCGAATATGGAATGTGGTTAGATATTCCTATTCTTCTTTTATTCTTATATTATTGAAGGCAGAAATAATATCAATCTTATTGAAATATTTTATTCCCTTTAGGTTATTTAGAGATTTCTTTGTTAATAATAAGGGATATCGATTCTTAACCGAAAGATTATTTAGAATATGGTAATCTATACAAAACCGAAGGCCTTTATTAGCTTTCTTGATAAACAGAATAGAGAAAGCGATAGGGGAAGAGTTTGGCTGATAAACTCTTTTCTAAGATTTTCTTCTAGCTATTTTTTCAGAACTTCTAATTCGGGGTGGGATATAGAGTATAAGGTATCAAAAGAAGGAACAGCTTTTTCTTTAAAACAGATCTTATGGTTGTATGGTCGATGAGGGGGTAGCTTCTCTGTGTTCTTTGGGGAAAAAACATTTTTTCAATTTTGGAATTCGGGTAATAGATCTTTGGGATTGAATATCTTTTTCTTCTTATTTAGAATATCATTGATTTGTTTGATCGATATCTGGAACATTTCATATTTCTGGTGGGCGTAAGTCGAATAGGCTTTTAGGGAGATTGTGGCTATATCCTTATTCTTTAATTCTTTGGGGTGGGTAGGTAGGTGTACAGATCGGGCTTTTGGAGGAATATCTGGCAGAGCTTTTATGTGGAACGGGCGGGATGGAGTGTTACAAAATTTGTAGTAAAACAAGCTATCGAATTGGAATGAGTTTGTTGCGAAGTTGATATGGGGGTTGTATTTCTTAAGCCAAGCTATCCTCAGTACAATAGGATAGTAGGCTAGCTCGGTTATATACAAAACAATCTTCTTCTCGATATGATTGTTGATTCTGAGTTCTATTTGAATGTAGGAGGTAACTCGATTGTTGGGCAGAGTGTTTCCATCGAATTCTATGACTTTGAATACTGTAGACAGTTGATGTACTAATATTTTCTGGGAAGATATCCAGCTTCGATTTATGAAAGCAATTCCTTCGTATCCGCTATCAACTATAGTGTATATCGGGAGGGTGTCTTTTTCTAAGAGTAGGGTGACGGATAGAATCATCAGATTTGTATGATTGTTTAGTTTATTTTCCAAAGGAAGGCTATGAATAGCAATAACAAATAAGCGGAGGGTACACAGAGGATCGTCCTGATTGCAGTTTAGATCAGGTATATCCCGTTTCTCGAATTGATTGAGCTGATCGGCAAACAGGGAGGAGAGCGAGGTAGGGAACGGATAGGGACTCGGCTCCTCAGAGGACTGTTCGGTATAGGGCTGGTTCTCATAGAGCTGATTGTAGTAATAGTAACTCGGAATTGAACAGAACAGATATCGGGGTGCGGGCAGTCTCGTATCAGATGACTAGCAGAGCCATAACGATAGCATTCGCTATGTTCCCACCGCGAATCCAGGTTCTTAGCAGTATATTCCTTTTTTCCTAAGCTCAGATCTATTGGGTCTTCAGGAGTAGACTTCGGACTAGTGAGTCGTAAAAACGGAGTAGCGATTATTCTTTAGAATGAAGTTTCGGAAGCGACAGGACGAATACAATAGACTTGTTATTGGTATTAACAGAATCGGTTATCGAGTTGTTATAGATGATTAGTGTATTAACGAAATTCACAGGTCGGAATGGGGTTATGCAATAGCATATCTTATAGTTCATAAGAGATTTCTTGAAATAAAAATGGGGTTAAAGCATCATCAAGCATTTCTCCTTCTAGAGTGAGTCTCTGGAATTCCGCAAAAAAGGTACTAAAATCGAGGTGTTTTTGCTTTAATACATATAGTTTATTCTGTATGTTTTGTATTTGATCAGAATCCCCAAAAGCGTTTTCAAGATATTCGAGGAATGCGGTATAGTCGGTGAACTGAAAAATCCCATAGAAAATCTTAGATAATATAAACTTATATACTTTTCCAATAAGTCTTCCAGCAATATAAGTCAAGCGGGCAGAAGTCGTTGGGAATCTATCATTATTTGCATTCAATTTTCTATATATTTATTGAACGAATCTATACAGGTTGGAGCAGGTGTTATCAACTCTTTCGGATTGGGGATACGCTTACTCAATCGAATGATCGGAGTAGGTACAATAGGTTCGGGGACAGAGTCAGCGGGAGTTTCGGGAGATATGGTTTCCAAACGAGCAGGTATAGTAAGCATGGATTTGGCAAGGCGATCGAATAAATAGACATTTTGAATAGCAACCTGTTTGTGCAGAGTGACTTGAATACATTTGCAGACTAGGGATTCGGAAATTTCGTATTCGAGTAATCTATTGGTCTCCTTCAGTTTAGCGTAATATGCAAATGCCAACTGGAGGTATTGGTACCAAACCTGGGGGTCCTCCAATATAGAAGCGCCAAATTCTGAGGAGTCCCTAGGCCGGCCAGGCGGGTGCGGAGCAGTCATTGCGAAAGCGATATTTTAATGGGTAGAAGCTATATAATATTACGGGGCAGGCGGGCGGGATAGGGTTCTAATAACTTTACCCTAATCTGGCAAAGTTATACTGATTCGAGTAATAGGTTCAGATTGAGGATTAAGACATAGCTCAAGGAGCTACAATACAGGATCTTCTGAATTGAAGATATACGGAATTCTCACAGCGAGCTAGCCCGATCGGGCCCTAGCTCGCTTGCGCTCCGGTGCGAGCGGTCCTTTCGGTCCTCTCCGATAGGACCAGCATATCACGTGAGCTCACACCGTGACAAATATCTACATATCAATAAAAAGGGATAATCTTATAAACAAGCTTTTTGAATATGCAATATTCTTTATTATCAGATTCTTTTTTGCTTTTTGATAAATCGAAATTAATTGAAAGGCTCTCGCCATCTATAAAATAAATTTAATTATTCTTTTTAGAAAATGATATTTTAATTATCTTTTTAAGTATTGCTTTTTGTTGCTGGGCTCTATAGTATTTGCGGATCAGAACTTATATAAATAAAAGATCTTTGCAATCATATAAAAAGTGTTCTTTTTATTTATATAAATAATAAGTAAAGGATTTTATATTATCATTTTGTTTTTGCTTTTCAAATAAACTTGATTCTTTACATTCTTTTTATCAATCTGGAATTACATACTTTCTATTAGCGATATAAGCTTGTTCTGTCTTTTTGATACTGAATTCTTTGGCTATAAGATATTTGATCTTATCTTCAACTACTAGTATACTTTAAATGCTTATAATATCAATTATTGTTTGGTAATCAATTAATAGGCTTTTTATAAGAACTAAAAAGACAACTTGATTTTTGTATAAATCTTTGAATACAGGATGGGATACGATGACTCTCATCTGTACGTGGTGTATTCTACGAATCTTCGATCGTACGATCGGAAAGCTAAATAGAGTCAACTGGAGCTGGGTAGTGGTTGTACACTAATCGGAGGCTGTACTGAAAGCAAAGATATATGTAGTTGATCACCAAAGAGTGATTACGAAAATACTCAAAACAGAGGATTATCAGCAAAACGGAAATGAAAACTATTCAATAATAAAAGAGAGATAAGAGTGGGATTGATGTAGAACTATATCTTTATAAATCTATATAAAAAGCAAAGCTAGAGTATATCGTAGTAGAGTATCTGTAAAGCAAAACTAGTTCTTGAAATAGTAGATAATAAAGCTTCTATAATATAATTAAGTCTGATTGAAGTCTATATTGGGAATAGGGCTGATATTCTTAATTTGACAAACGAAAATCGATAGAACACCTTTGAAGCATTAATATACAGAGTTTTCATAACCCAATAATATATACAATCTGCAGATATACTGAATTAGATATTTATAAATAATAAAAGAAGTAATAAGAAGTATATAAAAACTAGAATAATATCTACTAAGGCCAACAGGAGTATATATAAAGTAAAAGGAGGAACGTTTTTAGCACTTTATCTCCAAATACATAGAAATAACATGACAACAAAGAAGCTCCAGTATAGAAAGAACGCTTTTAGCAAGCCACACTCAACAATACTCGATCGATATTACAATAACAAAGGATCTCAGACAGAGGCCAATCCTACAATATATATATACAATGTACTCCTAATGCTTTACTTTCAATTACAAATTATATATTGGAGAAATGGATTTTACAAATAAAGCTTTGGTTAGTAGATTGAAAACACTATAGAAGGGCTATCTGGCTAGGGGTCTGAAATAGCAAGTCTGCGAGATATAGTCGACCTTATTGTATAGGAGAGATCCGACAAGATAACACAAAACGACTATTAGCTGTAAGGCATAGTATATAATGATAGTAATAGTGATACTATTTATATGGCTCGAAAGGACGAATACATGTGTTAGTCTATAATCGGATATTATAGGGCAGATGGCATAATGGAGATATCAGATAGACTTAAGGAGCAAACAGGAATGAAGGTATGAAGAAATGATTTTGGTTCTAACCAGAATTTCCGAAGGTAGTTATACAATAAGTGATTTAATATAGTTAGAAAATTCTATAGAAACCTAGTACTAATGGCTTTATCACAAGTAAGCCGGGAAAGCGTTTATAGATGTAGCGAACCTACTTTGTATTATAATATATTCTAGAAAGTAGTTATAATATAATTCATTTCTGCCGTCAGCAACTCTCGCTCTGTTCTACGTGCCAAATGTCTGCACTCAGAGAATAAATGATGGAATACAAAAAGAGATCTGATCTCCGAAACATACAATACATGGAAACCGGTATATAACACCTCGGAACCGGGGAGCCTCAAGCTTCCCCGCAGAGTACTACACAGACTTATAGCAATATGGACCGGATACAGTAACTTTACAGCCTATCACACCAAATTCAACCACAAAATAATAAAAACATTTATACATATAGGATCGAGAAAAGCCCATTACACTTCTTTCGATATTCAATCAATAATCAAACACACAGCAACTAGCCGCTTACACCAAACCAATTATAATCCAAATAGAATACAATAATATATATCAACCATATTCTACAATTACAATATAACTTTACTAACCTTCTTACCAGATCCAAATTCTACATTAGGATATACCCAAATCACATATAATCATACAAATACCAACCTACTCCAATACCCCGAAAACAAACTCTCCACCCCAATCAACCTAAGACCCACACCAACCAGTCATAAACACTCTAAACACTCTCCCGATCGATAACAATCAACCCGATTATCCGCTGACACCCGAACGATATACAAAACAAAGCCTTCTAGAACAAAACCACAAACCCTTAGACAAAACAGCCACAGAATCACTATAAGCAGTACTAAACAGGGGAACACTAGAAACAACAAGCCTCTGATTAGCTAACATTACATTACTATGAGCGGCTGGAACACTAGCAGCCCGTAGGCCCGCTCCTTAGTACATCTAGAATACCCCTTAGGAGGTCAGATATTAGACGTTAATCACTATAAATAAATAAATAAATAAATTTGAATACAGGATTGGCTGCACCAAGCTTGTATTGATATTTCTTAAGCTTGTTTTAGGTTTTAATAATAATTATCTCCAATTGATTTGAGGATTTGAAAATAAATGTCTGAATTATTGTTAGGTATAAATTTGCTATAATATTACTTGTTCTCAAGTATTTGGATTTCAAATAATTTTATAATATATATGCTGTATCGTATTCATCAACTAGCACTTTATTATTATTACTAAGCAATCTACACATATATAAAAGTGCACTAGCTTTATCCTTTAAATATATAGTTTTCTTCTCAATATTGAATCTAATATATATTATTATAGCACTTTCAATAATCAAGAAAACCTTAATACCATTAATCTTTATTCTAAGTTTTTCGATTCTTATATAATCCTAAAATATAAATTCAATTATATAAAATCAATCTTTTCCTCTCAATTATATTTTCATTTACTGAAACCATTTTTTATAAATCTCTTAAATGAAAATTAGAATATGCTTAGCTTGTTTCTTAATATTATTCATTTTAATATCTATATAGAGAATTTGCAGAGTTTTTCCTTTTCCTCCTCTTTTTCTGTATAGACAATATCATATAGATTTGTGATTATAAATATATAAATATAAATAACACTACATACTCTTTAACTCCACAAGTTAGTAATAGTGATTGATTGTAATACCACATACTGATTATAAGATAATACCGCGCACTCTTCAATTCTGCAAGCTGGATATAAGGTAATACCGCGTATTCTTCAGCTTTGCAAATTGAATATAATTGTCAGAAATAGACAGCAAGTTATGCATAAGGAGTGATATATTGAAATATGTATATCAGATCTATATATCCGGGAAGTCCGAAGAAGGAGTTTTATAGTGGTGTGCACATACCACACACGTGCTATACATGTGATTTCCAATATCCCCCCTATAGTAGGAATCTATTATCTAAATTATATAAACTCTCTATATATATATATTTGTGAAGAGCCTCATTAACTCCTGCGATAATGCCAACGTTTCAGAGTTGCTTATAATATCTACATCTCTAGTGGAGTTTGACAGCTCTACGATTTAATATCGTATCGCAGTACAAGAGTACTCTTTATCTGAATCCTGTTTTCCCTATCCATATCAGATCGAATCCAATCCATCTAGCAATTCGAATATCAATCTGCTTTTGTAAAATCCTCTTTGTGTGTATATCAATGGATTGCTTCGGATTTGTTATCTTCGGATCGTAGGGTCACCTTTTTAGTATGGTAAACAACCCAAATCCAATCTTATATGAACAGATCTCCAGCTTATCTGTTATCCTATATGGTTTTCTTAAAATGATCAATTTAGTCAATTTGATCAATTCATAATAAATTAACCAATTCGATTAATTTGGATAATTTTTGATAAATTCGATAGATCTAGTGAATATAGTGAATCTGATAAACCTGATGAAATTGTTGAAATAGATGTATTTGATGATTTTTATTAATTTGGTCAATTTAGTCAATTTAATCAATTTGATCAATTTAATCAATTTAGTCAATTTGGTCAATTTAATCAATTTGAATTAAATCAATCAAATCGATCAAGGTGACTGATTTGACCAAATACAACTATTGATTCTCTTTAACGCATTTGTATTCAGCATTCCAGATCCAATCCTAAATCTTTTTTATAAGTTATAAAGTCAGGGTATGTGAGCTGTTTTGTAAGGATATCAGCTATCTATTCAATTCCTGAAATCCATACGATATATAGTCTTTTGGTATTAACCATATCTTTTCGAATATAGTACTATCGAATATCGATATGCTTTGTTTTATTATAGAATTTATTCTTTTGTATTTAATCAACTCTATTAGTGTTATCGTAATATAAAGTTGGGATAAAGGGCTCTTCCTCAGAGTATTCTCCTAAATCTTTTATTAGCTTTTCTATTCAAGCTAATTCTTTTACACCCTTATTTACTGCTATAATCTCAGCTTTTATTGTATAAAGAGATATCGATTTCTGTTTCATTGAAGATCATATTATAACTCCTCTATATCTGATAAAAGCTACTCCTTAAACAGATTTCCTGTTGGCTGTAGATTCCCAAATCGAATCTATATAAGCTCAATATTTGTATACAAATATATTTAATTGATTTGAATAGACTATGCTTATTGAGTATATGCTAGCAAGATATTAAAGTAAGTGTTTTGTAAGTATTAAATAACTTTCCCCTAATGTATGTATAATATGAGCAAGCTAATCAATAGTGTATACTATATCAGATTGAGTACAATTCGAGAAATAAATAGTATATTAACAATCTGAAAATATAGTATTATATCGTCTTAATAAAGAAATTCATTTTCATTTGCATTTCGTATAGCTGTATCAAAAAATAAGAGCAAATCTTTTATATCAATAAAATCAATCCCAAATCTTTACAAGATCTTTTTTATATAATTTGATTAATATATCTTAAATAATCGATCTTATCAATATCATTCTATTTAAATACCTAGAAATATATTGATTTTGCTTAAGTCTTTGCATTTCCATCGATTTCCGATTATCTTTTTTATTGAATTTATATTAATACGATTTCTTATTATTAATAGATTATTTATATATAATAGAATATACACTTTCTTTTCTATAAAGAAATTCGAATCCACTATCGATTCTTCAAGTCTAATCTTTTTAAAGAATTTTCGAATCACAATTTATCAAACTCTTAGCACTTGTTTTAAACTATAAAATGACTTTTTCAGTTTGAAATATGATTTGCTTTTGAGTTTGATTTTAAAAAAGATTTCTTTAAAAAATTCTGATACTTCTATAAGGATTTCTGTATCCATTAGCTCATTATTCAAAAAAACAGTATTAACATTTATATTATTGATCTCTAAATCTTTTATCATTAAACATTAAATATTCAACGGATACTAGCTATATTATAACAAATCATATTGAAGGAATCTTACAATACCATAATACTGTCAATGTGTGGTTGTGAGTGATCTGTTGTGTCGTCGAGTGTGTTGGATCGCGATCCAATTGCTTTAACAACAACGATAACAATTATATCGACAACTGAAGTGAGTAGAGATAGCGACACACGGTTTATCTACAAAACAATAACCAATCAATTCTATAAGAAGGACGGAAAGCAACAAGTAACCCTAAAGATTACAAACGTAATCAACGCATACATTAAAACCTTAAACAAGATGGAACTGAATTACACCAACACGTTGAGGTCTGTGTATATTGATGGTATAATCAAGACTATAAGATAAGCCGGGCTTACACAGAGAACCCCTACACCAATCATAAAAGCAACCCCAAAGGGAACTACTAAATCCTATACTGATACACTCAAGACTGGAAGGGCGCTTTAGGTACCAAAAGGCGTTAAGGTGAGTATACCCAAAACAATAGAAACGATACAGAAATACGAATAACGGGAGCGAAATAGTTGTATAATCCTTATAAAGATGGGAAGTAGGTAATAGATGATTGCTAATAATCTCTTTGAACTGTAACTAAAGATTATAGAAGTAGTTCCTAGATTAAGGCTCGAACTAATCCCCTTGCTCTATTGCAATAGAACAGAGTAGACCCTGGAATACAAAATGCTAGAGGAATACAAGAACCTTTTGTAAGATGAAAATCGTATATAGCTGATTATTACACTTGATGCAAATGATACTCAAGCTGCAGAGATTTGGTATAATTATATTGTACTTCAGGTTCCTTACAATATGCTGGGTGTGCTTATAACACTCCCAGATACGATTATTTGAGAAGAGATCAAGGTGTAGGTAGAAGAGGAACCAATGTAATACAGAGTCTTTAAATATAAAGTGAACCCTTTTACAGGGAGGGTTAATTGGATTGTTAGTTTCAAGAAGATAGTAAAACCATTCTGGTTATTTAATATCAATGAATACTTGAAGCCTCTTGATAGATCGCGATACCCTTAACCACAACAGCACTCCAATGGGTGCCAGCTATATTGTAACCCGTATATATGTTATTGCCCGGTTTGTTGCTCTAGATGTAGTGAACTGATTACTAAATATATTGATAGAAAGATTTATGAGCAATACCAAAACGATGCTCAATATGCAGAATACCTAGAACCTTTTTGATCCGCATATAGTAACTGTCCAGTGATATTATGATTAGTTAATGGAAAACTGATCAGGCTTACCCATCGATAAATAAGAGAAGTCAGAACTGCTAGCCAAAGGGAAACTCAGGAAATATACAAGGGAAAGGCATTTGCTCTAATACCAGTCAAATAGTTTCAAGTGATCATCCCCAGACCCCCTATACCAGAAGCCTGTATTACTGCCTATAAAAACAAATAGCAATTAGTGAACCAATCACTCAAACAAGCCCGATCAGGGAAAGGCCCCTCCAACAATCCGATTCACACCCCGAACCATAACCCTCCGCGTCATACTAACAAAGAAGTAAACTATAATATAGCAGCTATAACTAAAAAAGCCTTCTCACCTCCCGATTCTGAAATAAATAAGGGGAATGAGTCAAATGTTGACGAACTGCCACTACCCCTATATAAGTTATATAACCAATATAAACTTAATAAGGAAAAGGAGACTTACGATTGTATGAGCGAATATGAAACATGGATACTCTAATTATATTACCCTCCTACAGATTACTGAAAAGACTGATATGAATATTATCTGTATTTAAAAACCCCGATTGTATGATAATTTGGTAACCCAAAATTATGTTGTATATAACCAATACCAGCTGATCGATATCTAGAAAGCGGTTGATGATTCTAAACATAGACCACAAGTAATCACCTATATATAAAAAAGGAGGCAATTTGAAGATCAGACAAATGAAGCAGATCGGAAGCAGGGACCTACTTTGAATCAATATTAATGGGTACTCGATTCTTAATACCTACCACACCCTGCTTGATCTGCTGATAATAGAATATATACTTGGACTAGAGATTGCCTCAGGGATTGGTACGGTTATCGGAGGTGACTTTAATACTAAATATAATCTGTGGGAATCCGGAGTAGCAACTACTAATCAAGATGATACGCTTGCATAATGAACTGTCGAATAGGGAATAGAGTATATCGGGATTCCTGGTATCTCTATGTATACGAGGGGATATGTTCTGGACCTAACCTTTTCCAACCTGACTACCACTACGATGGTGATCGATGATGATCTGTACAGCAACTCCAATTACGCTATTCAAGTTATTATTATTTTGAATAAAGGAATCTCTGAATATAAGCAAGTACATATCCGGATACGCAATTCAGATTTATCTTGCCTGACAGGTATAATGGCCAACCGCTTAGCGAACCTCCAGAACCCGGATCTCCGATCTATTTACGATATCGATAGACTGATTGCCAGACTCATAAGCGCATTAAGCGCTTCTGTAGTAGCTATAGGGCAGAAAGGCTGTAAACCCTACCGATCATCCCTGTGGTGGACTGATAAGTATAAGAAGGCACACCGAATATATATACAAGCCAGGAGAACTGGAACTGCTAACAGAATAGCAACTGCCCAACAGGATCTACAGAGGGTCGTGCGAGTATTGAAACAAGCCTATTAAACTAAGCGTTTGGACAATGTATAGGACAATCAGGAACTATACAAAGTCATGAACTAACACAAGCTGACCCTAAAGCAGACCTCAAGGCCTCTCCTCTAGTAATCAAAGGCTAGGAGATTACTGATACCAGGAAAAAAGCCAAAGTACTCTTTACAAACGGTACTCGACTGCTTCAAAGTATCGAACGATTTACAGTACGACCCTTTATAGGAATAGGGCTGCCAAACGATCTTATTATAGAAAAGAACGATTACCACAAAGGAAATAGAAAAATATGTAATAGGAGTCAGGAGCATATCACCCGGAATCAATCGGGTAATTATTCATCTCCTCAAAACATACTGGCCTAGTATAAAGAGTATAATACATAAGATTTTCGCAGCTTGCCTTAGGCTCAGCTATTATTTTAACGAGTGGAAACTCGCTAAAGTAGTTATGCTGCCCAAGATTGATAAGAAGGATAGGATATCCCCGAGATTGTAAAGGCCGATTGTATTGATATTGTATATTAGAAAAGGACTAGAAAGGTACATTGCCAGTCAAATTGCATGGACAGCTATGAGATACAACATTATCAGCTTTTAGCATTACGGAGCACTGCCAAAAAGAGCCGGTATTAATCTTATAACTGCCTTCACCCATAATATCGAGCTTGCTTTAACAATTGACAAAGTGGTTATATTAATAACAATGAATGTATAAGGTGCCTATGATACACTCCTTAAAAGACAGCTTCTATAATATATAAAGAAGTAGGGTTGGTCTATAGTGTTCTTGCAATTTATTGATTCATTTCTGACTGAGAGATATGTGTGTGTAAGGCTTGAGGGGATCACAATACAGGATTTCCCGGTTGTATGCGGTACCCCTCAGGGATTGCTACTTTCCCTTATTCTGTATATTCTTTACCTTACTAAGCTTCTCAATCAAGATAAAGTATAGTATTTCGGATATACTGATAATATAGCTATATATTATATATCTAAGAATCTATTTACGAATATATGTATACTTTGCTGAATTATTCGATATATTCTATAATAGGGAAATCAGAATAAGATCTTTTTCGCTTTGGAAAAGTTTGAGCTATTTTATATATCGAGGAAACATGAAATTGCAAATCTGGTTATAATGATTGATTGATTGATTTAATTAACGTCCACCTTCAGTCTATGACTATATAGGACGGCTAGGCCAAATGGTTTAGCGGATAACTTTTAAAGTACAAAATTAGGAATTTTAATAATAGGGTAAGTGAAAATTAATATTGGGAACTTGTTCCCGTTTACTATACGAAGTGCATATAGTAAGATATAGAGTAAAGAGGGTTAAATCCTTTCTTTTCTATCTTTTCTTTCATTCTCCTTCTTTTTTTTTTATTTCCAAAATGGCTTTCTTTCCTTTTCTTATTGTTTCTTCTTCTTCCACAATTTCGTTTTATATCTCGACTCTTGATAAATGCCAAGTTTAAATAGCGATTTTGATAGTATTAATGAATTTGATTGCTAATTCGATATCTATTTTCATATGTAGCAGAAATTATAGGTTGATTTTAGAGATTGGTATTTCTTTGAAGATTTCCTTTTTTTCTTTTCTATATATTAAGCAACCAATAAGGAGATGTACAGCTGTTTCGATATTGTTGCAGATACACTTATTATTTGAAAGTTTGTATTGATATAAATAAAACTTAATATAACTATAGCCGATTTTGAGTTGAAAGAAGGCGCTAGCAGTATTTCGTTTAATACCTTCTGGTAGCTTGATTTTAAAGCTGATTTTCCATGGGAAGAGTTTCGAATAAATTATATCTGATTGATTTGATTTGGATTTGTATTGATTGAAAATCTCTAGTCATTAATCGGAGTCGTGTTCCTTTATTATTATATCAAGTAGCCCTATACTGGTTTCGCTTGAAGTGGCCTGTATTGAAGTTGCTTCTTTTGCTAATTTATCAGCCATTTCATTTCCTTATATCGAAGTATAACCTGAAACCCAATTTAAAGAGACTTCAGCTCCTTTTGCTCTAATATCCTCTGCTGCCTTGATTGCTCGTATTTGGTAGGCTTGCCCGGGGTGATCGGAAGGGGTTTTTTAGACAATAAAGTCTAGCTTGGTTATTCGAATAGATCTTGAATTTCTATCCTTTATATGCTACAGTGCTAGCATATTCGATAGCTTTTATAACTCCCAATAATTCTTCATTATATACTAATTGATTAATACCAATATTCAAACGTTTTCGATAAGAGATTGATCCATTTGATTGTATTGCAACTATCCCTATTCCTATTCCAATTCCTTTTTTGGTAGAAGATGTATCAGTATATATATAAACTGTATTTTGATTTCTGTGTTTAAATATAATATTATGAAGAGTAGCTGTATCTTCTTTCGAGGCTTTACTAATATTGACTTTGTAAGGTGTATCTCTTTTCCAGGGAGGGAAGTTGAAATGGGTAATCTTTTCGAGAGTAGATGGATCGAAATCTTGTTCTATGAATTCTTTTATTTTATCTAATTGAAGTGGCTTGTATCGTTTCCTTCAAGGGGTAGCCATTGCTTCTAGGTCCGATTTGTATTGAGATAGCATTTCTTTTTCGATATTGATTGGGTGATTTGGTGATAGTTTTACTAATCGAAAGGCATATCGTTTTATATTTGAGTCTAAACGGATTTTTGCTGGTTTTAGTCCTGCTTCGATTTCCATTGGAAGGATTGGGGCGGTTTTGAAGATTCCAAGTATCTTTCGAAGAGCTAGATTTTGAAGTGATTGAAGTGTATCCTTGAATTTGATCTGGCCTTTTCACCAAACTTCCGATCCGTAGTCAGCAATACTAGTTATATAAGCTATGTATAGCTGTCTCATAGCCTTAGGACTAAGGCCTTTTTCTGTATTAGCTAAGCGAGCTATTCGTTGAAAGGCTCTTTTCGCTTGTGCTGCTCTGATATTGACGTGTTGATCGAATTTGAGATTCGGATTGAACCAGATATCAAGCCATCTAATTAGAGATTGGGGTATTACTGTTTCCGAATTGGGTAAAGTAATAGGATATTGAGCTGTTAATTTGGAAGAGGAAAAATGCATTAGCTCTGTTTTAGCTAAATCGAATTGGATTGCATTCTTTGAGCTGAGTTCGTATAATTGTTTTGTAGCTCTTTCTAACGAATTAATATTCTTTCTCCAAGTAGATGACTTAGTGATAAGAGCGATATCGTCAATATATGAAAGGTCTTGTTCAGAGGTTTATCATATATATATATAAGTGATATATAATATATACGCGAGTGGTGACTCAGATTTAATATTGTCCTTTTTTGAATATTGATTTCAACTTGATTATTTATTTACAATGATAGAGGACCTGTATATATAGGCCTTTCAGGACTATCTAGAACCTTCTGTTTTATCTCTTGTATTTCTAATCAATGTCGTCGTCGCTACAAGACTAGAATCTTCTATAAGCCTCTGTCGATCCTGATTACCCCTCATTCCTAGTAACCTTAAATACAAGGCATTAAGGTTCAACAGTCCTCTTCCTGTATTTTGTAAATATTCCTATTCTTATTAGATCTTTAATAGCCTTTTGATACAATTTATATATGCTGGTGCTGGCAATGGCTTTGTAAGTAAATCTGCTAGTATATCCTTAGTTGGGCAATATTCAATAGTAGTCTTTCTATAGGCTACTAGATCCCTAATATAGTGATATCTGATATCAATATGCTTAGTGCGATTGTGAGCTATAGGATCCTTAGCTAGTGCTATACATCCTTGATTATTACTATAGATTGGCACTTCTAAGCTCTTGTCTAGATATTGTTCCCTATGAAGCTCTTTCAATAGCCCTCTCAACTACTGTCCTTGCTTGCTAGCTTTCGATAAAGCTATATATTCAGCTTCAGTTGTTGAAGTACTGACACAGCGTTGTTTAGTTGAGCTTCAGTTTATAGGTCCTCCTAATAGTAAATATAGATATCCTGATATCGATTTTCGATTCATTATATCCCCAGTATAGTCGGCATTACAGTATCCTTGTAGTTTTGTAGCTTTATCTGTTTGGCCGTATTCTAAACTATAATCAATAGTTCCTTTAAGGTATCACAATACCTTTATTGTAGCATTCCAATGCTTTATTATAGGCCTACTATAATATTAACTGATTTGTCCCGATATATAAGCTATATTAATACGAATACCTTTAGCTGCCCATAATATACCTCCTATAGTACTCTGATATAGGGCTTGATCTACTTGAGCTTTATTGGGAAGCTCTATAACTAATGTATTTCGATCATTTACTAATAGTTTTTCAGATTTAGCTCTATTCATTCTGAATTGCTCAATTAGACCTTCAATATATTGTTTCTGGTTTATATTCAGGGTCTTCTTTTATCGATCTCTGATGACTTATAGGCCTAATATCTTACCTACATCCCCTAAATCTTTTATTTCCCAAATCTTCGATATTCTTTTTATGATTTCTTGAATATCCTTTAAGTTGGGTTCTAATAGAATTATATCATCTATATATAATCCTATTAATATACTTATTTCCGGATTTCTGAATACACTTAGATTACTATAAGTTGAATTAAACCCTAGCTTATTTAATTCTTTGTAAGCCTTAATATATTATTTTCTTTCTGATTGCTTCAAATCATATAATGGTTTTTTTAAAAGCAAAGCTTTATCTTTTGGGCATTTTATTAATACTTTTAAAGGCTTAAAATATATTGTAGTATATAGTTCAGTTTTTGGGTAAGCACTAACTATATCTATTTGGTGTATTTCCAGGTTCTCATAAACTCCTATAGCTAATAAAACTCTCAAGCTTTCTTGTCTAATTATAGAACTGAATATTTCTAGAAAATCATTCCCTGGAATCTACTTAAATCCTTAGGCTACTAGCCTAGTCTTGAATTTGTTAATCAAGCCAGTAGGGGTATATTTGATTGTAAATATCTATTTATACCCTATTGCTTTCTTTTCTTTAGGTAATTCCGTATATTCCTAAGTTCTAAGAGCTTGTAATTTATTTAGCTCTTCTTGAATAGCTTCTTTTCAATATATACTATATACAGGGTCGTTTATAGCTTCTTTATAGCTTTCAGGTGTTTTGATTTTCGATATAGTCGACAAAGCGTAATTTATTGGCTTTCGCTCCCTGAGTGTACGTCCTATAGGCCTTTCTTCGCCTAATATATCTTGAGGATCCTGGGTTTCCAACTCTTATTGGGTATTTTCAAATTTGCTTTCAGGTTTTTTTTCTTTTTCAAGAACCTCTACCCCCCTAAACCTAAAGTTCTCAGGAAATCTAGATCCGGCTGTCCAATTTCCTGTATCTATTATTATTGTATTGTTAATATCTTTTTCTTCTAATTGGAGTTTTGTAGATCCTTTATTATTACTACTAATAGGTAATATAGATTTTATTGGATCAAAAGGCATTGATACTTCTCCCTTATTTTTTAAGCCTTTTAGTTATTTTAAATGTTTGTTTTCCAAGAATTTAGGTTTTGTTGATACTATAATATTCCCCTTTTCAATATCATATAGTCTATATTGTCTACTTATAGGCATATAACCTACAAATACCATTTTCCTAGCATTCAATTCCAATTTAGAACACTTTTCCTTTGAAATATAAGCATAAGCTACACAGCCAAATGCTCTCAAATATCCGATATATGACTTTTTGCCACTATATACTTCTTCAAATATTTTACCATCAAGGCCAATAGGAATTCTATTCCTTACATAACAGACTATAACAATTACTTCTAGCCAAAACTTCAATAGTAGTTCTGTATTTTGAAACATAACTCTAACTAGCGATATTAGGCTTCTATTTAGCCTTTCCGCTACTCCATTCTATTCAGGTGTATATAGTATAATATATTCGAATATTATGTTAGTAGTAGCTATTTGAGATTCTAATGCTTTATATTCAAAGGCATTATCAGCTCTAAGAATCTTGAACTTTAAATCTGTTTTATTCTCTATTCTAGCCTTAAAAACCTGAAATATACTTTGTAATGATTTTCTATCTTTAATAAAATAAACCTATGATTTGCGAGTATAATCATTTGTAAAAGTAAGTATATAAAGCTTTCCGAATAAGCTTGGTATCTTATAAGGACCCCAAAAGTCATTATAGACTTTTTCTAATAGGCTTTTATAATATTCTAAAGCTTTCCGATTTATTATTCTTATTGATTTCGAGGTAATATAAGCTTCGCATGGCTCTATTAAACCTTTAATTGATTCTTTCAAGCCTTTAGTAGCTTTATACAGCATACTAAGGCTTCCTAAGCTCAAGTAGCCTAATCTTTGATGTTACAATACCGCTTTCTTTTGTTTAGGGGCTTTTATTGATTTAAAAGCTTTTAGACTATTAATCCTATACTGATCAGGTTTTTTAAGGGTATAGGTATGTCCTATTCGACAGGCAGTATTTATAGTCACTTCTTGATATTATATCAGTAGCTTCTTTTTAGGATTAGTTATAGTTGTTATAGTTAGTCCTTTATCTTGAAACTGCAAAACCGAGATTAATAATTCTGTTAGTCCTGGAATATGTAGAACTCGAGTTAAGGGTATAAGCCTAATTTCCCTTTCAATCTTAACCTTTAAAACTATAGTCCCTTCACCAATAGTTTTAATTATAGTTTCTGATGCTGTAGTAATATTGATAGATTCATCTAATAGTTTATAATTACTAAATTCCTTCTTAGTATATATTATATGCCTTGAGCATCCTAAATCTACTATTTATATAGATTTTTAAAAACACTTTTGGCTTATATTAGTTATTTAACTAATCTCGACTGATTTTACTTATTCCACTTTTAGTAATAAGCCTCTATTACCATTGGGTATCGATAATGGTCTAGTAGTTAGGTTATTCGAATTAGAACTATCCGGATCCTTTTTAGCCTTTCTACAATCAGCCTTTCTATACCCTCCCTTTCCGCAATTGAAGTATTTTCCTTTAAATCCTTTCGAATCTGTTTTTGCACTAAGAGCATTTTCTTTTATACTCTCTCTAGAGCCCATTCGACACTCGAATTCCATGAATTTAGCCACTATAGCACTAAAGCTTAATGGTTCATCTCTGACCTCTAATTGAAAAATCAAGAGATCAAACCGCGAATCCATATCCCTGACTACCTTATAAAAGATCGATATCTTTAATGTGTCCGATAACTTCTCTATTGGTAATATTTCACTTATTTCAGCTTGCAAGGTATTAAGATAATTAGCTATCTCTGCTACCTTAGCTGAACTTCCTTCTGATATCTTATACCCTGTAAAAGCTTGTATCTTAGAGCTTAATTGTTGTTGCCCTAATAACTGATACATATCTTTCAGCACTTTCCATTACTCCTTAACAATTGAGCAGAGCAATATAAAGCTTAAAGCTTCCCTTCCGCAAAGACTCATAATGATTGTGCTAGCCTTTGCATCTATAACTTCCGGATCCTTCGATCCTAAAGCCTCCTTTCCGATATCTATACCTTTCTCTACCACATTCCAAAGGCCCTGGCCTTTAAGAAGTTGCTTTACTTGGATGCTCCATGATCTATAATTCGTACCGATGAGCTTACTGATCTTCGGCTTCTCGAAACCGTAATCTTCCTCCATTCTAGCTTGTAGTCTAAGTGTACTGAGCTTTATAAGTCGATTTTATAAGCTCCTCTTCGGATTGATCGAATTGAAATATCTGAGTCCTGACGCTATCCCGGACTCATAACCTCTTGTTCAGAGGTTTATCATATATATATATAAGTGATATATAATATATACGCGAGTGGTGACTCAGATTTAATATTGTCCTTTCTTGAATATTGATTTCAACTTAATTATTTATTTACAATGATAGAGGACCTGTATATATAGGCCTTTCAGGACTATCTAGAACCTTCTGTTTTATCTCTTGTATTTCTAATCAATGTCGTCGTCGCTACAAGACTAGAATCTTCTATAAGCCTCTGTCGATCCTGATTACCCCTCATTCCTAGTAACCTTAAATAACCGATTTCCCCACTATGTGCACGTCCCTACTACGTGCACGACTTTGAAAATATCAACATTATGGCTTCAAACATCGATGATATGCCTTTAGAGGCTCGTATAGAGCTTGCATTAGATCATTTGAAAGGGGTTCAAGCTCCTAAATACACCCAGACAGCTAATTTCTTTAAAATTGATCGATCCACGCTCTCCCGGCGGCATAGAGGTAAAACCACCTCGAGAAAACAGTTCCTCTCCGATACGAAACAAGCGCTTTCTAGCGATCAGGAGGAGGTTTTAGTTGATCAAATCAACAAGCTGACACAGAGATCTATCCCTCCTACAAGCCGCATAGTCAGAAACCTTGCAGAAGAGATCCTAGGCAGAGAGGTGGGAAAGAACTGGACTAGCAATTTTGTCAAGAGGCATTCAACACGTCTTAAAAGTCGGTATCTCCGTTGCATTGATAATTTGCGTGTGAAAGCCGATAATGTTGCTATATTTGATTACTTTTATGATCTGGTTTGAGCTATTTTCTATTGTTGTTGATCTTTATTACCTAAAACGCTCTTGCTAATGCCCCTCTTTTTTTAATTTAGTTGATAAAAGTGACCATAAAATACGATATACGGCCGAGAGATATATACAATTGGGACGAGAAGGGCTTTATGATCGGTATGGGGAGGACTATGAAGAGGATAATGAGTGCTAGCGCCTATAATAGAGGCAGAGTGACAAAAGCTAGGCAAGATGGATCAAGAGAGTTTATCACCCTATTGGCAGCTATATGCGCTGATGGGACAGCTCTCCCTCCCGCTCTTATTTATAAAGGAGACTCAGGGGATCTACAAGATACATGGGTTCAGGATGTAGGGGAGAAGGATAAAGCCTATTTTGGAGCCTCAAGCAATGGGTGGTCGTCGAATGCTTTTGGCCTATATTGGCTTATAAACGTATTCGACCCTGCTACACGTCGAAAAGCAGGTGGAAGATATCGTCTACTTATTGTCGATGGTCATTCTAGTCATGTCAATATGGAATTCCTTTCAAAATGCGATGAATTAAAGATTATTGTCTTAATTCTCCCCCCTCATTCTACACATCGACTACAGCCTCTCGACGTTGGAACCTTCGGTGCCCTTTCGACGAATTACAGTACATTATTGAATGATTTGATGCACAATAGCGGGGGGATTGTTGGTATGACAAAGCGCATGTTTTGGGGCATATTTAAAAAGGCTTGGGAGCTCACTTGTACGAGGCATAATATCTTACGATCCTTCGAAAAAACGGGCATATATCCTATGAATAGGAGTCTTACGATCGACTGTATTGCTCCGGAAGCTCCTCTTACGCCACCTACATCATTTAAAACTCGCAGGGATGCTCTTGCTACACCGTATACGTCAAAAGCGATGCGTAGAATGAAATTAGAATTTCGTCGCGCTCCCACCCATGAGATCACTTTAAAGCTTTTTAAGGCTGCAACTACATTAGGAGCTGAAGCTTCTATACAGGGGCATAGATCTAAAGGTTTAGAAGAGGCTCTAAAGCTTGAAAAAAGGAAAAGAGCTCGTTCAAAGCGTTTAAATCTCATTGGAGAGGAGGGGAATGGTGCGTTTTTATGGTCACCTTCTGCTATTATTAAAGCTAGAGCGTATCAAGAAGATAAAGCACTTAAAGAGGAGCAAGAGAAGGAAGCTAAGCTTCAGATAAAAGCTGAAAAGAAAGCTGAGAAGGAACGGAAGGAGATTGAGACGAAAGAGAGGGTATTGCAGAGGGAGGTTGATCGTCAGATTGCACGTGATGCGAAAGAGGAGGTTAAAAAGACTCTAAAATCAACAAAATCTCCAATCAAAAGAGATAAAAAGTTCCCCAAAGCTTCTTCTACTATAGATCTAACATCGACAAAGACTATAGAGCTTTCTGATGCTGTAGAGGCTAATAATTCGAAGGGGAAGGAGGAGGAGGTCATATTGCGATCTAGTAGAGGGCGAGCACTACGAGTTCCATCGAAATTCAAAATCTGAAGATTTTATTATGTTTTTAGATAGTATTGTATCTTATCATTTATCAATTAAATTGCTAGCTCTTTATCTTATAAATTGGAATTGTTATTAATTTTTAAAGTTATTCAAAAAGGGTGATCGAGATCGTGCATATAGCAGGGACGTGCACGTAGTAGGGAAATCGGTTACAAGGCATTAAGGTTCAACAGAGAAGAATGAGATTCTGATCTTCAAACCATTCAGTTAATTGATCAGCGTTTCCGCTTTTCTTTGAAAAAGGATCCCACCAAGGGTGATGAGCATTGAAGTCGTCTAATAAGATGGTTTCTTGTGAGGTAGATATATTATATAAACATCTTTCGATTGTGAAACCTTTCTTTTTGACTTGATCGGCTTTGTTGTATATATTGATAATTTGAAAGGTTTTATTTCCGTTTTGATATCTGAAGATCTGTATATCGGGATCTATTGGAGAATCGGGAGCTAGATGAGTGGCTCCCTCTTATTGATAAGCTCTTTTAAAAGCTAGTGTGAGCTAGAAGGGGGTTCCGATTGGTTTGAAATCTGGATTAAAGATTTTGATTTCCTCTAAAATAAGATCCATTCCTTTCAGTCCTGAGAATTCTCTTATTGGGATTTTGTAGATAATGACTTTATGCCATTCTTGATCCTTTTGAATTCTTTCGAATTTAATAATATTATTCCAAATAGTTTTCTTTTCTAAAAGGAATTATAATGTAAAGAGATTATTTGCTATAATAATGATATTGTTATTAAAGGATAGAGTAAGTACTATAATAACTAACTCTTTAATTTTACTCTTTTGAAAGACTTCGTTTATTTTGTTTCGAATAGTTAAGAAGAAGAAGGAAGTAAGATTTGGGATTTCTGGTTTGATTAGAATTGAACATCTTTGAATGATTTCAATCTTTTTGTCTATTGGAGTAGGCTTAATAGCTTTTCCTTTACTAACTAGATTCCATTCTTCTTTTTTTATTATAATTGTAAAAGTTGATTTAGTTGGTATTGTAGTAATTGGAATTGGATTTTTGACTAGTGTTTTAGCTTGCGATTCGATCTTCCATATAACTGATTCGAGATGAGTGATTTGAGATACAATCATATTGAAGGTTGTAGTAAGCTTTCCCTTTTCAATATATTCTCTAAAGATTTCAAGAAGGTCTAGAAGTTTAGATTGTTTGTTATGTGATTAAGTGAGAGTGGATGCTAGTAATATAAGGTCTCTTGCTTTTAGGATTGCTTTTTTTGGTATAGTTAGTTTGTTTTGTATTCTGAGTTGTTTGTTTTAATTGTTAAGAGGTATTGTAGGATTATGTTTTTTATTCTAATTGAATATATAGGTAGTATTGATTGTATTTTGAGTAATAAAGGGGTCACTAAGTAGATTGAACTTTTCAACTCTTTTTTCAGAATTGGTTAACTAGTTGGTTGGTAGAATAGGGCTAGAGATTTTGAATTGAGGGTTTTCAGAAGGCAGGGGAGGGCTTGAAGGTATTGGGATATTTAGAGCAATAGTAGGATAAATATTTGATATAATGAAGGCTTTAGAAGAAGCCTTTATTATAGCTGTATCCCTAAATATTAATGAATTATTGAAACAATTTATATTGAGGATTTTATTCTTATTTTGATAATTTGAGGTAAAAATTTTATATGAATTTTTGTATACATTTTGTGTTTGGAATGCTGATGATAGTATTACAATAATTACTGGTCAGAATCATTTGGGGATAATTGCAATCAATTTGGTTTAATAATTATAATTTAAATCGATTACGAAAGGGTTGTATTTTGAAGAAAAAGTTTCCTTTGAAATTTGTTATATGAAAGAGATGCTTAAATAGGGGTGTTAATGCAAATAAATACAATGCTAGGAAACATCAATCAAAGTCTAAAGACTTCTTATGATAAGTGAATTACAAAGAGTTACAATAAGATGGAAACAAAGCTCAATCTCGAAAGTCTCATCGATACTTCCACTGTTGCTCCAATACTCACCCTGATCGGATGATCAACAGCGACAATCCCAACTTCCGTAGCGGTGAGCACCTCATTGATAGTCGATCATGGTCCTATTCCTACAGGTTCAGTCCTAAATACAACAAGCTTTTCAAACTCACCAAGCTCATTTCCTGGATATACAATTACGTTTTTTTTGATGTTTGTTGGAGTTTGGCATATTGGCGGTCCAGATTTTAGACCTTTCTGAAATTCACGAGAGGGAAATAGCTACATGTAAAATATAATAGATTTTAGGCTAAGATACATTGCAGCAACCAAAATTTGTATATGTTGATTAAAAATTTCGTCGAAGAGATGAGCGTAGATGCTCTCACATGACTATTTTTTAAACTTTAGTCACATAGCCTCATCTTCTGGTAAACTTCCTAAAGTATCTTGAAACTTCTTTCCTACATGAGAATCAAATTTTTGAGAACGATAGAAAGGGTGTAAGTGATGTGGCTCAGGAGTTGCATCTTTAACGATGCTCTGCAGACTGGTATGATGAATGACGATTTGAGGTGTTTCAGTAGAATTTTCACGATCGGAACGCTCTATACGCAGTTGATGACTGTTCTTCAGACTGTCTTCAACTTGGGACTTTGTAGTCGAGTGAGTAACTATTCGAGGAGGTTCATTAGAAATATTGTTGCCCTTTGATTTAGACGACTTTAAGATACAACAAAGAGAAATTCAATGTATAGTGGCTAAATCTATTATTAGAATTTTTTATCGAGAATGCGATATTGAACTTACTAATAAACTTAAGATCGCAGACAGTTTAGGATGATTTATAGTGCGAAAAATGACAGGAATAAGTTATTAAATAGAATTAAATTTGCCAGAGTATTGAGACAATGATATCACAAGAGCATAATGTCCATACAGAGATACATATATGTACAAGTACAAGTTCCACGGTCTTATTTTATCATCATCAATTAATGCATTAAGGCTCAAGGAGGTTTGCAAGTGCCTATTTTGGCATCAGTCAATTTTTTCAAGTACAATTTAAGTTATTGATAACGATAAATGCGAGGTACAACGTATGAACTAGGAGATTCAAAAACACCGAAGGATTTTCATTCCCTTTCAGGACATGATGAATGACTGAAAATAGGGAGGCGTCAGGATGAACCAACGTGCCAATAAAGCGCCCGAATAAAGATAACAAATTCACTTAATGGTGACATGATTGCTGCAGTGCGACGACACTGAGGGAGAATGTTACGCCACATTTTTGTGAATTGTCTCTCATCTCCTCGATAAATCTCGTATTCGACAACTGGAACGGCATCCTTAAAGCAAATTTGCAACATATCAGGGACGCTGGTAGAAGGCTGGCATGCAACTTGAGTGAACCAAGTAAAGAAATCTTGGGTTTTGACATCGGGCCCGAAAGGAGCATTACGCAGCGGGCCAGTGAATTTGCCATCTGCTTTCTGGACACGAACTACGATTCCTGGCTCGCCAGCTAGTTGGTACTGATTAATGAATCTTCCAGTATCCAACTCGCCAAGAGGGGGAAGCTTGCGGAGGGGAAGGTTAATCGGTGGAAGAAGAGTGGGGGCTTGAGTACCAAGTTTGGTACCATGAATTCGAGAAGAGGCGAATTTTGAGACATGAGACGGTGGCCCAGTAGGAGAAGAGTTGGAGGGCTCCATAACATGAAGTAGCGATGAAGAGTCGATCCTTCTTTCCTGTTCATAGTGCGGTCCTAATACTGATTTTTTCTGATTCTGCCTTTGCGAGTTCAATGGTTTCGGTATAGAAAAGATAGGTGTCTTTTGCTCGCACTCATGGTAAAATTTAAACAGCTTTTCCTTATTCTCGAGAGGATACTTCCTGCAGGAGAGAGAGAGTCGAACCATATTCTCGGGGATCACGGCTATCCTATACGTTCGAAGATTTCCTTTGAAGTGATTAAAGGTTTCGACGAAGTCGAAAAACAGATGTTGCTTCAATATGATACCTTCACAATCAGAACGGCCTACATCCACTGGGCAAGATGTTGGATTGAGTGACGAATCCATATAGTGAAACCTGAGTCCTTGAGATTCATCAAGTCCAAATTTCTGACTATACCATGTGTGAAAATTGAAATCTTCAAGGACTGGCCCAGCAGGCACCATAACCCAGAAACCGCGTTCTGGAGTTATAATTATTGCAGTAGATCGGAAGCATTCTAACATTGTATTGATTTGCATGATCTTCTCTATGGGTAAAGAAGTCATGTTTCCTGAATCGGAGATGCTATGGAGCTCCTCATGTGATGATGTGGTATTTGTATCGCGATGTGCTCGAGCCGTGCGAGTCGGAGATTGGTTAAGGATCATTTGTGAAGGTGGTGTTTGAGGAAGTGCAGGATAAATGATTGGAGTGCGGAAACTTTTGGGTGTTATTGTTTTCGCTGAATGGGGAGAGAGTTCGTCTCCTGAAAAGACGTTATGGGCTTGGCTACGTAGCTCATCTCTCTCGTTTACACGCCACTCGTTCTCCGATCTTGTGTCAATAACGCAACCATTTTCCCCGCTTGAATTCGAAAAATTATTCCTTTGATTAGAAAGTGGTTGTTGCAATTCGGTATCGATCATCCCCGATTTTTGGAGTGTGATCGGATGAGTAGTATTGATTTCCACATGGACATTCGATACACTGTTGTGGTCTAGATTTCCGTTAATCTAGTGTTTTGAAATCCAAGTAAGATGATTTCGAAATTTACTTACTTATCCAATTTTCCACCAAATCTAGACGATCGTACGTGTTAATAGTAGTTGTGTCATCAACGGCCATGTGTTGTCGAACCTTCTTGCTGTTTCCGTCTGCGGAACAGATATCGCCAGCCTTTCTCTGGTGAAATTAGATTAGTCATGCTATAATAAAGCCCAATAAACGTGATGAGACCGACCTTTGCAAATGATGCCTCGTTGGCCAGAATGTTGCTCTCATCTGATTTAAGACGGACAAACTGTTCTCGCGCACGCTCCCAACACTCTTTGAACATCGAAGACTTCCGGAAAATGGTTTGAGTTTTTGTGAGATACCCTTGAGCATACCAGGTAGTGATCAAATCTTTCATCAAGCGATGACATCGCTTTCTCACATATCCTACAACCCGAGGTTTGCTATCATATGTAGTCTTGGATAACAGAAAACTTGTAACATCAAACACTATTGAGTTCTTGCTCCTTTTCCGCATCTTGACTGGAACTTGGTACTGATCATGGGCGTGCATGTACCATGAGATACACTTGATGACTTCTTCAGGCCATGTGGTACACTAAATAATCAGTCAGCTTTGTCCTAATTCGAAATGGAAAGATGAGTACCGAAGACAAATCGAGATCCATGCGATCAATATTCTCGCCATACTTCAGAATGGGGTGAAAGAATAAGGCATATGTGGTGAATTTCTCAAGATTCCCTTCTAGCTCTTTGGTCATTTCCATTGCGGGAAGTGAGGTCTCGGGGGATAATCTAGGTATCGATGATAGATTGAATTACACGAATCTCATTGAAAACATGTATTGTTTAAATGCTTTTTTATGCGGCTTGAGGGCGGTGATCTCCAAAGCCAAAATAAGAGGTGCACTAAAATCGATTGTAGTTAAATATCTCTATGGGGGCGCTTACCTTGCCATTCAGTTGTATAAATTCAACCATTGCCAGGTTATCTCGCTGAGCACTTCGCGGAAACGGACGTCTCCATCTATTACAAGGAGTTCATCATCATTGATCATCCTCACAACCCTGCAGTCCGGTAGCCCCGCACCCTTGCAGCCACCGCCTCACAAAGTCTGTGCCGTTCCTTCAAGGGTGTTCAATACTTAGTCAGCATACGAGACTTATTTTTCATGAGGAGATGTGTAAAACGTGGGGTTCCTAATATTCTCTTCATGCAATGTCCAGTTTAAGAAAAGTTCAATTTGTGACAAGTCCAATCTAGGTCGGGTCGATTTCCATGATGAGTCAGCAAAAAGCATCGGATTTAAATCCGATTCCGTTTTCCAACTCACGTCCCTGCTCAAGTGTTTACAGTCAAGATGAGAATCCTTTTGAGGACAACTTCTCTTTGGAAGATCTTGTAATTAAAGTGGACGAATTTGAGAGTATCTCAAAATCAAACACAGTTGCACACTTGATAAGAGAGAACCAAATCATGTATCGAAATCTTATATATTATCGACGAGAATGGGATGCTTTAATGGATTTGCTGGACGAGTTGATGGATTCCGTTTTATTGATCAGAAGCACCTTGAAGGAATGCGATGATAAGATCGCAGAAGCTGAGGCTGCCTGGTTAGCATTTTGGGGCATTGTTGAATCGTCACGTGCAAATCACTGGATTTAAAAAATAGTAACAGAAGTCTGGTGATTTAAATTGAGACAATGTCATGGTGCGGGTAAAGACTTATATTATAACATAAGGGTTGAAGAGCTATGGAAGAGAGAGGTCCTACTTATAAGAAGTAGGGCACGCTGGTGATTGGTGCCTAAGGCACGAAGGCAACTACAGAGCATGTAGTTAGCGCCGTTAGAGAAAACAGCTACAATCTATTTTAAATAATTTCAGCCTGTACCTGTTGCTTTAATGTTTCGAGCTCGGCTATCTTTCTATCTAAGATCCTCACTTTATCATCATAAGCAGCTCTGGCATCCTTCATCTGCCGTGGGAAGGTCGATAAAAATTCAGCACAATTCTCACTAAACAATAAGGCGGGCTTGATATAAGTAACCGATCTGAATGATAAGTATGAGTTTGAGGTTCAATGAGTCTTGGTGTGAGTTACACTTACTCATTCCTGATATCTGCCAATTCACGTTGAATGGCCATCCTTATCCTTTGTTCGGTATCAAACTCTCCCTTCAATTTGCTTATTATTTGCAGGAACTCGGATCTCAAATCAGAGTACGACTGATTATCGTACTGATTCTGGCGCTGATTATCTTCTACACCGAAAAAGTGTGATGTGTTCTCGTAATCCTTCTGTTTTTCAGCGTCCTTATTTGAGATGTCGAATTGAAAGGAGCTATGCGTACGCTTTTGTTGACGAGACATTGTCGAAGAATTCGAGACTGGTGGTGGCATCAATGGGCGAGAGTTGAGTGTAGATGATGCGGAGAGATGAGCATGTGGGTTGAAAGAAGTAGGGTCGGGATGAAAGTTCGTTCCGTTGAGGTGCTGAAAGCCCGATGGGTTTGATTGTGGCAGGTTGTTCGTTGTCTGGTCGAGGCTTGAAGGCTGGCCATTGCCACTCTCAATTTTATGTCGCTGATTGGTATTGTATGACTGAATTGGCCTCTTGTCTTGATTAGACGGCGAACATCGAAATTTGGATGGGTTCTGATCGGAAGTAGCAGACACCGTGTCTTTCAACCAATCTTCGAAATCGTCCATGTTTAATTGAATGTCAAGAATTACTATACATTAAAATCATCTACCCGTCTCTATATACTAAGGACGGTCCCAAGAGTCTGGGGAGACAGGGACAGGGACAGGAACAGGAACAGCGACAGGGACAAGGACAGGGAGAGGGAGAGGCTTATGGATATCCGTAAGAACCAGGATAGATATGGAAGGCGGCAATGTCGATTATACTCACCCTCTCACCCTATCTTATTTTCTAAAAGAGACCTTTGCTTTTTTTGGTTTCATAATTACCACTTTTTTTACCACGAAAATTACTATAAAGACAACGGTGTGAGCGATACAGGTACATCAGTTTCAACCTTATTATTGAGATTACAAATATGAACTTCGAGGTTATTCAGAGAGCAAGTCAAACTTATAGATGCATTAGTGAAGATTTGTGTTGACCTCTCTCAGGATGTATACCTTTGTTCCGAAAGTCACTTTGCCCTATTCAAACATGACGCAGAGATCCACAGATCATATGAAGAGCAGATGGAAGCCGCCAGTGAGCGAATTAAACAACTTGAGTCAAAGCTTCAAGATCAAGCATTACACCTTAGTGAATATGATCTGACGCAGAAGCGCCTATACGAGAGTGAGAGAACCCGAAGACTTGAGGTATCTGCTCGGCTCCGTGTACAATGCCACCTCAAAATTGAACAAACCAAATCCCTGGAGTTCGCTCAAAAGGCGAAAGATTTGCAAGAGCGCTTAAAAAAGATGGCGGGAGATTACACGGCCTTGCAAGCCCACTTTTTAAATACCATACATTCGATAACGACATTTAATGGTATATTACGAAGCGAAACTGACGAATTATACCTTCAAGTTATGCAAAATAAGACCGAAATCATTCACAATCAGCAAGTTATTCAATCTTTAGCTGGTAAACTATTTTTATATGAGGAAAACGCACATAAGGTTCTCGAATCTATTAAATTGACGCAGTGGAAATTAAACGACTCAAAGAGACCAGCAGAAGAGACAGATGCGAACGATCGAGTTCCAAAGAGATTGAAGGAAAGCCAGGTCTGAAGAATTGAATATGAATGAATACAGGGCTCTGTTGATAATCCTGGATTATTCTAACACTCAATTCTAGTTTTTGTTGTTACTTAGATGATGGAAATCGTGACAAGATAAGATCTTGCTTAAAGAGTTCCGTATGATTCTTTGACGTCCTCGTAAATGTATAAAGAGTTCCGTTCTATCTATAACTGTTGTAAAAATTTCTACTCCGCATCAACAGATCCAAAAACTTTATGAGATAAAAATGCAAAGAATCAATAAACTATCTCCCAAAAGCTCATCAGACAAGCCGCATGCGCCAACGGCTATTGATATTCAAATAGGACTTCAAAGAGGCTCCACCGCTGCACTAGAAGCGACACCTGAGCGTTTGCAAGCAGCCAAACAAATGCAACACCCAAGTACAGCTCAAAGAATTAAGAAGCTGACGAAGGAGAATGGCCAATTAAGATTGGAAATACGTTATTACCAACGAATGAGAGATGCAATGCAGGCACTTTTCGATGATACAAGATTTATCGTAGGCGGATTGGAGAATACGACTAAAGTATTAATTCAAGTTCAGAGGGATGCCGAGAATGATTGGTGTGATGCCCAAGGAGAATTTTCTTAGTTTGATTGTTATAATAAGTAAAGCATATCATGTGATAAACTATCAATGCATGTAGACTAACTACATTTAATTAAATTGTTTCAAGAATGTGAATCGTTGCCTCCGAATCACTCGTCAGCTATTCACAATATGGCCAGGGTAGTCGGCAAGTATAGTCCGCGTCAGCAGCGGTAAAAAACTCCCACTATTGTATTTTATGGTATCCACTAAATCCCGATACTTTGGGTGCAATGTGTGATTCATTTCGAGAGAACAACTTTTGATAATTCTATTTATGACAAGTCATCGTGTGATCATCACACTCCAACCGAGGCACATTTCATACGGTAGTGAAATGGACGCAGGTTGGTGGCTCATTTTAGGTGGATTGTTGTATACTTTCTAGCCGCATTTGCACGCTTGTTTGAACTTAAACAGAAAGACTCTTAATTTGGACTTTCTTAGACCAATATGATTTCTGAGACCTCTCTCAAGATAAAGGAAGCCTAATTATGAAACATTTATCATATCCCTTATATTTTAGTCGTTTATCTTTCAAGGTGCAATCATATTTGACGAAATGTCTGATCAGAATATACTCGAGTTACAGCGATTCAAAGAGTCTCAAGATCGTTTACGATCTCGACAGTCATCTAGGAAGCGGCAATATGGATTACTGAAGAAAGCAGAGCAATTTCGAAAGGTAGCAAACCTGGATGTAGCCATGATTTTGTTCGATCCTATTTCTCAACAGTATTGTACCTATAGGTCAAGAGATGATGAATCCTGGCCACCTTCTATTATGGAAATAGTGAGTACGCAATCTATTCGCTCAGAAACAATTCAGTTGATTGATGAATCGCAGACCAGATTGAGCAATTCAGTCAATTATTTGCCAGAAGATTTCGAGCTGAAAGAAAGAAATGCAACTGCAGTTGATGAAAATATTCATACTGGGAAGAAGAGACGAAACAAAATCCCTGACATCTCCTTGAAGCGCAAAAAGGCAAATTCAAAAATTTCAGATACGGAATACAGACCAAAATCATCACTACAGCATCATGAGGAGATCGAACCATCGCATGAATCATCTCCTCTTGCTCCAGAATCATTAGTGGGGGGTTTTAATGGCTTGATCAACGAAGACGCAACGGCCGCTTTGATAATGTCAGGAGAAGACCTTGAATATTCTGGTGGAAACGATCCATCAATTCATACTAACATTCAGCAACCACGTGATATACCTCCTCTCATTCTCGGACCATGTAGTGAAGATTTGAATGATCCAACTCATGATCTGTCATCCTCAATGTTGATTCCAGAAGATAAACTGGACTACTCTAAACGAGCTTCACCTGATCCTATCACAAAAACTTCCCTCTTTCAATCGTCCGTGGACTCGATCTCATCTACAATGCATTACACTACACATGAGAAACCAGAAGACTTATCATCGATATCAACTGAGCCAATACCCATGCCACGGTTACCAGGATTTCTAAGAGATCGATTTTTTAATGAAACAACATCATCAACGCAATCGCCAACTTATGAGCTCCCGGACTTCGAAGATGCCTTTGAAAATAGTGTGCTGGGCAAGATATTCTGAGGGATTTTCAGTTTACATGGACGGTCAAACAAATGTCACTTAGATGGATAGAGCGAGCTACTTGAACGAAGTATCGAAACGATAAAGAGCTGAGTTTGAGAAAAACGGAATAGCGCTGTAGCAAGGATTGATACTGATTGTTTTTAAATTCCTTATAAAAGATTAGAAAAGTACTTTATCTGTGAAATCTTTCCTACCATATAGAAAAAGTACTAGAAGAGTATCGAAGAAGTGAAGAAATTGATGCTAGTTACTACCAAGATTAAAGTTGTTTTGAGGTCCTGGTTTCAACCAAACTGTTCTAGGGTGTACTTCAATGTTCATTGTGTATTATGCTGTATACTGTGCTATATATAAATACCACCCACTATATTAATATATATTCATCAATTAGACAAATAAAAACTCGATAAGCTTAGTGTTGAATGAGAGGTCCTCAAGTTAACAGAAATCACCACTATTTTCTAGGAAGAGTTTTCCACATCGATATCAAGCATGCGATATATTCAAGCATGTCAAATTATCAATATAGTATAGAATACTAGCTCACATGAGTGTAACTCATGATACTAACCTGAACAACTTCTTCTAAGTATTAGATGATGGATATATTGTTGCAATTAGATGTAGCCCAAGGTTATGAGCCGCGGGTAAGACTGTCATCACCTTCCAGCCACCTTGATCGAAAGATTCTGTTTTGACTTCTCTTACTTTGAACATTCTTATTTAGACGCCTCTTACTTAATCATTTCTTTATACCATAGTTATACATGGATTGATTTCATTAAAATACTAGAACTCATCTAAATAAAGTGATTATTTATGAGAAGCCAAAATAAGAACCACCTAGAATCAGAGGGGCTGACTTTAAACCCACTATTCTTTGTTTTGACATTAGCAATACCACGTTTTAGAACCTTGCATAATAACAGTTTGACGCGCTCGGTCACATTTCTTATCTTATCTCTCACATAGAATTATGGTTTTGAGCCTTGTAAAAGTTCCCGCCACGGCTTACCGCACATTTAACGCTTGTTCACCTAAAATCCCTGTTTTTCTCACTTTTCTAGATCTCTATCAAACCATAATCTTGAGAACCCCTTATTTTTGCAAGGATTATGTCACAATTGTCGCGGGGGTGGGCCGTTAGCCGTGGCCAGAACTCTTACATGATTTTACTACAGTAGAACTTGTATACCGGAATAAAAAATTGGACCAACAAAATCCGGTGTAAAAAATAGTGATTAAAGCGTCCCAGTCAATACTGATATCCGACTTTAGCTCCAAACCACAATATTTTTGAAAAATATCATGTCATAACTGCTAGTCAAGCTTGTGCAGCCAAATCTACAACCAAAACTTATACCGGATTCGCAAAGAAGTGTCCTGTACTCCGGGTTTACGCAAAAATCCGGTACTCTCACATGAAAAGTAGTCAAATCAGGAAATTATTCCAGTATTCTCAGGATCTCAGTATATCCCAGTCCGATGTAGCCAAGTTCTACTGCGGTAGCATTATTTCGGATTGTTATCTTCTCAATTTATCTCGTAAGACTTTATGTGGGGTTCGGCAGTTCGAGTCATTATCCGTTGCCTTCGGATAATCGAGCCGGATGATTTCTTGTCTTCATAATCCTAAGTTTGGTCAAGAAACTCTTCGCGCTATCTCCGGAGAATCCGATGACAGGGAAAAGAAACTCTCCCACGGCACGCACGGAACTCACCGCTGTCTCCGCGTTTTAATTAGCGTCCCATAACCCTGTCTCGGTTCCAAAGCATCGGGACACTTAATTCCTAATTTGAACAGGCCCTTACCGTAGAACATTGGCACCCCAAAATTACCCCAACGACGTCTCGTTTTGGGCACAAGATCAAATAACACACAGACGTGTGATTACAAATTCAGGCCGTCGGCCATAAAATCTTGCTGATCTCGTAAACCAATTCAAGCGTAATACCTTCCTTAAGCTTGGATATACCCAGATCGAAAAGATGTAATAAATTAACTACCCACTTTTCTAACAGTTACTACCTCTATATTGCCAATCTTGTAAATCAATTCAAATACAGTATCTTCCTTGAACTTGGATATACCCAGATCGAAAAGATGTAATAAGCTAACCACCCACTTTTCTAACAGTTACTACCTCTATATTGCCAATCTTGTAAATCAATTCAAATGCAATATCTTCCTTGAGCTTGGATATACCCAGATCGAAAAGATGTAATAAGCTAACCACCCACTTTTCTAACAGTTACTACCTCTATATTGCCAATCTTGCAAATCAATTCAAATACAGTATCTTCCTTGAGCTTGGATATACCCAGATCGAAAAGATGTAATAAGCTAACCACCCACTTTTCTAACAGTTACTACCTCTATATTGCCAATCTTGCAAATCAATTCAAATACAGTATCTTCCTTGAGCTTGGATATACCCAGATCGAAAAGATGTAATAAGTTAACCACCCACTTTTCTAACGATTACTGCCTCTATATTGCCGGAAGCTATAATATGCATTCCGGATGCAAGTAAAACCTTGTCATGACGTGATAAATTATTATCACGGAGTATGGCATGGAACCTCATTTTTAATCATATCGAATAGCGTGAATACTCTCAGGATACAATCATCATTCTACGATGGTGGAGACAGGGAATCCGAAAATATCCGTAGACAAAGTGTTCCAACACTTCGATCTTCTATCATATCGCTCATTTGAGTAGTTGAAATGTACAAGATCTCAACTTTCTAGGGTTCTCATCTTCATCAGGGACTCGACATGGAGTTCTATCGACACAACGAATTTGTTAGAGTTTGTATATATCAATGTATTATGAACGATTTCGGCTTGTATATATGGCTTTTGATCAGAGTACGATTTGTATTATACTAGAAGGGCTTATAAGTACAAAGCATTCCTACCCGGACCCAAGACTCCGCCTGCATCCATGCTCCCACATACTCGAATATCAACCAGAGAAACGAAAACTCTTCGATAACTATTACTTCATTTTATTCATAATTTATATTCAGATAATGAATCAAGTATACCCATACTTTCCTTCAGAATTCATCTGTCCCTCACAAGCTCAATACGATCCCTCTTACTTCGTTCCGCAATATATGGCTCTTCAATAAGAACTGATTCAGGGGGCTTTTTACAATCATGCAACATCTTTGCTTTCTTCGCCCGATCCAACATCCTTATTATCTCTGTCTCTGTTTGACACATCATCTTCACCACCTCTTCTTCCATTCGACATAACATCGTCAATAAATCTACCTACATCTGATATAGTGGGATCTTCACCTTCATATTCGACTTCCGAAGATAATGCCCCGTTTATTCACTGGAAAGAGAAAACTCACTTGAAAATTAAACTGATGCTTTGGAAGAGGGAAAAAAAACCTGGAATTTCATAGTAGATGAATTTGCCAAGAAAGGTATTAGGAGGAGCAATACGTCATGTTGGTACTCATACTACTGTAGAACCCTAAAGGAGGTCAGTATTCTTGTATCCAACTCCTATAAAAATAACTAATATTTACTTAGATGAATCATCTTAAAGATGCGGTTCAAGCAGATATTATACACAAGTGCGAACGTTTGGGAGAGTCAATTTTAGACCCATACATGAGGCACGCGGATTATGACGGATGTTGGGAGAGAATTTCTGCGTTGATGGAAATTCATTGTAGTAGATGGACCCCAGCTCGAGTCGAGTATGCTTGGACTCATGGTGCAGCGAATCTTTTCCCCGACGTTGTATTAAGTTCATGATGATACTTTATTTCCATTGAAAACTTTGCTGTATATTATTACTATTTTCGGTTTCTCAGCAAGGAAATTCATCGCGTGGTGACTAGCAACTAATTAATTGATTTTAAGAAGCATTAAACGTGTGATAGTGTAACTAGACGTTGATGAGTAGTTGATTTAGAGGGTAATGGTCCCATCGATCCCAGGTGTCGGTTTCACAGGAATGCGTTTTCAGGTTTCAGGCAACAGTGTTAGAGGAGGAGGTGCTTTCAAGTAGCTTTTGGAGCATTATTCATGTTGGAGCAAGATAATTGTTCTCAGTATGACTGAATTTACTCGTGCTGATACAATAACTGGAACAAAACACTCGCTTATAAAAGAGCAACTGTTATGGCTGACAAGTTTCGCGCACTTGGTGTCAGCGTTGTACTTGGTCCAGGTGCGTGACTTCTTTCAGTAGCCCGAAACAAGTTCATCGACTGATATGAACAGTTGTCGGGCCACTGGGATGCGTGGCTCAGGGAGGTAGAAATTGAGAAGGTAAACTCAGTATTTTATTCATCTCATCACTTAAAGAGGGAATTTTTCCCGGAGATTTTTCGAATGATCCATATCTTTGTAGTTCGTTGGCTTTTAAGAAAGGTTATAGAATACAAACGCAAGGAGTAATAGCTAGTACCAAGGTAGGCTTTTTAATGATGTGTCTTTCTGATACACGATAGATCTGATCTCTTGAATTTACAGCACTACATCGGTTATAAATAAAAGACTAACAAAAAATCTGTTATCTCCATGCCCGGTCAGAATATTGAGTCAATTTCTTCAAATATTGATGATAAAATCATGCACAAGCTTTATATATAGCTTTTTCAATGAAAGTCAATCTCATCTACATGTCAGCTTTTTCTAATGCTCTTCTAGATGCTGTACACGCTGGTACTGGCAGCGTCATGTGTTCTTACAATCAGGTCAATAATACCTACGGCTGTCAAAACAGTAAGATACCGAATAGGTTATTGAAAACAGAGTTGGGATTTAACGGATTTGTGGTTTCATATTTGAATGCCCAGCATTCATGATATTTATTTGCACTCTCAGGCTTGAAATTGGCAATGGTATTACCAGGTAAGAACAGAACATGCAGTACCTGGCCTTCCTCTGTAACATTTGAGATATAGGTTATGAAGTTTTCTAGGGCTCAAATCTAATGACGGCTGTTAATAACAATCCTATACCGATATCAATGCTAGATGATTTGGCTATATGGTGAGATAGAGATAAAATGAGCTATCTAAAACAACTAATGAAACTGCAATCAAGGATTTTGCAATATAATATCAGATGGGTCAGGATGAAATTTGCTTGTCATTTAGTAACGGCATCCCGTATGATCTTCTTATACCTTATATGTCAATCAAGGGAAGATACCCCGCATCGAAGTAAATATTGCTTGAGAGTGTAATACAAGGATATGCGTTGGTAAAGAATGTGGATAATGCCCTACCATTGAGGTTCTCAAAACTTCTTTTGTTATTTAGCTACGATGCGAAGGCCCCTGATTATAATAGTACCAGGCCGGGCTATTTATTATGGATATATGACTTTGAAGTTGCAGATATAGATTAGGCTTTTCTATATTCTCTTGATTATCAACCAGATATACCCATATCACAAACTTCGATAAACAGTATACTAATTAGTGGAAGTAGTTCCGGTTTTAATAATCCTTCCATATTAGTTTGCTTCTCAATATGATACGTTAGCGGGCCTTTGATGATGGAGATAATATTTTCTAGGACTTTATCAGCTTTAATGCGACAGCAAAAGTTGATTGGGCATTAGATATATATTTGATATTCATTGATACTTTTTGTTAATGAAATTATTAATTGGATTGGTTTTTATAATAATTATCCCGATAGGTTAATCAACAATTTAAACTGAATATTATCACATTGAAAAAAGATTGTTGAAATATAGGTAGATTGCGGATTAATATGATAATACTATTATTAAAATATAGAATATATATGTATGCCTTATAGATTAATTCATCAAGTACGATAATGTTACCGCTGTTATATTTGCTCATCTACCAGAGCGAGAATGTGGTCGTGTTCTCGCCTCTATCTACCTTCTGGTCAACCCTCGTATTATATTACTAAGAATGAATCTGACTACGATATAATTTTGTCCCCCTCCCAATTGTCAACTCCAGACACAAATTATGTATCAAACAATGAGGTTGTCTATGTAATTCAAGTTCTCAGAATTGTAAAGAAACTTTCGTGGCGTTTCAAGATATCTTTGTATGTGAGGTAACCCGAATCTTTTGGTAAGTTATAGCAGTAGAAGACAATACCTTCCAACTGAAAAATGTCGTTGAGTATTCTTAGTATAATTATAGTCTGATTTCTCCCAAACTTAGATTATAATCACTGAGAAGCCTAATTAATTCACTTCATATATTATTTTAATTAGCATCATCTAGTCTTACTTGACATGCCTAAATAGATGAGGGTCATAATCAATCTCTCAACGTATCCTATTTTGATCTCGCTAAATTTGTCTTTTGTTTTATTTAAAGGATATATAAAATTCATTGTAATTTAAGGTTCCTTCTTAATCAGAAGACCTGCTTATGTGTAACAAATTTTTAAGTCCTTATCATTGTATTCATCTTTTAAACAGAATTTGCATTCTCTAAATAATATCTCTATCCTTTCATTCATTTCAAAAACTCTCTACTGAGGTTTGTGAAATGATATGGATAAAAACCTTGATTTACAATCGCATTATCGTGTTTGACTTCAAAGCAAATCTTAGGATATAGTTACACTTGATACCAAAGCCCGCTCTTTTCTATATCAATTAAGAATCAAAGTATTATGTTTCAGAATACTACAAAAAGTTTATATCTTATCTATATAACATAGTATCGAAGACACAAATTATACATATAAATCCCGATAATGATACTTGCTATTTTCTCATTCCTATTGGATTATCATCTGTCAACGAAAAGATGTTTCATAAGATGTGTGTATTTCTTGACGATAACTACCTCCCATACTGTGCTGGTGTTCGGCCAAGGCGATGGGCTTTCGATGTAAAGGTTCTTATCTCACGTGGGGCGTCGGCTGAGTACCGTGCCAGGATGTTTTTATGGATGGGTTGTGTGATTAAGCGAATTTCATGGTGTTATGTAGTATTAGGGGATGAACAAGTTGATGAATTTTGTATCATGATTACCGACAACGACACTACCGATATCATATGCCAATCTGACGAGCTGCATTGTATGAAGATATCAAGGATCTTCAGTCAGGAACTGAAACCGAAGATAATAGCAGCAAAAGAGGAGTTTGAAATGGAAATCTTAAAGATCTGTGAAAATGTAGCAGTGTATCGAAGCCCAGGTGGCTCTCCCCAAGCACCTGCTGTTTCGTTTGGCATGATTGAATTGCCGTGATTGTCTGATGCTGTAAATCTTTCTATGTGTATTTAATCGCACACAATAGTTAAAAGCTATCTCCCTATATTAAAAATACCATCATTTTATGTGTCCTTAAGCTCCACTGGTCTCACGTGTACATTGTAGAGCCGCGTATTATAGAGGCGAGCGTCTGAAATGGCAGTGGGACTATCACGGTGCAAGGGATAGGTACTAGATTGGATATATGATATTCTACAAAGAGGTTGAAAGTGGTACGATGTAACTTTGCCATATAATGGCAAAGATGACTAAGCATCCACTACGCTAATATACTACGCTAGTGAACCCGTGACAGGGACGCCAAGGCTCTCCACTCAACTGAACCCATTTATTAGAGTAGCAATTGCGATCTGTTCCTACGTAGGCTTTTGTGTTGTGTCTGCATCTCTTATCGTCGCGTGATCTCCGATAAGAAGTGTGAAAATAAGAGAAGTGTCGAAATAAAAAGTGTCAAAATAGGAAATGACAAAATAAGAAGTATCAAAATAAGAAGTGCTAAAATAAGAAAAAGTTTATTGTAGAGCTGGGCTAGTATCTGCAAGCAAATTTGACTATTGAATATATGAATAGGGTTAAAAGTAAAAATAGAAATTTTAGAGTGTATTTGATTTCTTTTAATTCAAGGAGTTCAATGATATTATTTATATTCTAATCAATCAATTTTTAAAGAAGTTATAATAGATTAAAGATAGACTTTAAGATTATATTTCCTAATTTAGCGAAAAAACAGGATATTGCTAATCGCTTATCACTTTCTGAATTAGGATTTTTCAAATATATATTCTTACTAATCGATTTCCCATCTTTCCCAATCAGAATTTTTCAAATATATATTATTAATTAATAATAATGTAATTTAATATCGAGTAATCCATTTTCATTTTAATTTATATTTTTCTTTTTTAATATGTGTTTTATTAATAATCCTATAATAAATTCGAATAATTAAAAAGCTTGTATACTCCTTATTATCGAATTTATTTATAAAGATAAAAAACTAAGTATTTGAAAAGCTGTTATATTTTATAATATTCCTTATACAACTCTTTGATATAGAATAAAAGATTTATTTCTTTGTATAGAAATTCAAGCAATAATTATAAGGTTATAGAATTGGAAGACGATAACCCGGATGTTAAGCAGATCCGAAGCGACTCACATGTATTCGATGCAGAAGCGATAGGAGTATGGCGCGGATTGGAGTATCTAATCATTATGCTTGAAGATCCCTTGAACAGCCGGATCGGGATGTGTATTGACAGTATATCGGTCATCTGGGGTATACGCGGAAACGCATTGCCCACAATGCAATGGGCTTTCCACAAGTGTCACAAAGCAATGAAACAACTCGATGTCAGGATAAAGTGGTCACCTGGATATATGGAGATCGAAGGTAATGAGGAAGCAGATTACTTAGCAAATGCAAGCGCAATTGGGCCTATGGATTAGGCAATCGATAAGCTATCAACAATCAGTAGGGTTCGAACGATTGTTCGTCAGAAGTACCTACATACAGAATCTATTTGGTGGGAAGAGATGAACTTTTCTTTCTTTGTTGGCTATAAGGAGTGGTTTTTTAGATATAATATAAAGGAGTCAAAGGAATTAATTCTATCAAGAGTAGTCTTATATTAACTGATAGCTATGAAAACAGGCCACAGCGATTATGCTGCTTATCATTAGCGATTTGATTATCAAAACAACAAATTGGATTGCTTATGCGGTAATATTAAGGAACTATATTACTTCTTTAAATGCACTATAAACCATCTAAAGCGTTCAGATTGGCCTCTTGCCCCTGTAGAAATGCAATCTAACAAGCAAGTGATTATATATATCAAGAAACTCTTACACATATCTAGCAAGCTTACTCAGCTAATCACCGACTCAAAGTTCTATATTCAGATCTATTTTAATTATTAAAGGATTCTTAGAAAGTAATAATCTTTTCAATAAGCTTGTTGCTTAGTCCTTAGAAACTCATCATTCAACTAATCACTCAAATATATTATATTTTTAAAAATTACAAACCTAATATATAACACAAGAGCCCTACTGCTCAGTTAAACAAATTGTGACGATTCAGTCCCTTTCAGGTCCTTTCTCAGTCACTTAGCTTCTAGAACCTTAGCCTAGCATGTGACTCATTAGTGTAATAGTCCGGAGCCCTTACAGTTCTTTTTTATTCTTTTTTTTCTTTTTTAGTTTTAGATTCTAAGATAGAATTGAATCCTTTTATAACAGTTTCTTCACATTATCTAAAACTCATTTATACAAGCCTCTACCGGTAACAGTATACCAAATAATATCTCATTTTTTTCTAGGAAACCCAAGTATCGATATTACATAGACTAGAAGAACCCTATACTAGAAGATAAGAAAAACATCTCTAAAAGGATAATTAAACCAACCACAATTCCTAATCCTCATACCAATTCTTAAGAAGATTTAAAAAGAATTGTAAAAAAATATACCTAAGCTTTTCCTTTACGATTCCAAAGAATCTAATATGATTATAATCTTTCAAAGCAAAGGATTATTGTATACTCCTTCTCCTCAAGCAAAAGATAGCCCTTCTATTTTCAATCTCAAATCAGTTTTGCTATCCTCGTAATAACAAAGAAGATTCGGATTCCCCATTTCTAGAATAATTAGGCTATAAAAGGCAAAGAACCAAATAAAAAAGAGCCTCCTACCTAGACTAATAATCTTCTCAATCTTATTACTTAGCAAGATACTACTATTCTGAAGTGAGATTGGAAATCAACAATATTTGTACCTCTCACCCTTCTAAGAAATAAATCCAGAATCAATCCCCTACTCCCCAAAAAGCCCTATATCAATAGTCTTGATACAATTGAACCTATAGATCCTACAAAAACCATTATACAACCCTTTATATAAAAAGAATACTCATCTTATCTCCTGATTCGATCTCTTCTCGACAATCCATATTTGATAAGCAAAGCACAACTTCTTTCTCCATTTCCTATAAAATAGGAAGATCCCTTACCTTACGGAAAAGCTTTCGAATAGCAAAGTCTGAAGCCTAAACTATAGAAATATCTGATTGAATATAATCTGGAATAATATACATATGCTTTTATTAGTGAAAAGCAATGCAGGATTTACATTGTCGCTAATACCGAAGGTATAGCTTGTAATCACTTGCAGCCCCTACTCCTTGATTTATTTCCCGAATATAATGCACAAGGATTAATTGAAGTTGCTATATAAGTTATTATTAATCCAACCAAGCAATAAATAATATTAGATTAATATAAAATATTGAGATAAGATGCAAATCAGTTATTTTGAGAATTCTATCAAAAATTTCGATAATTAACTAATACTATCGGAATTCAAGATAGTTTTATTTTTCTCAATAGCCTTCGAAACCGAATTAATACCAGATTAGCATATATTTGCATTACAGAGTTTGTTAGTTTTCGAAATGTTAATAATTATACAGCTCTCCTTCAAATTCATAATATGAATTACCAATTTATTAAAGCTAGGGAATATACAATTGTATCGGCCACCCGATCGAACCCTGCTAGCAACTGTACAACTGCTTTACAATAATCATGCTCTACATCTAAGACTAGTCAAGAGATCCTATAACATTCTGTGAATACCATTCCACCCTGTTTATCATCAAATTACCAATCCAATATAGTTTCCATTTTGAATAATCCTTATTATAATTCCCAATCTTGGAAATCTAATGGTTCAGTGAGAAATTCGATTCCAGCTCAATTCGATTTCTGAATTTAAGAGATTATTGATATTGATAAACTTTTTGGCAAATTTACCAGTGATCCTTTTGATACTCAATATTTAGTAGATTTTGTTCAGGAAAAAGAAATAATAAATACAAAGTCCTCAAAAAATGAATTTTAGGAAAAGTTTCCCTTTTAGAGTATCTAAAAGATATAAAATACCTTAATCTACGAAAACTAATGGAAGATTCTCATATAACTATTCCTTGCACGATTTCGAAACAAGAAACTGCTTTTCAAGTTCAAGTCCTTATTGATTCCAGAGCTAATGGCTATGTATTTATTGACGAAGCCTTTTTATAATAAATCTCCTTGGTATTCACTATCTTGTTGCTAAACTACCCTGCTTTAAATACCTGTTAAAGGGTTATAATAAACCTGCAGGTAAACAAATTACTTATTACACTTGTTTTATATTATGATTGATAACATATTCAATCATACACTTCTTTTCTGATTATTACTTTTTAGAATAAGATAATATTATTCTAAGACGACAATAGCTAGCTGAGCATTCCCTCCTTTTTGATAACAAGAGCAGAACTGCTTTGGCCCAATTCCTTATTCTCCAACTCTTCTTTCGCTTCCAAAATTGTATTCTCTCTTGGGAAGACCTTACAATCTAAGTCTCTAGATTCAGCAATACAATTAGATGCTGAGTAAAGAGATCGAAAGTTAGATCAATATTAGAGAAGACGAAAATCCTTTATTCTTAATAATATACATTATTCTTCGAATCTAATTTTATAAGTTAATTCTGATTATGAAATCACCCTTTCGGATAATTCAATAGAATCTAATATATCCCCTGATATCCAAGTATTAGAAGTTCTTTTTCAAGAAAGCTCTAAAGTCTTGAAACCTTTAAAAAAGAATTTCGAAAAGACCTCAAAGGAGATATTCTCGATTCTGATTATTATTGGTAATACTTTTAAGAAATCAATAACTAAAAATATCAAGTGAATAAACAAAATTCTGAAGGATCTATTATACAAAATCTTAAAGAATAATTCATCTATATCTATATCTCGTAAAAGGCACTTTTCTATCTCACATTCCTCAAATAACTCTAAAGTGCCTAATCAAATTGCTTTTATTATAGGCCCTGTATTCCATTTGATCTGTATATATTAATAAAATGATGAATTATTCATTAGCTTTTCCACAAAATTAGTAAATTAATCAATTAACACTCTAAAAAGGAAAAATCAACCAAATTAGTTAATACTGCATTGCAAAACCTTCATTCTAGCTTATTACAATGCTGTATAGCTGTATATTCGTTATTAGTCTCATTATTTGCATTAAATGTAGAACCTTTTATTCCACTAGAATATAAAGACTATGCTGACATATTCTCAAAAGCCGAATCGGATATATTATCACCATATCGATTATATGACTATAAGATTATTCTTGAAGATGATAATAAAAAAGTTCTCAAATACAACCCTTTTTATAAGATATCTCTTGAAGAGCTTGAAACAGTTAAGAAGTATATTATTGATAACCTTTATAAAGGCTTTATTGAATCTAGTCAAGCCCTGTTTGCAGCTTCTATCCTCTTTATGAGAAAAGCAGATGGAAGTCTTCAACTCTATATTGATTTTCGCGTACTGAACGCTTTTACTCAAAAGGATTGATACTCTTTCCTTTTGATTAACAAAATCCTTAACTGTCTTATTGATACTAAGATTTTTATCAAACTCAATATCCATCAAGTATTCCATTAAATTAGAATAGACCCTCAATCCGAAGAATATACAACTTTCCATACACGCTATAAAGTCTACAAATACCGTGTTCTTCCTTTTGGCCTAACCAATAGTCCTGTTACCTATCAATGTTATATGAATGATATTCTTTTCGATTACTTCGATGATTTCTATACAGTCTATTTGGACGATATTTTGATTTACTTTTCAAATCCTTTGGAATATCAAATCCATATAAAAAAGGTCTTATAATGTTTAAGAGATGCTGGCCTTCAAACCGATCTAAAAAAGAGCGAATTTAGTATTATTTGTATTAAATATCTTGGCTTTATAATCTCTATAGAAGAAATTGAAGTAGATCCTGAGAAAGTTGCTGTTATATGCAATTGGGCGTATCCGACTATAGTTAAAGGAATCTAGTCCTTTTTAGGATTTTGTAATTTCTACTGTTGATTCATATACAATTTTGATATATTAGCTAAACCTTTAATTAATTTAACCAAAAATAATATTCCCTTTTGATTCGATAATGACTGTATATACGCTTTTGATACTCTTAAGGATTCTCTTATCTCCTCTCTTGTTCTACAGCATTATCGATAAGACCTTGAATATATACTGGAAATAAATGTCTCAGATAGAGTAGTGGCAAATGTTCTCTTGCAAAAGCATGGCGAAGACTAACTACCCGTAGGATTCTATTCAAAAACTATAGCTTTTGCTAAACTTAATTACAAAGTCCACAATAAAGAGATACTCTCTATTATAAAGTCCTTTGAATATTAGTATACTGAATTCACTAGTACACTATACCAGATTTATGTTTATACTAATCACAAAGCACTAATCTATTTTATAACTACAAAAGCCTTAAACTCCCAACAAGCACAATAGGCTGAATTCCTGGTGGACTACAATTTTGTAATATACTATCATCCAGAAAAAGATAATCTATTAGCCGATGCTCTTACCCACTGTATCGACAAACTCGATAATCAAAATCAAAAGAAAAAGTTGTAATACTACTAGCAATTTCTGAAAAATAATCAAATCGATCCTCTTATTCTGGCTTACAAGCTTCGACTAGATCCTGCTGAAAAAGCTTTTATCCGAACCCTAGACCTAGCTCCGATTTTCCCAGCTCTACGGATTATTGATTATATTCTACTCGCTAATCGCTATACTCCCTCTTTGAAAGCCTTGTAGAAACAAGTATAAAAAGACAATAATCACTTTAGCCTCGAAGATGAACTACTATTATATAAAAACAAACTAGTAGTTCCTGATATAGATAATTTTCGCATTCTTTTAATTCAAGAAGCCTATAATAATATCTCTATTGTATATCCAGGTATTCAAAAAACCCTGAAGTTATTAACCGATTGCTATTACTGATAAGGAATTTCTCAAATAGTAGTTCAATACTGTCGAAATTGTAATACTTGTTGTAGAATAAATATCCCCCAAGACAAAACCCTTGGCTTGCTATACCTATTGCCAATACCAAGCCGATTCTGGGAATATATTACTATAGATTATTGTAGTTTCAACAAAGACAAATATGGATATGATAATGTATTTGTTATTATCAATCGATTTAGTAAACAAGCTATCTCCATCTTTTACAAAAAGATAATTGATTTAATTACAATAGCCAAATTATATATTTATTATATTTATTGCTATTTCGATCCTTCTCTTTTTATAATATCCAATTATGGATTTCAATTCATATCAAGTTTTTGAAAAGAATTTTAAAAGATTTTAGGTATTAATACTAGCTATTCAATTATGAATCATTTTCAAACTGATGGATAAACTGAGATTTATAATCAATACCTTCAAAAGAGATTCCAACTCTTTGTTTCCTATTATCAAAATAATTGGTTAGAGTTTTTACTGATAATGAATTACACACAGTTTATCTTACCTCACAATTCTCTTAATGGTATTTCTTTATTTGAAGTTGTATACAGTTATCCCCTATAAACCTTTTGGAATTGAAAGTTCTATAATACTAAAACTAAGGATAAGTTTAGTATAGACAAAGCCTATATTGTAATTCAATAATACTACAATATATAAAAACTCGTTATAAAACACTTTACAGATATTCAAGAAAGAGCCCAGCTCAAGATTAATATACATCAATAATCTGTTAATTTCAAAGTAGGCGATTTTGTATAGTTTGATATACAATATTATCGAATTAGGTATTTTTCAAGAAAGCTAGATTTTCCAATAAACAGTAAGTTCTTTATTGTCGAAAAGGTAGGGTATTCTTTTAAACTAGTATTATTAGATATAATAAAAATTTTCGATATATTTCTAACTGAAAAGCTACAAAAAGCTATAAATAATCCTTTTTCTAATCAAGTGAACAATCCTGACTCTCCAATTAATATTACTGGTGAAGAAGAATGGGAAATCGAATAAATTATAGCTTCGAAGAGTATTTGTAATAATATTTATTATTAAATATAATAATGTAATTACAATATTGATCTTATCTGGTACATTACTAATAACTTCAAATACTCTCTTTACAAACTCAAAAAGTATTACTTAGCCAATTAAGACCTTCCTAGTCTGCCTAAGGCATTATTTCAATAGCTGAAACACTATAAAGATGATAATGATGAGTATAATAATATTATTAGAGATAAAGAGATGGATAAGTGTTCGAGGGCAAGCTTTTTTCAGACGGGGGGGTAATATAACGATTCAGTCCCTTTCAGATTCCTTTCTCAATCATTTAGCTTCTAGGATCTTAGCCTAGTACGTAACTCATTGGTATATATAGTCCGGAGCCCTTACAATTCTCTTCTTATTCTTTTCTTCCCTCTTTAGTTTTAGATTCTAAGATAGAATTGAATCCTTTTATGACAGTCCTTCATACAAATAACAATCTACTTTTACTTCTTCTTTTTTACCATAAGGATTAAAGCCTATAACAAGTCTATCCATTCAGAAACCAAGCTTTGCTTCAATAACAATTCGGATCAGATGTTCCTTTTTGGAAATAGAAGTGGATTGCATTTATAAAAAAACGAATAGCCCCTGGTATTGAAGTTAAATTGCTAAATTCGGTCACGACGATTACACCACTCAAATAGTTCCTTATCTTAGTACGTCTAAATACCCTTAGGGAGGTTCAAAACAGACGTTAATTAATATAAATAAATAAAAAATAAAAAATAGAATTGGAAGAAGAAATGATTGTTCAATATATACTCGATATGGATTCAAGAGGATTTCCATCAAAATTAAAGAATATAGAAAATATAACAAATTATATTCTTGAATCGAGAAGTACAAAACATATTAGAAAGCTTTGGGCACATCGATTCGTAAAGTATTGAATCGAATTAAAAATGTGTTTTAGTTGTATTTATAACTTTCAAAAAACTTTCTGTAAAGATTCTAAGTTTATTAAGAAGTAATTTCAATTAGTTTTGAATATACAAGCGAAATATGGTATTCTTGACTGCAATTTCTATAACTTTAATAAAATAAGCTTTATAATAAATATAATATACCCTGGAATAGTAATAACAAATACTAAACGAAATGGCAGAAGTAAGATAATATAATCAGACAATAGGAAATGAGCTATAGTGATTATATATAGTAATAGGGAAAATGAAACTATACCCCCATTTCTAATAATTCAAGAACAGATTCATCTTTTCAATTGATATATAGAAACCGATTTTCCTATGGATTAGGCTATTAAACTTATATCTAATAAATAGATAAATAATAAGATAGGTTTAGAATAATTAAAACACTTTGATAAGTATATTAAGAATTAAAAAAAGGGCAAATATCGAATATTGGTATTAAATAAATATAAAAGCTATAAATTAAGAGCTTTTCAAATATATTATAAAAAGAATAATATTAAATATATGTGTTTATTATTACATTCAAATTATTTAATTTAATTATTTAATATAGATTGTTTTAACAATTTGAAATATTTATAACGTAACGTATGGGGAACTCGGACATATGGGGAACTCGGACACTTTTTCAATTATTCTACACGCGATCTTGTTCTACGAGCCACACAATCCTCCAATTCCAATTCCGAATCACTTGAATTATTCTCTAGCTCTTCTTCTTCAATCTCTTCTTCTGATTCTTCAATTAAGCATTTGCATAACCATCCTCGTAACTTTTTCTCCTTCGGTTTTTCCTTCGCCTTATATATTATTTTCAATACTTCCTTAGTATTAAAGACAAATTGACCTTATAATTTGACTCTTTTGCCTTTAGTTCGCTTTTTCGAGTCTCAATTACCTCCTAAACATCAGAGAGCTGTTTTCGAAGTAGGGCTATCTCAGCATTTTGAGATTCTACAAGCCTAGTCATTTTCTTGGTATATCGACGAGTTGGCGATGCAGGAGAACCACTGCTTGCTAGAACTGTATTAAAGATCTGATTTGCTTGCCTTAGTTCTGTTCCATCTGAAGGAGAACTCCTGAGTATAGACAAGTCTAGGTCTTGATTAAGGATTCTCATTTGTAGAATAAAAGGTTGCTGGGAGGAATTAAATGATAATGAATCGAGTACTTTTCGTGGGACAAAAGGTACTAAACCAGCTCCTCTCCAGCCAGCTTTAATATTAGAAGAATTCAATACTTTTTTTCTAATATTTTGAAAGAGTTCTACCTATTCAGCTCTTTGAATTCGCTTTATACCAGCTCGAGAATATCGATCAACCTCTAAAGCATAATATCGTTTCATTAACCCATACACCGCAATATCAAATGACTAAAGCAAGTAAAAGCAATAAGAAGATAATATAAGTAAATCGATATTATTATCTATACAAAAAGCAATAAAGCTACCTGTAATATAACTTGAATAGCCATCCATAATCAAAAGTCGAGATCGATCACCTGACACTTTCTTGGATTCTGGTTCGAAAACCCTTTTTAACCATTCTAATCCATAGCTATTTGAGGTCCATCCATTTGTACTAGTAGAGAACTACTAGCTTTGAGGTGTATCCTTTGGAATCCATACAGAATTTGTATTCTGAGCCTTGAAAATGATCATAGGTGATAAAGTATTTCCAGTTGTATTGATACATTCAAATACAGTTATCCATTCTTACTTGCCAGCTATAACTTTCCAATTCGATTTCTGAGTAAAATCAACTATTATACAAATACTTTGAATACTTCCAACTCCAAATCCGATTTTATCCATATTATATATATCATCTAATTCATACTTTCGCTTAATAAGACACATGTGAAACGTATCAAATCAAATCTGAATATTCTCTGGAGTTGCTTTTTTAATCCGATTAAACTCTAATTGATATAAATAGCATGTTTTAAGTTCTAAATATCGTTTTTGGAATCTATAAATCCATTCGTGGTTTATAAATGGAATTTCTATCGAGATAGGATTTCGAGATGATGTGACCCAAACGTGTCGAAGACGAATTTCGTCAGCCATTTCCTTTATCAATATAGGTATAGCAAGGAATCCAGTAATGGTAAGTTGTGAAATCCATTGTACAAGAATATTTTCTTCTGTGTTTGAAAGAATTTGAGCCATTTCGTAAATTTGGGAACGTGTTTTCTTCCCAGCCAGCCTATCAGCTAGGGTAGACTTAAGGACTTCAAAATGCTCTGCAGCCTTTCTAATTGATTTAAATTCTTTCAATTGAAGTGAAATTATAGCCTTTTGAAGCTTCTCTTCAATTTGAGCAGATGTAAAAGGTGATTAGGTATGCATAATAAAAGTTATTGCAGTTTCAAGTTGGTGATGGGCTAAAAGTGTCCGAGTTCCCCATATGTCCGAGTTCCCCATATGTTACGTTATAATATTTAGATTAATAGATTTATTAAGGCATATATCAATTATATTTCAAAAATTGAATTCTTTATAGTTTTTAAAACTATATATAAAGAATTAATTACCTTTCAGAATATGAAATTAGGGTTTTGAGAAACAGATTTAATTCTATTTAATCCTAAAGCTGTATTTTCAAAATTAAATATTCGAATTTGTATACCTATTTTTTCTTTTTCAATCTAAATCAATGGATCTCTCAAATCCTTTGTAATCTAATTGAAGCTCTTTCTTAATTAATATTAATTAAATTTTGAATAATTTATTATCAATCAAGCTTTTCTATATTTATATTTGAAACTATATTAGCTTTAATTAAAGGTATAGAGAAATTAGCTTATAAGAATACACTTTTAAATATAAAGATTTATATATTTCGAACAGTAAATAAAACATTAAGCAAATATCGATATACGAAAAAAACCTAATTATATTAAAGAGGAATGCTTACTGAACAAGAAGTTTTTGATATATTATTTCAATAAAAGGTTGATATTCAGATTCAATATAATAAGTATCAAAAAGAGGGGAATTCTAATAGAAAAGCATTTTCTAATTGATATTATAGTAAATGCGGAAAGATAGGATATAATGCAAGAATCTGTTAAAATAATATAATAGATCCTAAATTATTAGATTCTTAATAGTTTCAATCAATTAATTCAATTATTATTGAATAATATAAATTTGAAAATATAAATTGAAATGAAAGTAGGCTACTTGGTAATATGAGCCACTCGATGTTAAACTATGTTATTCTTAAAATTAAGGATTTTTTCTAAATATTCTATATATCCTCTAAGGTTATTTTAAGTTAGAATTACAAATATTTAATTAGAATTAAATTATCTAGTAAATTGATTGATCTGTAGTAGTTTTATTAGATAAGATTATATTAAAAATAAAAACAATCCTTGATTATTTTTATCTTATAAATTATATTGCTGATTTATTCACCGCTTTTTGAATTAAGATTTTTTAAATTATATAATAAAGTATTAGATAAAGAATAAATCTATAAGAGATTTTGATAGATTCTGAAGAGGAGGGCGTTTTGAGGGAATTAATAGAAAAGCTCGAGAGGGTTCTAAGAGGATTAAGAAGGAGACTAGGAATATATCAGGAAGGAATTAATAAAGAAATAAGGATTGATTTATTAATAAGGGTAAATGAATAATTAATCTCGATTTGGGGTCAAATCTTTATAATAATATATAAAGATTGAGCTTTTTTCTTTGTAATATACTTTATCCCTTTTATAAAGCTAAAATGTTATTCTCAAAAAAGTATAGGCGGTTAAGAAAATATCAAGATTCTGAAAAAACTAGAAAAACTAATATTAAAGCTACTACTTCTTGCTATAAAGCTAAAGCAATTTAATCTTTAGGCCTTATCGATTTTATTACTTTTGAATCTTTTTATTTAGAAATCCCTATTAATACTCCTTTTATAACTAATTTTCGAATATTCATTTAAATCCCTTATAATATTCAAGATATTGAAGAAGATGATATTCCAGAAGATTTATTTTCTTTATATTTTATATAATTATTTTCGATTAATAAAAACAACAATATTGCTATATAGATTGAGCTGGTTTAGATTAACAAATAATTAGATAATCTTGAAAGAAGCGAATAGACTATAAAAAAATAGAAAGTTTTATAGCATTACAAATAGCTATAACAACCAATCTTATTAAAAAGTCAAGATCCAGCGAATCACTAGAAGAATATCAAAACAATAGGGTTAAAGCTATAGTTCCTGAATTACAAATAATGGAAGAGTCAATAACTTACAAAAACCTTTCGCAACCTAGTTCTTTATACTTTCCATTAATAGTTTTTAATATATCGAATAATTTATTATCAATAATATAGGGGGGTTATAGTGATAAAAATAATGATTTATCAAATATTCAAAAACTAATAATAAATTCATTATTATTACAAAGTTTAGTTTTAAACAATTAGCTTTTATTCAATATTTTATTAAATAATAATAAAAGCGAAAATAATATTTATATCGATAAACCTTAATCTTCTTTTCGAATTGAAATCTTTTTATTATTTTAGATTATCTAATTATCATCTTTGTAATTATCATTTTGTTAATTAATCTTTCAATTAATAATTCGAGAATCATTCTTTTTGATATTTTCTAAACCCAATCTTTAAGTCAATTTTGTAATAATAATATCTTAAGCTTTAAGATTTCTTTTAAAGGAAATATCAATTTCAAATTTCAAAGAGTTTATCATTTTTAGACTTATTAAATAACTTCGGAAGTTTTAAGATTATATTTATAATTAATATTATAAAGTCGATCATTTTTATCAAAAATATTATCAATATTCAGATATATATTCTGAATATTTATTCTTATTTCAAATTATTACTTTTTTTAAAGAAGATTATATTAAAGGTTTATTTTTATCTAATATTTTGAATAGTTTTAAACTTATAAAAGCAAAAGATTATAATAATATTAATTTTCAAATATTATTTGAAGAAATTAGTGTATCAGTAGTTCCTGAAGATAACAATATATAAAATAAGAATTTGTTTAAGAATCTATATTTATTTTAGTATTATATAAATAATAATTATTATTATTATTATTAGTAATTTTCAACCGGGCCGTATAGGCGAACCTCCCAGGGGGCATTACGGTTGGGCTAACTGCGGGATAATCTCTAATTTACATGATCCCCCTCTCCTAAAAATGAGGTCTCAATACCCTCAATAGCCTTCCAAGCGATAGCTAACACACTTGCGCTTTTGTCTCCAATCCTCTGAACACCTCCGTGCGTGCTTTCCGATCTTTTATATAATGTTTTGATTGAAAGCTGCTTTATCCTGTAAGGGTAGCTTTTGTATGCATTCTAGTGTAACGCAGTGTATTGCATATATCGATTTTGTTCTTTATAGCCTTGCTATATCGGTTGCCTCCTATTCTGTATTTGTATTCACCCGGATCGGTCAATCCATTTCTATTTCCTTTTTTTATTCTTCTGGTAGTATTTTAGGGCATATACTCCTATAGAAATCTGTTATAGTAATAAATTCAGCAAACTTGGCTGATATATACATTAACTGTTTCAATAGTTATTCTTAAACCACCTAATTGCAAGATAGATATTTAAACCTAATATCTGGGGGCCAGGTTTCATAGATCGCAAGGACTTTGCAGCAATACACGATATGCTCAAAGGATTTGTATACACTATATAAACAATGGATCATTACTTCCTCATATTTAAATTGTTAGTAATAGTTTTCGAAATCGCCATATGCTAAACAGATCGCTAGCATACAGTAGAGAGTAGCTCGTGAGAGTTCTAGTTCATTAGAGCATTTGTTTGTACTCCTTGGATTCTATTTCTGGTATTGTTTGAAGAGCATTGATTTCTGTTTGATTCACCACGCCTGTGCTGCCGATTCCATAGTAGTTTTTGTTATAGAGCGGATATTGCTTGCTATAGGTCGATTCGTATACCCTGAGGCTGATTTTCTTGTCCCTTTATTAGCGAATGCATCCGCACGCTCATTCCCTTCGATCTCTGTATGGCCTAGCGACCATTTGATCTGGATCGAGTGCGTTTGCATCAGTTTGTGACATTTGAGGAAAGCCCACTACAATATGATAAAGACTGTACCTCTCATTCCCCATATCACCAATGTGCTATCGATGCACATACAGATTTCCATTTGTTTTATACCGATAATATTTCTGATTGCTGCTTGAAGGCCTTGGTATACCCCGATCGCTTCCGTGTCGAATACATAAGAGTTGTGATGTAATCCATTGTTTCCTTCGCATACTACCGTTTGTCCTCTATATACAACATATCCATATCCTACTCGCCTACCATCCTTATCGATCTGTTCCGATCCATCAGAGAATATAGTGATCTAATCGTATATACGCTTATTCCACCATTCCTGAAACTACTCTACCACTACCTCTTTCGTAAAACCTCTAATAGGATCCGTTCGATATTCTGGTGTGTAGTGGGGCCCTACTAAAGTCGTCTCCTTGATTCGGGGAAGGCACTGGCTGATCACCTGGACCTTTGTTCTGGCTGGCTACAATTGGCCTTCCCTGCTGCCGGAGGAGTAGATAGCTTTTATCCCTCAGTAATAAAGAGGGTATTTTGGATTAATAGTTTGGGCACAGAGGGCTACTCTCCATTTTATTTGTTTTAATATTACTTCTACTGGTAGAAGAGCGCTATCCCTCATTATCATTGTATTCGAGGTCATTCGCTAAACTAAAAGGACTTCTCTGATTGCTATTTGTAGAATCTTGTTGATAATTAGAATTGCTTCTCCTAATCGGGCGCTTACTACTACTAATGTCCCGTCTCGGTACTATCCAGTGGTTTTTGTTTATCCTGCGTACCATACCTCTGCCCCATAGAATAAGGCTGGGTATAAGCAAGTGATCACTACTTTCCGTAAGGATGCTGCTAGGGGTCCGTTTGTGATCCGGGCTAGCCCTTGAATGTGATGAACCAATTTCCGGCCTTTGGCTGCTTGCGTTTCGATATGCTGTTTGAATGTGAGCTTGCGATCAAACCACACGCCTAGCCATCGTAGAGCCGATCCTGGTGCGATCGGAGAGATGGTACAATCGCGGTTTATTTTGCATGCCGGGTTGATGGAATGCTTGTGCCGTGTTATATGGATCATCTCCATCTTTTCGGGTGCAAAGATTATTTTGTTTCTAGCTCCCCAGCGGAATATGCTTTTCACATCTCTTGCTAGCATTGCGATGTTTTGTTGAACGCTTGTCGATGATCGGTATAGACAGATATCGTCTGTATACCCGAATCGGAGTTTAGGGTTTTGCTGGAGTAGCTCTGCGAGATAAAGCATGTATAGGACTGGCGAGAGGGGTGAGCCTTGTGGGGTATTGCATTCCATTGTGCTGTAGCCAGTTATTGCTTCGTTAAGTCTAACCCTGAGTTGCCTTTGGGTTAAGAAGGAGTCGATCAGAGCGATCAGGTTTTGTGGGAATCCCTGTCCCCTCATTCGTCTCAGGAGTCTGTTTTTAAGTAGAGCATCGAACGCTCCTATATAAATAATAAGAAAAATCGATTATCTAAAATTACATTTAATATTAATAATATTTGCTGTTTTTCTAATAATTTGGTATTTGCAAAATGTAATATCAATTGGTTGTCTAAAGTATATGCTATTTTTAATATTAAAAGCGATATTCATTTTGGATTACGGATATCAAAATATAACGATTATGGAATATTAATTCGAGAATATATTTCCCTTTACAAAATTTCATATTATTGTTTTAATTTTATAATTAAAATTGAAATGCTATATATTTTTATCTTTTTCTCTAATCTTTATTTAAAAAATAATTATTATAAATACTCTATTTATTTAAATAAACAAGATAATAAGCTATTTTATAATATTATTGTTAGCCCAATATTAAATAAAATAATCAAATCCTTTAATATTGTATAATACTATTTTGTATTAACTAAAATTGCAGACTTGAACTCAATTACAATATCAATAGAGTACTTTAATCAAAAAGAGTCTGCTAGAATTTAGTTTATCAAATATATTATCCAGCTCTAATATCTTGATATATTTTGGAATCTAATTCTTAAAATGATCAATGAGAATCCAGATTTTGATTGATTTCGTGGTACAATCTTGTTTGCTAATTTAAAGAATACTAAACTGGAATTTATGAATACTAACTTAATTCGAATATATAATAATTAGTAAAACAAGTAGTTTATTATAACAAATATATAATTTTATAATCAAAATCGTATCTACATTGATCTTGCTAAGCAGATAATATTTAAAGATAACGCTTTACCGTATAATCACAAGTTGGAAGATTACAAGGCTGAAGTCTATTTATAGAAAAAATACTATCTTGAAGTGTATGCTAAAATCCGAATTATTCTTAATATAAATAAGAGCCCAGTGAAAAGGAACCCTAAATGTACTATATATCCTTAAACAACAATGCAGAATACAACAAGCCAGATTATATTCACTATCCCTAATAAAGATGAAAATAGGAATAGTTTAATCTATTCTCAATTTTATAGATTGATTAAGATACCTTTTGATTTATTCAAGATATATATTTTTGAGAATGATTTGATAGAGAACTTAGCTCTCAATTTGGGATATATTCAATCTCTTCAACAAAAAGGTAATAGAATTACATTTTCCAAAGCTAGATGTGAATCTAGCTATCTTTATAGCAAGATGTGGGTATCTATAAATTTGATTAACAATTATGAAAAGTCTTATAGGATTTGAAAAGAGTATTAAATCTCTTTGATAATTATAAAAGATATTTATTATCAATAGCAGAATTAGGATTTATACAATAATAAAATGGATTTCATTCAATCTTCATTCCCTTATTATATTATCTTCACACAATATTTATTTGACTTTTTTTCAATCTAAATCAATAAATATTACCTTTTCTTCGAATATATTCTTATAAACATTAGGGCAGTTTATTTGCTATCAGAGACTATTATTATAGTAATAGTATTGAGAGCCCTTCGATTTTGCTATAACAACAATCTAATCCAGCAGGAACCCTTATTATATAAAGATTGCTGGAAGCTAAGTAAAGACTCTAAACGGATTATTAAAAAGGATTTAGATATACAAGATACTTTGAATCATTACGGTTTGGATTGGTTTTTATTAAAATTCAATTAGAAAACCTGGAGACTTGAAACATTATATAAAGAAAATATTCTTATTGAAAGCTTATTGATATATATAAAATATAAAAGACAATAATATACAATTAAAGACCTTCGAGATATTTATATTCGCTTCAGCCAGGTTGAGATTTGATATACTTGTTTTAATATATAATCTAACTCTTTTCTATTAAATAGATAGTTAGAATATCTCTACGTTTTGAATATCAAGCAATTCGATTTGGATATTTGGAAGGCAATGCTCAAAGCTCATAAACGCTCTCCTGAGTTGGCATCTGATGTGGTATAGAATAGAGTTTCTCGATTTTGTTATAAGAATATAAAGAAGATATTCATTATTAATAGACTTGTATAGCCACCTCATTTTGTAATAGGAAATAAAACACGATTTGATAAAATTAGCAATCTTCTTAATTTCCTCTTTTTATAACAAGATGATGAAAAATGTTTAAACTGAAATTGAAGGTTATATAAAATCATTTTATAAAAGACTTTTATATTAATTAAAGATTGGTTAAAATATCAAAAAGTCAATTAATAGTTTAATAAACTATTTCATTTAATTTAATTAATATATTAAATTCTTTTTTATCTATCAAAAAAAGCTTTAATTATATTAATAAAAACTAATCGAAAAAAAGGCCTTAAGGAGTGTATAATATAATTTCCGGTTGTATATAACCCTAAGAAGATCGAGTTTTCTGCCTCTACATTATCTATACTCTCTGGAATTTTGTAGATCGCTTAGCAACAAATATTTGATAGTAATTCTGAATAGCCTTTGTAAAACGTTATTCAAATATTTACTGTATGTATTGCTCAAGGGATTAAGATATATAAACAAAAAGAGACCTGAATATTTGGGAAAAGAAATAGGAAAAAGGGTTTTCGAGGATCAAGCTTTATATCGATTTGGGAGCTAATATTCCCACCAAAATTGAAAATGCTAAAGCAAATCAAAGAGTGGAGCTTAAATGAGCTGAAAGATCTAATATATGGGTTTATTAAACAAGCCAATTCTATTAATAATATTCAAAAGCGAAATGATTTTCAAAAATAAGAGAATATTTAGATGCAGGAAATGATTTAAGAAAAGATTCAAGAAAGGATTTAAGCAAAAAAAGATAGTTACAGGTTAGATCATTTATCTATATTAATTATTTATAATAATGAATTTGTAGTTTTACAAAAATATAATCGAAAAGTAAATAATCAAAGAGCAGAACAAGAAATCGAATTATATGAAAAGATTGGTAATTGGGAGGGTAGCATTTATAAACCATCAAGCAATAATAAAGAGATCTAGTTTCAGGATATAGTTTAGGTGGTTTGTCTTTGTTAATCTTGAAAAGAGATGTTTGATTAAAGTTGTAATATAATTCGATTCATTATAAGTTATATTATAATATAAAAACATAATATTATCAATAAGTTATCACTTTCCTGATTAGGATTTTTCAAATAAAAATAAGTTATCTAATTATAACAACTTTTATATATATATTATTTATATTGATTAATTGATTGATTTTATTAATATTCATTTTCAGTTCAAGACTATATAAAACAGCTAGGCCCTAAGGGCCTAACGGATAACTTTTTAATTTACAATATTAGATATAATTTAATTGAGAAAATGAAAATAAATATTGGGGAACAATATCCGCTTATTATACACATTATATATAATAAAAAAATTTTGAAAATCAAGAAATTATAAGAAGATCAAACCTCCCTCTTATTTCCTCAATTATTTCTTTTTCATTCTCTTTTTTCTCTCCTTTTCTATTACTATTTCTTCTTTTATTACTTCTTATTCAAAAGTTCTTACTAGATATTATACCCTTATAGCGATTTTGGTGATATTGATAAATTTGATAGTTAATTCGATATCTATCTTTATATACAATAGGAATTATATAGTGATTTTGGATAATAGGATTTTCTTAAAGATTTCTTTTCTTTCTATTTTATATATAGAACAACTAATAAGGAGATATTGTAGTACTTCAATGTTGCCGTATATATATTTATTATTAATGAGTTTGAAATGATATAAGTAGGATTTGATATATTCGTAATCTAATTTAAGTTGAAAGAATGCGCTAGCAGTATTTCGAGTAGTTCTGCTTAGTAGCTTGATCTTGGAACCTATTTTCCATAGAAATAGTTTCGAATAAGTTGATGAGGATTGATTTGATCTGAGTTTGTATTGATTAAGAGTATCAAGTCATTGATCTGAAATATATTCTTTAACAATCATATCTAATAATCCAAAGCTTATTTTATTCGAAATGGGTTGTATTGTGATTGCTTTTTTGGCTAGCTTATCTACTAGTTTATTTCCTTCAATTAAAATGTATTCAGGAATCCAATTTAACGAGATTTCAGCTCCTTTTGCTTTAATAACTTCTGCTATCTTAATTACTCTTATCTGGTTAGTTTGTTCTAAATAATCTGAAAGAGTTTTTAAACAATATAAACCAATTTGATTATTCAAATAGATTTTGTGTTAGAAAAGGTGCTCATACCGCATATCACACTATGCTATATCGGGATTAGCCCGCATGTGACACTGTCGAGTCCACACATATATATCGTATCGTTATGTAGAACTTAATAATATTAAGGCTTTTCCACCAACTCATATATGATCTTTTAACATTTTGAACTTTTAATTAATATAAGTAATTGAGCTAGTATATTCGATAGCTTTTGTAACTCCAAAAAGCTCTTTATTATATATCAATTGATTAATATCAATATTACTTCGCTCTTGATATAGAATTCGATTATTTGATTATATAACCATTATGCCTACCTTAATACCAATTCCCTTTTTGATGAAAAAGATATTAATATAAATATAGGTAATATCCTTATCTCTATATTTGAAAATAATATTGTAAAGAATAGTAGTATTTTCTTTTAATGAATTGCTAATATTAACTTGAAAAGGGGTTTCTATTAGGAATACGATAACTCTCACCTGTACGTGGTGTATCCTACAAACCTTCGATCATACGATCGGAAAGCTAAATAAAGTCAGCTGGAGCCGGATGGTGGTTGTATACTAATCGGAGGCCGTATTAGAAGCGAAGGTATGCACAGCTGATTACCAAAGGGTAATCACGAAAATACTCGGAACAGAGGACTACCAGCAAAATGAAGATAAAAACCATTCGACAGTAAAAGAGAGATAAAAGCAGGATTAATACGAAACCATACCTTTACAAATCTGTGTAAGGAGTAGAACCAGAGTATATCGTGGCAGAGTGTTTACGAAGCGGAACTAGCCCTTGAAATAGCAGATAATAAAGCTTCTATAATATAGCTAAGTTTGATTGAAGCCTATATTAGGAGTAGGGCCGATATCCTTAACTTAACAAACGAAAATCGATAAAACACCTCTAAGACATTAGCATACAGAGTTTTCACAATCCAACAATATGTATAATCTATGGGTATATTAGATCGGATATTTATAAATAATAAGGGGAGTAATAAGAAGTATACAAAGGCTAGAATAATATCTACTAGGGCCGACAGGAGTATATATGGAATAGAAGGAGGGACGTTTTTAGTACCTTATCTTCAAGTACATAGGAGCGGTATAGCGGCAGAGAAGCTCTAATATAGAAAGGATACTTTTAATAAGCCACACTCGACAATACTCAATCAATATTACAGCAGTGGAGGATCTCAGGCAAAAGCCAATCCTACAATATATATATGCAACACGCTCCTAGCGCTTTACTTTCAACTATAAACTATACATTAGGGGAATGGATTTTACAAATAAAGCTTTGATTAGTGGGTTGAAAACACTATAGAAGGATTATCTAACTAAAGATCTGAAATAGTAAGTTTGCGAGATATAGTCAGCCTTGTTATATAGAAGAGATCCGGCAAGGTAATGCGAAACAACTACTAGCCACGAGGCGTAGTATATAATGATAGCGATAGCGATACTGTTTATATGGCTCGAGAGGATGAATGTATATATCGATCTATAATCGGATACTATAAGGCAAAGGGTATAATGGAAATATCAGATAGATTTAAGGAGCAAACAGGAATAGAGGTATAAAGGAATGGTTTTGGTTCTGATCGGAACTTCTAAAGATAATTATGCAATAAATGGTTTAATATAATTAGAAGATTTTATAGAAACCTAGTACTAGTAACTTTATTATAAGTGAGCTGGGAAAGCGTTTATAGATATAGCGAACCTACTTTGTATTATAATATATTCTAGAAAGTAGTTATAACATAATTCATTTCTGCTAATGCCAGCCAAATAGCCTCAAGTGGTCATCCCCAGACCCCCTGCACCAGGGGCCTGCATTATTGCCTACAAGAACGAATGGCAACTAGTGAACCGATCACCCAAACAGGCCCGATTAGGGGAAAACCCTTTCAATAATCCGATTCATACCCCAAACCGTAACCCTCCGCGTTATACTAACAAAGGGATAAACTATAATATAACAGTTATAACTAAAAAAGCCTTCTTACCTTTCGACTTTAAAATGAGTAAAAGGAATGAGTCAAATGTCGACAAAGCCGCCACCACCCCTGTATGAGTCACACAACCAATACAAACTCAACAAAGGGAAGGGGGCTTACAATTGTATAGACAAATATGGGGCGCGGATACTTTAATCATATTACCTTCTTATAGGTTATTAAAAAGACTAATATGGATATTATTTGTATTCAAGAATCCCGACTATACAATAACTCGATAATCCAAAATCATATTGTATATAACCGATATTAGCCGATCAATATCTGGGGGGTAATTAATAGCCCTAAGCGTAAGCTACAAATGATTATTTATATATGAAAAGAAGGCAATTTGAAGGTTAGACAAATAAAACAGATTGGAAGTAGGGATCTATTTTGGATCAATATTAACAAATACTCAATCCTCAATACCTACCGCACCCCGCTTGATTGATTGATTGATTGATTTAATTAACGTCCACCTTCAGTCTATGACTATATAGGACGGCTAGGCCAAATGGTCTAGCGGATAACTTTTAAAGTACAAAATTAGGAATTTTAACAATAGGGTAAGTGAAAACTAATATTGGGGACTTGTTCCCGTTTACTATACGAAGTGCATATAATAAGATATAGAGTAGAAAGGGTTAAACCCTTTCTTTTCTATCTTTTCTCTCATCCTCCTTCTTCTCTTTCCATTTCCAAAATGGCTCTTTTTTCTTCTCTTATTGTCTCTTCTTCTTCCACAATTTCGTTTTGTATCTCGGCTTTTGATAGATGCCAAGTTCGAATAGCGATTTTGATAGTATTGATGAATTTGATTGCTAGTTCGATACCTATTTTCGTATGTAGCAGAAATTGTAGATTGATTTTCGAGATTGGTATTTCTTTGAAGATTTCCTTTCTTTCTTTTTTATATATTAAGCAACCAATAAGGAGATGTACAACTATTTCGATATTGTTGTAGATATATTTATTATTTGAAAGTTTAAATCGATATAAATAAGATTTAATATAATCGTAACTGATTTTGAGTTGAAAAAAGATGCTAATAGTATTTTGCTTAATACCTTCTGATAGCTTGATTTTGGAGTTGATTTTCTATAAGAAGAGTTTCAAATAGATTATATCTGATTGATTTGATTTGGATTTGTATTAATTGAGAATCTCTAGTTATTAATCGGAGTCATGTTTCTTTATTATCATTGATTGATTGATTGATTTAATTAACGTCCACCTTCAGTCTATGACTATATAGGACGGCTAGGCCAAATGGTCTAGCGGATAACTTTTAAAGTACAAAATTAGGAATTTTAACAATAGGGTAAGTGAAAACTAATACTGGGGACTCGTTCCCGCTTACTATACGAAGTGCGTATAGTAAGATATAGAGTAGAGAGGGTTAAACCCTTTCTTTTCTATCTTTTCTCTCATCCTCCTCCTTCTCTTTCCATTTCCAAAATGGCTCTCTCTCCTTCTCTTATTGTCTCTTCTTCTTCCACAATTTCGTTTTGTATCTCGGCTCTTGATAGGTGCCAAGTTCGAGTAGCGATTTTGGTAGTATTGATGAATTTGATTGCTAGTTCGATACCTATTTTCGTATGTAGCAGAAATTGTAGGTTGATTTTCGAGATTGGTATTTCTTTGAAGATTTCCTTTCTTTCTTTTCTATATATTGGGCAACCAATAAGGAGGTGTGCAGCTGTTTCGATATTGTTGCAGATACACTTATTGTTTGAAAGTTTGAATCGATGTAAATAAGACTTAATATAACCGTGGCCGATTTTGAGTTGAAAGAAGGCGCTAGCAGTATTTCGCTTAGTACCTTCTGGTAGCTTGATTTTGGAGCTGATTTTCCATGGGAAGAGTTTCGAATAGGTTGTATCTGATTGATTTGATCTGGATTCGTATTGATTGAGAGTCTCTAGCCATTGATCGGAGTCGTGTTTCTTTACTATCATACCAAGTAGCCCTATACTGGTTTCGCTTGAAGTGGCCCGTATTGAAGTTGCTTCTTTCGCTAATTTATCAGCCATTTCATTTCCTTGTATCGAAGTGTGACCTGGAACCCAATTTAAAGAGACTTCAGCTCCTTTTGCTCTAATATCCTCTGCTGCCTTGATTGCTCGTATTTGGTAGGCTTGCCCGGGGTGATCGGAGGGGGTTTTCTTTATTATCATATTAAATAGCCTTATACTGGTTTCGCTTGAAGTGGTCCATATTGAAGTTGCTTCTTTTGCTAATTTATCAGCTATTTCATTTCCTTATATCGAAGTGTAATCTGGAATCTAATTTAAAAAAAAAAAACTTCAGCTCTTTTTGCTCTAATATCCTTTGTTGTCTTGATTGCTCATATTTGATAGGCTTGCCCAGAATGATTGGAGGGGGTTTTTAGATAATAAAGTCCAGCTTGATTGTCCGAATAGATCTTGAATTTCTGTTCTTTATATACTACAATGCTAGCATATTCGATAGCTTTTGTAACTCCCAATAATTCTCCATTATATACTAATTGATTGATACCAATATTCGAACGTTTTCGATAAGAGATTGATCCATTTAATTGTATTACAACTATCCCTACTCCTATTCCAATTCCTTTTTTGGTAGAAGATGCATCAGTATATATATAAACTGTATTTTGATCTCTGTGTTTAAATATAATATTGTGAAGAGTAGCTGTATCTTCTTTCGAGGCTTTACTAATATTGACTTTGTAAGGTGTATCTCTTTTCCAGGGAGGGAAGTTGAAATGGGTAATCTTTTCGAGAGTAGATGGATTGAAATCTTGTTCTATGGATTCTCTTATTTTATCTAATTGAAGTGGCTTGTAACGTTTCCTTCGAGGGGTAGCCATTGCTTCTAGGTCCGATTTGTGTTGAGATAGCACTTCTTTTTCGATATTGATTGGGTGATTTGGTGATAGTTTCACTAATCGAAAGGCATATCGTTTTATGTTTGAGTCTAAACGGATTTTTGCTGGCTTTAGTCCTGCTTCGATTTCCATTGGAAGGATTGGGGCGGTTTTGAAGACTCCAAGTATCTTTCGAAGAGCTAGATTTTGAAGTGATTGAAGCGTGTCCTTGAATTTGATCTGGCCTTTCCACCAAACTTCCGATCCGTAGTCAGCAATACTAGTTATACAAGCTATGTATAGCTGTCTCATAGCCTTAGGACTAAGGCCTTTTTCTGTATTAGCTAAGCGAGCCATTCGTTGAAAGGCTCTTTTCGCTTGTACTGCTCTGATATTGACGTGTTGATCGAATTTGAGATTCGGATCGAACCAGATACCAAGCCATCTAATTAGAGATTGGGGTATTACTGTTTCCGAATTGGGTAAAGTAATAGGATATTGAGCTGTTAATTTGGAAGAGGAAAAATGCATTAGCTCTGTTTTAGCTAAATCGAATTGGATTGCATTCTTTGAGCTGAGTTCGTATAATTGTTTTGTAGCTCTTTCTAACGAATTAACATTCTTTCTCCAAGTAGATGACTTAGTGATAAGAGCGATATCGTCAATATATGAAAGGAATTTGATTGAATTGTTTTGGAAAAGATCTCTAATATAAATCAAGAAGAGGATTGGCGAGATAGGGCTGCCTTGTGGTATTCCGGTCGAAATTGGCTTGAAAGATTCGATTTGATTATTAAAAGATAGTTTTTAGTTGTCTTTGTTGAAGAAATGAAGCTATCCAGGAGATAAGATTGGTTGGTAGTCTCAGCTTCTTGCAGATATCCAATAATCGATTTTTTGAAACATGATCGAATGCTCCTTTTATATCCATAAATAAAACCGAAGTCTTACTATTAGCTCGCTTGTTGCTTTCAATCTCTGTATTCAAAAGGAGAGCTGTATCGATTGCCGATTTCTTTTGTCGTCCTCCCATTTGGCTATAATGTAAGAGATGGGTAGTTTCCGCTAGATATCCTAATCGTTGAGCTAGAATCCTTTCGCTTACTTTTCCTAAGCAATTGAGAAGTGCAATAACCCTATACGCTTTTGGTATCGAATAATCTGGTTTCGAAGCTTTTTTTAGGATTGCTCCAGTGGCTTGTTTCCAGCATTGTGGGTGGTATCCAATATTGAGAAGCTTGCTATATAAAATAAAGAAGGTTTGTGGAATAGCTTTATACGCTCTTGTAATGATTTCTTGAGTAATACCATCTGGACCAGGAGTTTTCCCTTGAATTTTAGCCGAACAGGCGTTCTTTAGTTCATTTTTAGAGAGATCAGGCCATTCCCATTCGTTGGATTGTTGATATCCTTCCCATTCAGGTTCGGCTGTGATAGGAGGTTGAGGGAACAGAGTAGTTCGAAAAGCAGAGCATTTTCCTTCAAAAGAGGTTTCTGAAGTAATATCAGGGATCCTTTGATTTTGATAATCCTTTGTATAGGCCATTGCTTTGAAAATAGTTTGAGTGTTCTCTTTTTCTAGGAAATCGTTCCAATGATTCTTCTTTGCTGTTTTAATAGCTTGAAAGTATTTGTTTCTGATAATTCGATAAGCTTCTTTTGAACTAATATTTTCGAGATTGGATTCAACTTGTTGTTTTGCTTTTCCTAGTTCTTTTCGAAGGGCTTTCAATTCAGGAGACCACCATGGCTTAGCTCTTTTGTTTGTTATAACCTTCGGAGTACAGCTTTCCATTGCCTTTTGGATAATCCTTGTAAGTTCGCTAGCAGCTTGATCCAATTTGGAACGATATATATCGTTTTCTTGAAGGAAATCAATCGAATCTTGTGTAGTTGTTGTAAACATACTTAGTTCGGCTAGAGTGGGCGAGTGTTTGGCTTTGAATTGTAGAATAGATTCGAATAGCTCCCAATTGGCTAGCTTTGTATGATATCTGATTATTGGCTCTTGAAGAGGGGTATTTGAAATCTCTTTTCCTTTTAATTCAAATAGAATCCCTGAATGATCGGATCCAATATTAGAAAGTGTTTGCCAATCTTGTATCCTTGAAGAGATGCTTTGAGAAGCTAGTGTGAGGTCGAGTATACTTGGATTTGTCAGATTAGTTCGAAAGAAAGTAGTAGCTCCAGGCTCATTCAATAGACTTAGATTTTGATCTTCAATCCACTCTGCTAGTTGATCGGCATTAGCGCTTTTGTTTGAAAAGGGATTCCATAATGGATGATGGGAGTTGAAGTCGCCTAATATTATTGTTTGTTGATTAATCGATAGATTGTAAAGGGACCGATCAATTGTATATCCTTTTTCCTGTGCTTGATCTGCTTCGTTATATATATTGATAATTTGGAAGGTTTCGCTTTCATTTTGGCAGTTTATTATCTGTATATCCGGGTCTATTGGCGAATGAGGGGCTAGATTAACTGTAGCTCGGAGGTCTTTGGAAATATATAGGAGGGTTCGGGGTTTGAGATCGGGGTTGAAGTTGGGGAGAATTTGTATAAAATTGGAGTGTATAGTCGATCTGCAATTAGAGAAATTGGTTCCATTTTTTTGAATCCAAGGTTCCTGAATTAAAATCAGATCAATATTGAGCTCAAGAGCAAGCTGTAGAACGTTCTCTGTGGCTTGGGAGCTTTTGTTGAGGTTTATTTGAAGAAATCTGATATTATTGTAACACATTGATTAGTGCTGTTGGCTTTTTTGTTGAATAGCTTTGAAGATTTCACAGCTTTTAGAGCTAGCTGTATGATTTCCTTGACAATTAGAGCATTTGGTGATAATATGAGAGCAGAGTTTTCCTCTTAAGTTGCAGACCATACAGAGGTGTATTGCTGTAATGTGTTTGCCTCCGCACAATCCGCAAGAAGGGTCTTTTTGCAATACGAGCTTTGATGCCCAAAGCCCTGGCATTTTTGGCATTGTGTAGTAGGTTTGGATTCGTAGAATTGTTCTACTCTGACACTAGTGCCTGCAATATACAACCGCTTTCGAATAGCTAGTTCGGCTTCTGATTTTGAGGCAAAAGCTATAACGATAGCGCCGTCTTTTTGGTGGGCTCTTTTGGCTATTGGAGTGAGCCAGAAGGGAGTTCCTATTGGCTTGAAATCTGTATTGAAGGTTTTGATTTCAGTTGTAATCAAATCCATTCCTTTGGGCCCAGAGAACTCTTTTATAGGGATATTGTGAATAATAACCCTATGCCATTCTTGGTCTTTTTGAATCCTTTCGAATTTGATAACATTTTTCCAGATGGCTTTCTTTTCAATTAGGAATTGTGTTGTAAAGGGATCATTAGTAGTGATAATGATATTGTTATTGAGAGAGAGTATTGCTGCAGCAACTACTGGTCCTTTGATTCCAATTTCCTGGAAGGCTTCATTAGTCTTGTTTCGAATCGTTAAGGGCGAGAAGGTTTTGGAGTTAGGGATTTCTGGTTTGATTAAGAGTAATCGTTTTTGGATAATACTAGTCTTTTTCTCTATTGGAATAGATTTGTTACTTTTTCCTTTAGTAACTAGATTCCATTCCCCTTCTTTTGTAATATTAGCGTAAGAAGGTTTTGATGTTGATATTGTGGTACTGGTGGGAGCCGATTTGGTTAAAGCTTTGGTTTGAGATTCGATTTTCCGTGTAGCTGTTTCCAAATGATTGATTTGGGATGTGATGATTTTGGAAGCTGTAGTGAGATTTCCTTTTTCAGTGTATTCTCTAAAGATTTCTAAAAGATCTAATAGCTTAGATTGTTCGTCACGTGATTGAGAGAGAGTGGAAGCTAGAACTATGAGATCTCTAGCTTTTAGAATAGCTTCTTTAGGAGTGATTGGATCGTTTTGGATTTTGAATTGCTTGTTTGGATTGGTGAGTAGTGTAGTAGAGTTTCGCTTTTTGTTTTGGTTGAAAATTTGAGTGATGTTGTTTGGCTTTTGAGTAATAAAAGGATCGCTAGGTATACTGAAATCTTGTATTCTGATTTCAGGACTGGTTATTTGATTGATTGATGAAGTAAGGCTTGATAATTCGATTGGGGTTCTTCTGGAATAAGTAGGCAAATTTGGGGTTGTAGGAGGGCTGGAAGTGATTGCTGGATAGGTATTTGGTATTATAGATTGGTCTGGGGTGGCTTCTCTCATATCTATATCTGAAAGAGTATTCAGATTAGTATTTGGAACCTCTATAACTATACAATCGGAGTGTTCCATATTGATGTTGAGATTGGGTTGTCTGTTCTGAAGTCTTGGAACAGAGTTTTTCACGCGTTTTTTCGCGTGCGTTTCGTGTTTCGAAGCGTCGGCGGCAGTATCACAACAACTACTGGCCAGAATCACTTGGAGATAATTGCAATGGAATTGTATTGATAACTATGATCTAGAGCGATCGTGAGAAGGTCGTATTTCGAAGAAAAAGTTTCCTTCGAAATTTGTTGTGTGAGATAGCTCTTATCCCTTGGTGATAAAGAGAGTGTTTTGGATCAATAGTTTGGGTATAGAGAGCTGCTCTCCATTTTATTTATTCTAATATTACTTTTACTGATAGAAAAGCACTATCCCTCATTATTACTATATTTGGGGTTGTTCGTCAGACTGAGAGGACTCCTCTGATTGCTATTTGTAGGATCTTATTGATAGCTAGAATTGCTTCTCCTAATCAAGCGTTTATTATTATTAGTATCCCGTTTTGGTGCTGTTTAGTAGTTTTTGTTTGTTCTGTATATTATATCTTTGCCTTATAGAATAGGGCTGGGTATAAGTAAGTGATTATTACTTTCTATAAGGATACTGTTGGGGGTTCGTTTATAATCCGAACTAGCCTTTGGATATGATAAGCCAATTTCCGGCCTTTGGCTGTTTGTATTTCGATATGCTGTTTGAATGTGAGCTTGCGATCAAACCATATGCCTAGTTATTGTAAAGCCGATTCTAATGCAATTGGAGAGATAATGCAATTGTGGTTTATTTTGTATGTCGAGTTGATGGAATGCTTGTGCTGTGTTATATGAATCATCTCCATCTTTTCAAATGCGAAGATTATTTTGTTTCTAGCTTCCCAGCGGAATATGCTTTTCACATCTCTTGCTAGTATTGTGACGTTTTGTTGAACGCTTGCCGATGATCGGTATAGACAGATGTCGTCTGCATACCCGAATCGGAGTTTAGGGACTTGCTGGAGTAGCTCTGCGCAGAAATGAATTATATTATAACTACTTTCTAGAATATATTATAATACAAAGTAGGTTCGCTATACCTACAGACGCTTTCCCGGCTTACTTGTGATAAAGCTACTAGTATTAGGCTTCTGTAGAATCTTCTGATTACGTTAAATCATCTATTGTATGATTACCTTTGGAAATTCCGGCCAGGACCAAAACTATTCCTTTACGCCTTTATTCCTATTTGCTCCTTAAGTCTATCTGATACCCACCTTGCACCACAACAAATTTCGAAGGAAACTTTTTCTTCGAAATACAACCCTTTCGCGATCGATTTAGATCATAGTTATTAAACCAAATTGATTGCAATTGCCCCCAAGTGATTCTGACTAGTAGTTGTTGTAATACTGTCGTCAGCGTTTTAAACACGAAACTCACACGAAAATTCGCATAAAATTTTCACTTCAAATCTTCAAAATAAGAATATAACTCTCAATATAGATTGTCTTAATAATCTATCAACACTTCGGGATATAATTATAATGAAGGCTTCTTCTAAAGCCTTCATTATACCAAACACTTATCCTACTGTTATTCTAGATACTCCAATACCTTCAAACCCTCCCCCGCTTTCTAAAAACCCTCAATTCGAAATCTCTAGCCCCATTCTACCAACCAATTAGCTAATTGTTTTTGAAAGAAGAATCGAAAAGTTTAATCTACTTAGTAACCCTTTTATTATTCAAAATACAACCAATACTATCTATATATTCAATCAGAATAAAAAACATAGCTCTACAATATCCCTTAGCAACCAGAACAAACAACCCAGAATACAAAACAAACCAATTATACCAAAAAAAGTAATCCTAAAAACGAAAGATCTTATATTATTAATATCCACTCTTATTCAATCACATAACAAACAATCTAAGCTTTTAGACCTTCTTGAAATCTTTAGAGAATATATTGAAAAGGAAAAGCTTACTACAATCTCCAATATTATCGCATCTCAAATCACTCACCTCGAATCAGTTATACAAAAGATCAAATCACAAGCTAAAACATTAGCCAAAAATCCAATCCCAATCATTACAATACCAACTAAACCTAATTATATAACTATAATAAAAGAAAAAGAGTGGAATCTAGTTAGTAAAAGAAAAGCTATTAAGCTTACTCCAATAGATAAAAAGATTGAAATCACTCAAAAACACCTAATCCTAATCAAACCAGAAATTACAAACATTACCTCCTTCTCGCCTATATTAATACGAAACCAAATAAACAAAGCATTTCAGAAAATTGAAATCAAAGGCCCGATTATAATAATAATAACCCTATTACTAAATAGTAATATAATAATTACTACAAATACTCCTTTTACATTACAATTTCTATTAGAAAAGAAAACAATTTGAAACAACCTTATCAAATTCGAAAGGATTTAAAAAGATTAAGAATGGTATAAAATTATTATTTATAAAATATTTATAAAAGAATTCTCAGAATCAAAAGGAATAAATCTCATCCTCAAAGAAATCAAAACCTTCAACCCAGATTTCAAGCCCATAAGAATATCTTTTTGATTTATACTAATATTAAAAAAAGCTTATTAACGGGAAGGAGTAATAATGATTGCTTTTGTAATAAAATCAAAAACAAAGCTAACTATTCGGAAACAATTATATATTGCTAATATTAGTATAAGAATAAAAAAGTTCTACAAATCCAAACCAACTATACAATATCAAAAATACTAAGGATTTGGATATTAGGATATATATTATAGAAGGGATCCCTTTTGTAGACTTTATAAAAACAAATATATAATATTAGTATATTTATATATAATCTATAATATCAAAGGAAAGTTCTATCAATACCTAATTGCCAAATACTCGAACTGTTAAGAAAAGTATACAGCAAATTCAAGAATCTACGAAATCTATTAAGCAATCCAACAAAAAGCAGATAATACCAATTTATAAGCTATACTAACATTCGAATCCTTTAAATAAATCTTAATAAAAGTTTACAAACTACAGAGAACATTTTACAGCTTACAATAAAGCTTAACATCAACCTTATTATAATTCAAGAACCTTGAATTATCAAAAATAAAATCGATTACTCAAATTCAAGATCTATTATATATTTCAATTTCATATAAACACTATCAAGATTTAACCCTAATCACCAGCCACGTATATTATTATATACATCAAAAACTCTCCAAGCTATAATCAACCTAGCTTCCGATTCTCTAATAGATTCTGATATACAAATTTTCAATTATCAAAATAAAAACAAAACCTTTCAAATCATTAATATATATAACAAAGCTAATCAAACTAAAAAGAATGGTTTTATAATCGAAAGATACTTATATAATATATCTATCACATAACAAATCATTCTCTTAAATAACTTCAATATCTATCACCTATAATAAAATCCTTTTTCCAAAAAAAACGGAAACGTTAATCAACTAACTGAATGGTTTAAAGATCAGAATCTTATTCTTTTAAATAAACCTGGAATCAGTATTTTCTATTGAACTAATCTTTTTAATCCAAGTGTTCTTGATCTAATACTAATATCAGAAGAAATCTTTTCTCAAATTTACAATTGGCAAATACTTTCAGATACAGGATCTGACCATATAGGAATAATATTCGAATTAAAAGGAAAAGAAGTCTCAACTATTTTTAATGCTGAATCGATAGCTAGATATAATATTAAACTAACAAATTAGGAAAAGTTTGAATCAATATTCAAATCAGAATCCTTATATTCCTTTATTCTTTTTATTTTAAATTCAATTACTTTAACTAAAAAGGATTCCTTAAACCTTTTAAAAAATAAAGATAATTATTATTCAATTTTAAATTAAGCAATAAGCAAACTTATAAAGATTATTCAAAAAGCAATTGAAAAATGTATATCCAAAGTTATTTCAATTAAAAAAACTAAATCATAATAAATATCTAAATTAAAGGATTTTCGAAAAGAATTAAGAAATATAAAGCAAATAAGTAAATCAAACCTAAAAAACTTTAGCTTTAAGAAAAAATATCGAATTACTAGAAATAAGTATTTTCAAGTTATTAAAATAGTAAAAAAAATCATTAAAATGAATTTCTAGAAAAAGAGAATATATAGACAATTTTCAAAGCAATAACCTATACTAAAAACTTTCAAGATTAAAGGATATCAAATATTTCAATAAAAAACTCTTTCAAAAAAAAGTGCTCTATTTTCAGATCGACTCTATTCCCACCCCCTCTTATTACTTCAAAACCATAATAAAAAGAATATAAATAATCCAAGAAATGAAAATAGCCTAATCTCTCTCAAACCAAATTAAGCAATACTTGCTCAGCCAAAATACAAGAAAAGACTTCTAGCCCAAATAAAATCACTCAAGAAATCATTATAAAGATTTATAAAACAATCCCACAGACCTTTTTCATTCTTTTCAGCAAATTTCTTAATCTTGAATATCACCCTAAATGCTGAAAACAAGCTATTAAAGCCATTCTAAAGAAAGCCTCAAAACCTAATTATTCACTTCCAAAAGCATATAGAATAATTACACTTTTAAACTATCTTGAAAAAATTAGTAAAAGGATTCTAACTCAACAATTAGGATTTTTAGCGGAAACTATTTATCTCCTATATAAAAGCCAAATGGGAAATTAGCAAAAGAAATCAGTAATTAATACTACACTATTATTAACTATAGAAATCAAAAGAAATAAATAAGCTAATAAAAAAACCTCAATATTATTTATAAATATAAAAAAAGCTTTTGATTATATCTCAAAAAACTGATTATTGGATATCTGTAAAAAGCTAAGACTATCAACGAATCTTATCTCCTGAATAGTTTCATTTTTATAACAAAAATAGTTAAAGTTATTCTTTAATAACCAAATCAAATCCTTTAAACCAATTTTAATTGGAATACTACAAGGCAGCCCAATCTCCTTAATCCTTTTTCTTATATATATCAGAAACCTCTTTCTATCCAACTCAATAAAATTTCTTTTTTATATAAATAATATTACTTTAATCACTAATTCATTTATTTAAAAAAAGAATATTAAATCTTTAGAAAAAGTTATAAAACAAATTTACAAATTCAACTCGAAAAATTCTATTCAATTTGATTTAATAAAAACTAAGCTAATACACTTTTCGTTATCAAAACTAATAAAAAACTACCCAATCACATTACCCAATTCCAAAATAATTATATCTCAATTCCTAATTAGATAATTAGGAATATAGTTTAATCCAAATCTCAAATTCAATCAACATATTAATATTTGAATTATACAAGCTAAAGAAACCTTTCATTGAATAACCCGATTAACTAATATCGAAAAGAGCCTTAGTCCTAAAGCCCTCAGACAGCTATATATAGCATATATAACTAGCATAGCTAACTATAATTCAATGATTTGATAAAGAAATCAAACTCATTTCAAGAATATAATACAATCACTTCAAAACCTAGCCCTTCACAAAATATTAGAAATATTCAAAACAACTTCAATCATTCCAATAAAAATAAAAGCCAATCTAAAACCTTCCAAAATCCAATTAGATTCAAATATCAAACAATACGCTTTCCGATTAGTCAAATTATTATCAAAGTATTCAATCAATACCGAAAAAGAAACTTCAGTTCAATATTAAGCCGATTTAGGAGTGATCCCTATATCTCGAAAAAAACAATATAAATCTATTTAACTGGATAGAATTAGAGAATCGATAAATCAGAATTTCAACCCTTCCTTATTTGAAAAGATTATTTATTTTAACTTCCTTTTATGGAAAAGAGATATTCCTTTTAAAGTTAATATTAATAATTCGTTAAAAGAAGATATTGCTATTCTTTATAATATTGTTTTTAAATATAGGGATAAGGATACTATCTATATTTACACTAATACCTTCTTTACTGAAAAGGGAATTGGCATTGGGGTAGGTATAATAGCTATATAATCAAATAATCGAATTTTATATCAAAAGTAAAGCAATATTAATACTAATCAACTAATATATAATAAAGAGCTTTTTAGAATTATAAAAACTATTGAATATACTAATTTCATTACTTGTAGTAATCAAAAGTTTAAGATCTATTTAAATAATCAAATTGGTTTATACCGTCTAAAAACTTTTTCAGATCATTTAGAACAAACCTACCAAATAAAAGTAATCAAAGCAATAAAGGTTATTAAAGCAAAAGAAACCGAAATCTCGCTAAATTGGATTCCTGGCCATACCTTAATTGAAGGAAATGAGCTAGCAGATAAACTAGCCAAAAAAGCAATTATAATATAATCCATCTTGAACAAAACAAGCTTTAGACTATTAGATATAATTATTAAGGAATATACTTCAGATCAATAATTTGATATTTTTAATTAATATAAACTCAAATCAAACCAATCCCCATCAACTTATTCAAAACTATTTCCTTGGAAAATAGACTCGAAAATCAAGCTATCAAGTAAAACCAATCGAAACACTACTAATATATTCTTTCAATTCAAATTAGATTATGAATATATCAAATTCTATTTATATTACTTTAAACTTTCTAATAACAAATGTATATATAATAATATCAAGGTATTACAATACCTCCTTATTAACTGCTTTATATATAAAGCTGAAAGAAAAGAAATCTTTAAGGAAATACTTTTATTCAAAATCACTATATAATTCCTATTTTATATCAAAATTGATATTAAGTTAGCCATCAAATTTATTAACATTATCAAAATAACTACAAGGGCATAGTATCTGACTAGAGCTCTGATACAAAACGAAATAGAAGAAAAAGAGATAATAGAAAAAGAAGAAGATATAATAATAAAAGGAAAAAGAGTTATTATAGAAATAGAAGGAATAATAATTAAAGAAAAAGAAAAAGAAGGGAGGGGTTTCTTACTAATTTCTTGAGTGTTATACTTCCCTTTTCTTATTATATACAATATATATAATAAGCAGGCACTGATCCCTAACATTTGTTTTTATTTCCCTAAATCGAATATATCTATCTTTGTAGAATAAAAAGTTATCTACTAAAGTCTCTAGAGGCCTAGCCGTCCTATATAGTCTTAAACTGAACGTGGACGTAAATGAAATCAATCAATCAATCTATCTAATACCTCCATCATGCCCTCTGCCTTATAGTATTCGATTATAGACTGATATACATATCCATCCTCTCGAGCTATATAGACAATGTCGCTATCGCTATTATTATATACTATGCCTTACGACTAATAATCGTTTCGCATTATCTTGCCAAATCTTTTCTATATAATAAAGCCGACTATGTCTTGCAGGCTTGCTATTTCAGATCCCTAGTTAGGTAGCCCTTTTATAGTATTTCCAATCTACTAACCAAAGTTCTGCTTGTAAAATCTACTTCCTCAATATATAATTTATAATCGAAAATAAAGCACTAGAAACACATTGCACATATATATCATAGAATTGACCTCTGCCTGAGATCCTCCGCTACTATAATACCGATCGAGCATTATCGAGTGTGGCTTGCTAAAAGCGTCCTTCCTATACCGGAGCTCCTCCGCCGTTTGGTATACTGTAGCTGAATCATTGAGGCCTATAATACCATTATAGCCTATAAATCAGTGATTCTACAGCCTATTACTAACCCATTATAACAAGGTTGTATAATTGTCAGAAATAGACAGCAAGTTACGCATAAGGAGTGATATATTGAAATATGTATATCAGATCTATATATCCGGGAAGTCCGAAGAAGGAGTTTTATAGTGGTGTGTATATGCCACATACATACTACACATGTGATTTCCAACATTCCCCTTATAATAGGAATCTACTATCTAAATCACATAAACTCTCTATATATATATATTTGTAAAGAGCCTTATTAACTCCTGCGACAGTGCCAATGTTCCAGAGTTGCTTGTGGTGTCTACATCTCCAATAGAGTTCGACAACTTTATGATTTAATATTATATCGTAATATAAGAGTATTCTTTGTCTGAATTCTGTTTTCCCTATCTATATCAGATTGGATTCAATCTATCTAGCAATTCGAATATTAATCTGCTTTTGTAAAATCCTCTTCGTATATATACTAATGGATTACTTCGGATTCGTTATTTTCAGATCGTAGGGTCATCTTTTTAGTATAATAAACGACCCAAATCCAATCTTATATAAACAAACCTCCAGCTTATCTATTACCCCATATGGTTTTCTTAAAATAATCAATTTGATTAATTTGATTAATTCATAATAAATTAACCAATTCAATTAATTTGAACAATTTTTGATAAATTCAACAGATCTAGTGAATATAGTAAATCTGATGAACCTAATGAAATTGTTGAAATAGGTGTATTTGGTGATTTTTATTAATTTGGTCAATTTGGTCAATTTGATCAATTTGGTCAATTTGAATTAAATCAACTAAATCGATCAAGGTGACTAATTTGACCAAATACAACTATTAACTCTCTTTAATATATTTGTATTCAGCATTTCAGATCCAATCCTAGACCTTTTCCATAAATTATAAAGCCAGAGTATGTGAGCTGTTTTGTAAGGATATCGGCTATCTATTCAGTTCCTAGAATCTATACGACATATAGTCTTTTAATATCAATCATGTCTTTTCGAATGTAATGCTATCGAATATTGATATGCTTTATCTTACTATAAAACTTATTCTCTTACATCTAATCAACTCCATTAGCATTGTCGCAATATAAAGTTAAAATAAAGGGTTCTTTCTCAGAGCATTGATTGATTGATTGATTTCATTTACGTCCACGTTCAGTCTAAGACTATATAGGACAGCTAGGCCTCTAGAGACTCTAGCAGATAACTTTTTATTCTATAAAGATAGATATATTCGATTTAGGGAAATGAAAACAAATATTAGGGACCAATGCCTGCTTATTATATATATTATATTTTGACTATTGAATATATGAATAGGGTTAAAAGTAAAAATAGAAATTTTAGAGTGTATTTGATTTCTTTTAATTCAAGGAGTTCAATGATATTATTTATATTCTAATCAATCAATTTTTAAAGAAGTTATAATAGATTAAAGATAGACTTTAAGATTATATTTCCTAATTTAGCGAAAAACAGGATATTGCCAACCGCTTACCGCTTTCTGAATTAGGATTTTTCAAACATATATTCTTACTAATCGATTTCCCACCTTTCCCAATCAGGATTTTTCAAATATACATTATTAGTTTAACAATAACATAGTTTAATATCGAATAGCCCACTTTCACCTCAATTTACACCTTTCTCTTTCAACACGCGTTTTATCAACAATCTATAATGAATTCGAATAACCAAGAAGCTCGTATACTCCTCGCTATCGAATCTATTCATAAAGATAAAAAACTAAGCATTCGAAAAGCCGCTATACTCTATAATATCCCTCGTACGACTCTTCGATATAGAATGGAAGGTTTACCTCTTCGTACAGAAACTCGAGCCAATAGTCATAAGGTTACAGAATTGGAAGAAGAAGTAATTGTTCAATATATACTCGATATGGATTCAAGAGGATTTCCACCAAAATTAAAGAATGTGGAAGATATAGCGAATCATATTCTTGAATCGAGGGGTACGAAACGCGTTGGAAAGCTTTGGGCGCATCGATTCGTAAAGTGTCGAATCGAATTAAAGACGCGTTTTAGTTGTATTTATGATTTTCAAAAAGCTCTCTACAAAGATCCTAAGCTTATTGAGAAGTGGTTTCAACTAATTTCGAATATACGAGCGAAATACGGTATTGATTGATTGATTGATTGATTGATTGATTGAATTTACGTCCACCTTCAGTCTAAGACTATATAGGACGGCTGGGCCCGATGGGCCCAACAGGTAACTTTTTGATTTACAATATTGGTTATGATCTTATTAGAAAAGTAAAAACAAATGCTGGGGAATAGTGCCCGCTCATTATACGCATTGCATATAATAAGAAAATTCTGACAATCAAGAAATTGTGAGGAGGTCAAGCCCCCCTCTTATTTCCTCAATTGCTGGGATGCGAAGACTCAACACCTGTACGCGGTGCATCCTACGAACCTCCAGCTCTCTCTTGAGAGTCTGCAGAGCTAAGATTGAGTCGCAGATGGAATTGGAAGAATTGGAAGGAGAGAGGTTCAGAGATATAGCGAAGGATTATATTACGATTTTACGACAGCAATACCTACGAAGAGTTGAATACCAGCTTTAGACGCGGATACGAAGGTTACGGAAGCCCCGGTTAGATTCAACATCTACCATCGATTACTATTTCAAATACAGAAATATGATACGCAGTAGGTCTCTTCTTTTAGAAGAGTCTTTTCGATATAGAGCTTGCCGCCGCTCTACTCGTACTACAACCCTTTTTTATACCCTTTGGCTTTCAGCCACTCGAATACTACGACGACACAATACAGAGAATGCCATCGCCTTCAAATTAATACCATGCTCTGGGCATCGATACAATACAACGTTTTTCTTTTAATTTTCGAATTTTCGAATTTTCCGAATTGATTTGTGTGTGGGCAATAGGGCTTAGGATTCGGCCCTGCCCCACTATTTTCAACAGTTTCGACTATACACATCTAATAAGAGCTGGAGGATATCAAGCTTATGAAGATATACAAGGGGCTAGTTTAAAAGAGATAAAGACAGAGAAGAGTGGTGCCTTCTTCTGCTATCTCACTAGCAAGAGGACCCTTTGCTATATTGGAGGCAACTCGGGAGGGGATAACTCTTGCCTTTTATAGAAAGGGAGGGATAGCAAATTGGATTTAGGATTTTAAAAAGAGAAATTGGATATTGGGATGCTTTAATTGGATTAGGGGTAGGGGAAGAGTGAGGAAGGAAGTGTCTCAGAGGATGAAGACTATTTAATCTCTATTTGCACTCCGAATAGAGATCGGGCATAGCACCCCAGCATTCGTTTTTACTCCCCCAAATTGAATATATCTACTGTAGATATCCACTAGCAGTTGTTAGGTTCTTAAAGCCTAGCCGTCCTAAATAGTCTTGGACTGAGAAAAGGACGTTAATTAAATCAATCAATCAATCAATCATTCCTCAATTGCTTTTTCTTTATTCTCTTCTTTTCTCTCCTTTTCTACTACTACTCCTTCCTCTATTACTTCTTGTTCAAGAGTCCTTACTAGATGCCATACCCTTATAGCGATTTTGGTGATATTGATAAATTTGATAGCTAATTCGATACCTATTTTGGTATGCAATAGGAATTGTATAGTGATTTTCGATAATGGTATATTCTGGAATATCTCTTTTCTTTCTGTTTTGTATATAGGACAGCTAATCAGAAGATGTTGCGGTATCTCAATATTACCGTATATACATCTATTATTAGAGTGATTGAATCGATATAGATATGATTTGATATATCCGTGATCTAATTTCAATTGGAAGAGTGTACTAGCAGTATTTCGATTGGTTCCAATTGGTAGCTTAATTTTCGATCCGATTTTCTATGGAAATAGCTTTGAATAGGTTAATGCCGATTGATTGAATCTGAGTTTATATTGATTGAGAGTTGAACTCCATTGATCGAGAGAGGATTCTTTGATTATCATTTCTAGCAATCCAAAACTGGTTTCATTTGAGGTGGATTGTATTGTAGTAGTCTCTTTTGCTAGTTTATCTGCTAGCTCGTTCCCTTTAACTGATGTGTGCCCTGGTATTCAATTTAAGGATATTTCAGATCCTTTAGCTATAATGATTTCGGCTGCCTTGATTGCTCGAATTTGGTATGCTTGCCCTGGGTGGTCTGAGGGTGTTTTCAATCGAAGAAGGCCTGCTTGATTATCTGAATAGACCTTGAACTTCTTTTCACTACTAGCGATTGAGCTAGTATATTCGATGGCTTGGGTGACTCCATATAGCTCTCTATTATAGACTAGTTGATTGCTTCCAATATTGACTTGTTCTTGATATGAAATCTGATCATTCGATTGTATTGATACTATCCCTATACCAATACCTATTCCCTTTTCAGTGGAAGAGGTATCTGTATAAATGTAAATAGTATTTTGATCTTTGTGTTTAAGAATGATATTGTAGAGTATTACTGCATTTTCTTTTGAAGCCTGGCTAATATTAACTTTGAAAGGGATTTCCTTTTTCCATGGAGGGAAGTGAAAATGGATAATCTTTTCGAGAGAGAATGAATCAAATTTTTTATCAATTGATTCCCTAATTCTATCGAGTTGAATTGGCTTGTATAGCTTTCTTTGAGGAGTGTTGATTGCTTCCCGATTAGCGTATTGGTATGCTAGAGTAGCTTTTTCGATGTTGATTGGATGTTTGGGTGAGAGTTTTGTTAATCGAAAAGCGTATTGCTTGATGTTTGAGTCTAATCGGATATTTGCTGGTTTTAATCCCGATTCGATTTCCATTGGAAGAATTGGAGCGGTTTTGAAAACTCCTAGTATCTTTCGGAGAGCTAGATTTTGAAGAGCTTGCATTTTATCCTTGAAGTGGGCTTGTCCTCTCCACCAAATCACTGATCCGTAATCAGCTATACTAGTCACACAAGCTATATATAATTGTCGAAGAGCTTTAGGACTCAGGCCTTTTTCAATATTTGCTAGCCGAGTCATTCGATAAAAGGCTCCTTTTGCTTGTGTGATTCGGATATTGATATGTTGATTGAATTTGAGATTTGGATCGAACCATATACCTAACCATCTAATTAAAGATTGAGGTTTAATAATATCCGAATTGGGTAATGTGATTGGGAAGTTTTTGGTTAGCTTGGATGCTGAGAAGTGCATTAATTCTGTCTTTACTAAATCGAATTGAATTGCACTTTTCGAGCTGAGTTCGTAAATTTGCTTTGTAGTTTTCTCAAGAAATCTAATATTCTTTTTCTATGAGGATGAGTTTGTGATTAAAGTAATATTGTTAATATAGGAGAGAAATTTAATCGATTTTGACATACACACAACAAATTTCGAAGGAAACTTTTTCTTCGAAATACGACCCGTTCGCGATCGATTTAGATCATAGTTATTAAACCAAATTGATTGCAATTGCCCCCCAGTGATTCTGACCAGTAGTTGTTGTGCTATTGTCGTCGGTGCTCCGAACACGAAATATACACGAAAATTCGCGTAAAATTTTCTCACTCCGAACTACCAGAATAAGAATAAGATCCTCAATATGAGCTCTCTTAACAATCCATCAATACTTAGGGATACGGCTATGATGGAGGCTCCTTCTGAAGCCTCCATTATACCAATCACTTATCCTATTGTTGTTCTAGATACTCCAATACCTTCAAGCCCTCCTTTGCCTTCTGAAAACCCTCAATTCGAAATCTCTAGCCCTATTCTATCAACCAACCAGCCAGCCAGTACTGGAAGAAGATTTGAAGAGTTCAATCTATTTAGTGACCCCTTTATTACTCAAGATACAACCAATACTATCTATATATTCAATCAGAATAAGAAACGGGGCCCTATAATACCCCTTAGCAATCAGAACAAACAACCTAGAATCCAAAACAACCCAAATACACTCAAGGAAGCTATTTTGAAAGCTAGAGACCTTATAGTGCTAGCTTCCTCTCTCTCTCAATCACGCGAAGAACAATCCAAGCTCTTAGATCTCCTAGAGATCTTTAGAGAATATACTGAAAAGGGGAAGCTTACTACAGCTTCGAATATCATCACCTCTCAAATCACCCATTTGGAAACTGCTACACGCAAAATCGAATCATAAGCGAAAGCATTAGCTAAACCTCTTTCGCCCACTACTACTACTACCACTACATTGAAACCAATATACGCTAATATTTCAAAAAAAGGAAAATGGAATTTAGTCCCCAAAGGAAAAAACATTACATCTACTAATATAGAAAAGAAATCTAATTTTATTCAAAAACGAATTATCTTAATCAAGCCAGATTTTCCAAACCCTATCTCCTTTTCCCCCCTAATTATCCGAAACAAAATAAATGAAGCCTTTCAAAAGATTGGAATCAAAGGGCTAATCATTGCAGCAGTAACTATATCCTTCAATAATAATATTATTATTATAATAAATAATCCCTTTATATCACAATTCTTATTGGAGAAGAAAGCGATTTGGAGTAATATTATCAAATTCAAAAGAATCCAAAAGGATCAAGAATGGCACAAAGTCATTATTTACAAAATCCCAATTAAAGAATTCTTAGATACAAAAGGAATGAATCTTATACTCAACGAAATCAAAACCTTCAATCTAGACTTCAAGCCTATAAGAACCCCCTTTTGACTTACACCCGCCTCCAGAAGAGCTTATTAACAAGAGGGTACTATCGTTATTGCTTTTGCTACAAAATCAGAAGCAGAATTAGTTATTCGAAAGCGATTATATATTGCTGGAAGTAGTATAAAAGTAGAACAATTCTACGAATCAAAACCAACTATACAATATCAGAAATGTCAAGGATTTGGGTATCAGGATGCCTATTGTAGAAGGAACCCTTTTTGTAGATTATGTAAAGACAAGCATATTACATCAATACATTTGTGTATAATATATAATATCAAAGAAAAGTTCTATCAATACTTAGAAGTAAAATGCTCGAATTGCTAAAGGAATCATACAGTAAATTCGAAAACATACAAAACCTATCAGACTATTCAACAAAAATCGAATACTACTCATTAATGAGTCACACTAATATTCGAATCCTTCAAATAAATCTCAATCAGAGTTTACAAGCTACAGAGAATATTCTATAGCTTGCAATAGAACTTAACATCGACCTCATTATGATTTAAAAACCTTGAATTATTAAAAACAGAATCGATTACTCAAATTCAAGATCTATTATATACTCCAATTTCATACAAACATTACCAAGACTCAATCCTAATTACCGGCTACGTACACTACTATACACATCAAAAACTCTTCAAGCTACAATCAATCTAGCTTCCGATTCTCCAATAGATTCTGATATACAGATTTTCAATTATCAAAATGGAAACAAAACCTTTCAAATCATCAATATATACAACGAAGCTGATCAAGCTAAAGAGAAAGGTTTCACAATCGAAAGGTGCTTGTATAATATAACTATCACACAAGAAACCATCCTTTTAGGCGACTTCAATGCCCATCACCCATGGTGGGATCCTTTTTCGAAGAAAAGCGGAAACGCTGATCAATTAGCTGAATGGTTTGAAGATCAGAATCTCATTCTTTTAAACGAGCCCGGAATCAGCACTTTCTATCGAACTAATCTCCTTAATCCAAGTGTTCTTGATCTAACGCTAGCATCAGAGGGAATCTCTCCTCAAATTCACAATTGGCAAACGCTTTCAGATACAGGATCTGATCATGCAGGAATACTATTCGAATTAAAAGGAAAAGAAGATCTAAGTACTTCTAATACTGGATCGATAGCTAGATACAATACTAAGCTAGCGAATTGGGAAAAGTTCGAATCAATACTCAAATCGGAATCCTTATATTCCCCTATTCTGTCTAATTTAGAATTAATCATTCCAACCAAAGAGGATTCCTTAAACCTTTTGAAAGACAAAGACAATCACTATCTAACTCTAGATCAAGTAGCAAGCGAACTTACTAGAATCATTCAAAAAGCAATAAAAAGGTGTATATCTAAAATTGTTTCAATCAAAAAGGCCAAACTATGGTGGACATCTGAATTGAAAGATCTCCGAAAAGAGCTAAGAAAAGCAAAGCAAAGAATTGAATCAGATCTGGAGAATCATAGCTCTAAGGAAGAATATCGAATTGCTAGAAACAAGTACTTTCAAGCTATTAAAACAGTAAAGAAGGATTATTGGAATAAGTTTCTAGAGAAGGAGGACACAAAGACAATTTTCAAAGCAATGGCCTATACTAAAGACTTTCAAGATCAAAGGATATTGGATATTACAACAGAAAGCTCTTTCGAAGGAAAATGCTCTGCTTTCAGATTAACTCTATTCCTACCCCCTCCTATTACCCCAAAACCACAATGGGAAGGGTATAAACAATCCAAGAAATGGGAATGGCCTAATCTCACTCAAATCGAATTAAGCAATGTCTGTTCAGCCAAAATCCAAGGAAAAACCCCTGGCCTAGATGGAATCACTTAAGAGATCATTATAAAGACTTACAAAGCAATCCCACAAACCTTTTTTACTCTCTTTAATAAACTTATTAACCTAGAATATCACCCGAAATATTGGAAACAAGCTACAGGAGCTATTCTGAAGAAAGCTTCCAAACCAGATTATTCCCTTCCAAAAGCATATAGAGTAATTGCACTCTTAAATTGCCTGGGTAAAATAAGCGAAAGGATTCTAGCTCAACGATTAGGATATTTAGCAGAAACAACCCATCTCCTTTACAAGAGTCAAATGGGAGGACGCCAAAAGAAATCAGCAATCGATGCTGCACTTTTACTGACTATAGAAATCGAAAGAAACAAGCAAGCCAGTAAAAAGACCTCAATATTATTTATGGATATAAAGGGAGCATTCGATCACGTTTCGAGAAATCGACTATTAGATATTTGTAAGAAGCTAAAACTGCCCACAAATCTGATAGCCTGGATAGCCTCATTTCTTCAACAAAGACAATTGAAACTATTTTTTAATAATCAAATCGAATCTTTCAAGCCAATTTCGATCGGAATATCACAAGGCAGTCCGATTTCTCCAATTCTCTTCCTTATATATATCAGGGAGCTCTTTTTACCCAATTCGATCAAGTTTCTTTCCTATATAGATGATATTGCTTTAATCACACATTCATCTACATGGAAAAAGAATATCAAAACCCTAGAGAGAGTTACAAAACAAATCTATGAACTCAGTTCTAGAAATGCAATCCAATTCGATTTGGCAAAAACAGAGCTAATGCACTTTTCATCATCCAAATTGACGAAAAAATATCCAATCACGCTACCCAATTCGGAAATAATTGTACCCCAATCTCTCATTAGATGGCTGGGAATATGGTTCGACCCGAACCTCAAATTCGATCAACATGTTAATATTCGAATCACACAAGCGAAAGGTGCCTTCCATCGAATGGCTCGATTAGCTAATACCGAAAAGGGCCTTAATCCTAAAGCCCTTAGATAATTATATATAGCATGTGTAACCAGTATAGCTGATTATGGATCAGTGATTTGGTGGAGAGATCAAACTCATTTCAAGAATATGATGCAATCGCTTCAAAACCTAGCTCTTCGAAAGATATTAGGAGTCTTCAAAACAGCCCCAATCCTTCCAATGGAAGTAGAAGCAAGCCTAAAGCCCCCAAAAATTCGATTAGATTCAAATATTAGGCAATACGCGTTTCGTTTAGCTAAACTCTCGTCAAACTATCTAATCAATATCGAAAAAGAAATATCAGCTCAATATCAAACCGATTTGGAAGTAATCCTTATTCCTTAAAGAAAACGATATAAATCAATCCAAATTGATAGAATTAGAGGATCAATAAATCAGGATCTCAATCCTATTTCACTTGAAAAGATTATTCACTTCAACTTCCCCCCATGGAAAAAGGAAATTCCCTTCAGAGTTAATATTAGCAATTCATCAAAAGAAGATACTGCTATTCTTCACAATATCGTTTTCAATCACAGAGATAAGGATACTACCTATATTTATACTGATGCTTTTTTTACTAAAAAAGGAATAGGTATAGGTATAGGTATAATCGCAATACAACCAAACAATCGAATTTTATATCAACAACAATTGAATATTGGTAGCAATCAACTAGTGTATAATGGAGAGCTTTACAGGGTTACTAGAGCTATTGAATATGCTAGCACAATTGCCTGTATTGGCAACAAATTCAAGATATATTCGAATAACCAAGTTGGTCTATATTACTTAAAAACACCATCAGACTACCCTAGATAGGCTTATTAGATTCGAGTAATCAAAACAGCAGAAATCATCAAAGCAAAAAGAGCTAAAGTATTTCTAAATTGGGTTTCAGGATATATTTTAGTAGAAGAAAATGAGCTAGCAAATAAATTAGCAAAGGAAGCAATCACAATACATTCTATCTCAAACAAAATAAGTTTTGAATTTCTAGGTATAATAATCAAAAAGTATGATTTAGATTAATAGCTTTCTACTCTCAATCAATACAAACTCAGATCAAATCAATCCCCTTTGACCTATTCAAAGCTATTTCCATGGAAGATAGGATCGAAAATCAAGCTACCAAGCGAAACCAAGCGAAACACTGTTAGCGCATATTTTCAATTCAAATTAGGTTATGGATATATCAAATCTTATTTACATCGATTCAAACTCTTTGATAACAAATGTATATGTAGTAATATTGAGGCTTTACAATACCTCCTTATTAGTTGTCCTATATACAAAGCAAAGAGAAAAGAAATATTCAAAAATATACCACTATCTAAGATTACTATACAGTTCCTATTTTATATAAAAGTAGGTATTGAATTAGCCATTAAATTCATCAATATCACCAAAATCGCTACAAGAGCATGGCACCTGGCCAGGGCTCTCATACAAGACGAGATAGAGGAAGGAATAGTAGTAGAAGAGGAGAGAGAAGAAGAGAATGAAGAAGAAGTAATTAGGGAAATAAGAGAGGGCTTTGATCTCCTTATATTTTCTTGATTTTCACAATTTTCTTATTATATGCAATGCGTATAATGAGCGGGCACTGTTCCCCAGCATTTGTTTTCACTTCCCTAAATCGTATATATCCATTTTTGTAGAATAAAAAGTTATCCGCTAGAGCCTCTAGAGGCCTAGCCGTCCTATATAGTCTTAGACTGAAGGTGGACGTAAATGAAATCAATCAATCAATCAATTAATCGATTTTGAAAAGAATAATTCTCTAATATATATTAGGAAAAGAATTGGAGAAATTGGACTGCCTTGTGGTATTCCGGTCGAAATAGGTTTGAAGGATTCGATTTGATTATTGAAAGAAAGTTTTAGCTATCTTTGTTATAGAAAAGAGGCTATCTAGAAGATAAGATTCGTTGGCAGTTTCAATTTCTTATAAATATCTAATAATCAATTTCTTGAAATATAATCGAAGACTCCCTTTATATCTATAAATAGAACTGAGGTCTTTTTGTGGATTTGCTTGTTTCTTTCGATTTCGGTGGTTAGAAGAAGGGCTGCATCAATTGCTGATTTCTTTTGTCGGCCTCCAATTTGACTCTTGTGTAATAGATTAGTAGTTTCTGCTAAATAGCCTAATCTTTGAGCTAAAATCCTTTCGCTAATCTTTCCAAGACAGTTTAGAAGTGCAATAACTCTATATACTTTTGAGGCTGAATAATCGGGTTTTGAAGGTTTCTTTAGAATCGCTCCAATGGCTTGTTTCCAGCATTGTGGGTGGTATCCTAAATTGATTAGGTTGCTGAATAGATTGAAAAAGATCTGTGGAATTGCTTTGTATGCTTTTATAATGATCTTCTGAGTGATTCTATCTAGGCCAGAGATTTTTCTTTGGATTTTGGCTGAGCAAGCATTACTTAATTCGATTTATAAAAGACTAAGCCATTCCCATTTCTTGGATTGCTTGTATCCTTCCTATTGTGGTTTTGGAGTAATAGGAAGAGGTGGGAATAGAGTTGATCTAAAAGCAAAGCATTTTCCTTCAAAAGAGCTTTCTGTTGAAATGTCCGGTATCCTTTGGTCTTGATAATCCTTCGTATAAGCCATTGCTTTGAATATTGTTTGTGTATCCTCTTTTTCTAGGAATTCATTCCAATGATTCTTTTTAGCTGTTTTAATAGCCTGAAAATACTTGTTTCTAGCAATTCGATATTCTTCTTTGAGGCTTGAGTTCTCCAGATCCAATTCAATTGATTGTTTTACTCTTCCTAGCTCTTTTCGAAGATCTATTAATTCGGGGGTCCACCATGGCTTTGCTCTTCTAGTCGACAAAGCTTTAGGTATGGAATTTTCAGTAGCTTTTTGGATAATCCTTGTAAGTTCGCTTGCTGCTTGATCTAGATTAGAATAATTATTTCTTTCTTTCAAACCGTTTAGCGAATCCTCTTCAGATGAGACTGTTGATACCAGAGTAGAGAGAATAGGGGAATATAATGATTCTGATTTCAATATCGATTCGAATTTATCCCAATTAGCTAGCTTTGTATTGTATCTAGCTAGCGATGTTGTGTTAAGGGGGCTTGCTTCTTTTCCCTTTAGCTCGAATAATATTCCTGTATAATCAGATTCTGTATCTGAAAGTGTTTGCTAGTTTTGGATTTGAGAGGCGATTCTTTTTGAGGCTAATATAAGGTCAATGATACTTGGATTGAGGAGATTGGTATGATAAAAGGTACTGAAACCAGGTTCGTTAAGAAGAGTAAGGTTCTGGTCTTCAAACCATTCGGTTAGTTAATCAGCGTTTCCACTCTTCTCCGAAAAAGGATCCCACTATGGGTAATGAGAATTGAAGTCGCCTAGGAGAATGGTTTCTTGTATAATCATTGAATTGTATAAGCATCTTTCAATTGTAAAGCCCTTTTCTTTAGCTTGATCAGCTTCATTGTAAATATTAACTATTTGGAAGGTTTTATTTCCATTTCGACAATCGAAGATCTGAATATCAGGATCTCTTGGAGAATCGGGAGAAAGGTTGATTGTAAATTGAAGGGTTTTTGAGATGTATAATAGTGTTCGTAGTCGGTATTTGGGATCGAATCTCGGAAGTGTTTGTGTGAAATTAGAGTGTATAGTCGATCTTGCATTTGAATAATCATTTCCATTTTTGATAATCCAAGGTTCTTGAATAATAATAAGATCGATATTGAGTTCTATTGCAAGCTGTAGAACGTTCTCTATAGTTTGTGAACTCCGATTAAGATTTATTTGAATGATTCGAATATTGGTATGATTCATTAATAAGTATTGTTCGATTTTTGTTGAATAGCCTGATAGGTTTCGCATATTTTTGAATTTGCTGCATGATTCCCTTAGCAGTTCGAGCATTTCGCTGCTAAGTGTTGACAGAACTTTCCTCTGATGTTACATACCATACACAAATGTACTAATGTGATATGCTTGCCTCCACATAAACCACAAGAAGGGTTTCTTCTACAATAAGCATCTTGGTGTCCAAACCCTTGACACTTTTGGCATTGTGTAGTTGGTTTCGATTCATAGAAGTTTTCTACTCTTATACTACTTCCAGCAATATATAATCGCTTTCGAATAGCTAATTCTGCTTCTGATTTTGTGGCAAAAGCAATAACTATAGCTCCCTCTCGTTGATGAGCTCTTTTGGAAGCTGGTGTGAGCCAGAAGGGGGTTCCGATTGGTTTGAAATCTGGATTAAAGGTTTTGATTTCCTCTAAAATAAGATCCATTCCTTTCGGTCCTGAGAATTCTCTTATTGGGATTTTGTGGATAATAACTTTATGCTATTCTTGATCCTTTTGAATCCTCTCGAATTTAATAATATTATTCCAAATAGTTTTCTTTTCTAAGAGGAATTGTGATGTAAAGGGATCGTTTGCTGTAATAATGATATTGTTATTGAAGGATAGAGTAGCTGCTGCAATAACTGGCCCTTTAATTCCACTCTTTGAAAGGCTTTGTTTATTTTGTTTCGAATAGTTAAGGAGGAGAAGGAAGTAGAGTTTGGGATTTCTGGTTTAATCAGGATTAAGCGTTTTTGAGTGATTTCAATCTTTTTGTCTATTGGAATAGGCTTAATAGCTTTTCCTTTACTGACTAGGTTCCATTCTCCTTCTTTTGTTATAATTGCAAAAGTTGATTTAGTTGGTATTGTAGTAATTGGAATTGGATTTTTGGCTAGTGTTTTAGCTTGGGATTCGATTTTCCGTGTAGCTGATTTGAGGTAAGTGATTTGGGATGTAATAATATTGGAGGCTATAGTGAGCTTTCCTTTTTCGGTATATTCTCTAAAGATCTCTAGGAGATCTAATAGCTTTGATTGCTCATCATATAATTGAGAAAAAGTTGAGGCTAGTATTATAAGATCTCTTGCTTTTAGGATCGCTTCCTTTAGTATAATTGCCTTGTTTTATATTCTAGGTTGTTTGTTCTGATTGCTAAGGGGTATTGTAGAGCATCGTTTCTTATTCTAATTGAATATATAGATAGTATTAATTGTATCTTGAGTAATGAAGGGGTTATTAAGTAGATTGAACTCTTCAACTCTTCTTCCAGAACTGATTGGCTGGTTGGTTAGTAGAATAGGGCTAGAGATTTCGAATTGAGGGTTTTCAGAAAGCAAGAGAGGGCTTGAAGGTATTAGGGTACCTAGGATAATAGTGGGATAAGTGTTTGGTATAATAAAGGCTTCAGAAGAAGCCTCCATTATAGCTATATTCCGAAGTATTGATGGATTATTGCAACAATCTATATTGGGAGTTATATTCTTATTTTGAAGGTTTGGAGTGAAAATTTTACGCGAATTTTCGTGTGAGTTTTGTGTTTAGAGCGCCGACAATAGTATCACAACAATTACTGGTCAGAATCACTTGGGGGCAATTGCAATCAATTTGGTTTAATAAATATGATCTAAATCGATCGCGAAAGGGTCGTATTTCGAAGAAAAAGTTTCCTTCGAAATTTGTTGTGTGTGTATGATATCTGAAATACGGTATTCTTGACTGCGATTTTTACAACTTCGATGAAACAGGCTTTATGATGGGTATAATATGCCCTGGAATGGTGGTAACAAGTGCTGAACGAAATAGCAGAAGCAAGGCAATACAATCAGGCAATAGGGAATGGGCTATAGCGATTATATGTGGTAATGGGGAGGGTGAAACTATATCCCCATTTCTAGTGATTCAAGGATAGGTTCATCTTTCCAATTGGTATACAGAAACCGATTTTCCTGCGGATTGGGCTATTAAACCTACATCTAATGGATGGACAACAATGAGACAGGTTTAGAATGGTTGAAACACTTCGATAAGCATACTAAGAATCGAAGAAAGGGCAAATATCGAATGTTGGTACTAGATGGGTATGAAAGCTATGAATCAAGAGCTTTTCAAGCATACTGCGAAGAGAATGACATTAAATGTGTGTGTTTATTACTGTATTCAAGTCATTTAACTCAACCACTTGATGTGAGCTGTTTTAGCAATCTGAAATGTTCATATAATACTCAGATTGATGGATTCATTAAAGCACATATCAATTATATTTCGAAAGTTGAATTCTTTATAGCTTTCAAAACTGCATACAAAGAATCAATCACCTCTCAGAATATGAAATCAGGGTTTCGAAGAACAAGTTTAATCCCATTTAATCCTGAAGCTGTACTCTCAAAATTAGATATTCGAATTCACACACCTACCCCCCCCTCTTTCAACCTAGATCAATGGATCTCTCAAATCCCTTACAACCCAACTGAAGCTCTTTCTCAATCAACATTAGTTAAATCTCAAATAACTCATTATCAATCAAGCTTTCCTACATCTATATTTGAAACTATACTAGTTTTAGCTAAAGGTACAAAGAGATTAGCTTATGAGAATATACTTTTAAATATAGAGATTCATATACTTCAAACAGCAAATGAAATATTAAACAAATATCGACACACAAAAAAAACCCAATTATATTAAGGAGGAGTACTCACTAGACAAAAGGCTTTTGATATATTATTTCAGCAAAAGGTTGATATTTAGATTCAATATAATGAGCATCAAAAAGAGAGGAATTCTAATAGGAAAGTATTTTCTAATCAATATTATAGTAAATACAGAAAGACAGGATATAATACAAGAACCTATCAAAATAATATAATAGATTCTAAATTATTAGATTCTTAATAATTTCAATTAATTAATTCAATTGTTGTTGAATAATATAAGTTTGAAAATGTAAATTGAAATGAAAGTGGGCTACTCGATGATATAGGCCACTCAGTGTTAAACTACATTATTCTTAAAATTAAGGATTTTTTCTAAATATTCTATATATCCTCTAAGATTATTTTAAATTAGAATTACAAATATCTAATTAGAATTAAATTATCTAGTAAATTGATCGATCTGTAATAGTTTTATTAGATAAGATTATATTAAAAATAGAAATAATCCTTAATTATTTTTATCCTATAAATTATATTACCGATTTATTCACCGCTTTTTGAATTAAGATTTTTTAAATTATATAATAAAGTATTATATAAAGAATAAATCTATAAGAGATTTTAATAGATTCTAAAAAAAAGAGCATCTTGAAAGAATTAATAAAAGAACTCGAGAAAGCCCTAAAAGAATTAAGAAGGAGACTAGGAATATATTAGAAGGGAACCAATAAAGAAGTAGGGATTGATTTGTTGATTGATTGATTGATTTAATTAACGTCCGCCTTCAGTCTATGACTATATAGGACGGCTAGGCCAAATGGTCTAGCGGATAACTTTTAAAGTACAAAATTAGGAATTTTAACAATAGGGTAAGTGAAAACTAATACTGGGGACTCGTTCCCGCTTATTATACGAAGTGCATATAATAAGATATAGAGTAGAGAGAGTTAAACCCTTTCTTTTCTATCTTTTCTTTCATCCTCCTCCTTTTCTTTCCATTTCCAAAATAGCTCTCTCTCCTTCTCTTATTGTCTCTTCTTCTTCCACAATTTCGTTTTGTATCTCGGCTTTTGATAGGTGCCAAATTCAAATAGCGATTTTGATAGTATTGATGAATTTGATTGTTAATTTGATATCTATTTTCGTATGTAGTAGAAATTATAGATTGATTTTAGAGATTGATATTTCTTTGAAGATTTCCTTCTTTCTTTTTTATATATTGAGCAATCAATAAGGAGATATGCAGCTATTTCAATATTATTACAAATATACTTATTATTTGAAATTTATATTAATATAAATAAGACTTAATATAACTATAACCGATTTTGAGTTGAAAAAAAGATACTAGCAGTATTTCGCTTAGTACCTTCTGATAGCTTGATTTTGAAACTGATTTTCCATAGAAAGAATTTCAAATAGATTGTATTTGATTAATTTGATCTAGATTCGTATTAATTGAAAATCTTTAGTCATTGATCAGAGTCATATTTTTTTATTATTATACCAAATAGCCCTATACTGGTTTCGCTTGAAATAGCCCGTATTGAAATTACTTCTTTCGCTAATTTATTAGCCATTTCATTTCCTTATATCGAAGTGTAATCTGAAACCCAATTTAAAGAGACTTCAGCTCCTTTTTACTTTAATATCCTCTACTACCTTAATTACTCGTATTTGATAGGCTTGTCCGAAATGATCGGAAGGGGTTTTTAGACGATAGAGTTCAGCTTGATTATCCAAAATAGATCTTGAATTTCTATCCTTTATATGCTATAATACTAGCATATTCGATAGCTTTTATAACTCCCAATAATTCTCCATTATATACTAATTGATTGATACCCATATTCAAACGTTTTCAATAAGAGATTGATCCATTTAATTGTATTACAACTATCCCTACTCCTATTCCAATTCCTTTTTTGATAGAAGATACATCAGTATATATATAAACTGTATTTTGATCTCTGTGTTTAAATATAATATTATGAAGAGTAACTATATCTTCTTTCGAGGCTTTACTAATATTGACTTTATAAAATATATCTCTTTTCCAGAAAAGGAAATTGAAATAGATAATCTTTTCGAAAATAAATAGATCGAAATCTTGTTCTATAAATTCTCTTATTTTATCTAATTGAAGTAACTTATATCATTTCCTTCAAGAGATAACCATTACTTCTAAATCCGATTTGTATTGAAATAGCACTTCTTTTTCGATATTGATTAAATAATTTAGTAATAGTTTCACTAATCGAAAAGCATATCATTTTATATTTAAATCTAAACGGATTTTTGCTGGTTTTAATCCTGCTTCGATTTCCATTGAAAAGATTGAAGCGGTTTTGAAGACTCCAAATATCTTCGAAGAGCTAGATTTTGAAGTGATTAAAGCGTGTCCTTGAATTTGATTTGGCCTTTCCACCAAACTTCCAATCCGTAGTCAGCAATACTAGTTATACCAAACTATGTATAACTATCTTATAGCCTTAGAACTAAAGCCTTTTTCTATATTAACTAAGCAAGCCATTCGTAAAAAACTCTTTTCACTTATACTACTCTGATATTGACATGTTGATCGAATTTGAGATTCGGATCGAACCAGATACCAAGCCCATCTAATTAGAGATTGGGGGTATTACTATTTCCGAATTAAATAAAGTAATAGGATATTGAACTGTTAATTTGAAAAAGGAAAAATGCATTAGCTCTGTTTTAGCTAAATCGAATTGGATTGTATTCTTTGAGCTAAATTCGTATAATTGTTTTGTAGCTCTTTCTAATGAATTAATATTTTTTCTCCAAGTAGATGATTTAGTAATAAAAAGCGATATCATTACTATATAAAGGAATTTGATTGAATTGTTTTGAAAAGGTCTCTAATATAAATCAGAAGAGGATTGGCGAGATAGAGCTGCCTTGTGATATTCCGGTCGAAATTGGCTTGAAAGATTCGATTTGATTATTAAAAAATAGTTTTAGTTGTTTTTTCTTAAAGAAATAAAACTATCCAGGAGATAAGATTGATTAATACTCTCAGCTTCTTGCAGATATCCAATAATCGATGTTTTGAAATATAATCGAATACTCCTTTTATATCTATAAATAAACCGAAGTCTTATTATTAGCTCGCTTTGTTATTTTCAATCTCTATATTCAAAAGAAAAAGCTATATCAATTGTCGATTTCTTTTGTTATCCTCCTAATTTAATTATAATATAAGAAATAATAGTTCCACTAGATATCCTAATCATTGAACTAAAATCCTTTCGCTTACTTTTCCTAAGCAATGAGAAGTACAATAACCCTATATGCTTTTGATATCGAATAATCTAATTTCAAAGTTTTTTTTAGGATTACTCCAGTGATTTGTTTCCAGCATTATGGGTAGTATTCAATATTGAGAAGCTTATTATATAAAATAAAGAAGGTTTATAAAATAGCTTTATATGCTTTTGTAATGATTTCTTGAGTAATATTATTTGAATCAGGAGTTTTCCCTTGAATTTTAGTTGAACAGGTATTCTTTAGTTCATTTTTAGAGAGATCAGACTATTCCTATTCATTGGATTGTTGATATCCTTTTTATTCAGGTTTGGCTGTAATAGGAGGTTGAGGGAACAGGTAATTCGAAAAGCAAGCATTTTTTTTCAAAAGAGGTTTCTGAAGCAATATCAGGGATCCTTTGATTTTGATAATCCTTGTATAGGTTATGCTTTGAAAATAGTTTGAGTGTTCTCTTTTTCTAGGAAATCGTTCTAATGATTCTTCTTTGCTGTTTTAATAGCTTGAAAGTATTTATTTCTGATAATTCGATAAGCTTCTTTTGAACTAATATTTTCGAGATTGGATTCAACTTGTTGTTTTGCTTTTCCTAATTCTTTTCAAAGGGCTTTCAATTCAGGAAACCACCATAGCTTAGCTCTTTTGTTGTTATAACCTTCGGAGTATAGCTTTCCATTACCTTTTAATAATCCTTATAAGTTCGCTAGCAACTTGATCCAATTTGAAACGATATATATCGTTTTCTTAAAGGAAATCAATCGAATCTTATATAGTTATTTATAAACATACTTAGTTCGACTAGAATAAACAAGTATTTGGCTTTGAATTGTAGAATAGATTCGAATAACTCCCAATTAGCTAGCTTTATATAATATCTGATTATTAACTCTTGAAAAAGAGTATTTGGATTCTCTTTTCCTTTTAATTTAAATAGAATCCCTAAATAATCGAATCCAGTATTAGAAAGTATTTGCCAATCTTATATCCTTAAGAAATGCTTTAAGAAACTAGTATGAAATCGAGTATACTTGGATTTGTCAGATTAATTCGAAAGAAAAGTAGTAGCTCCAGGCTTATTCAATAAACTTAGATTGTGATCTTTAATCTACTCTATTAGTTAATCGGCATTAACGCTTTTGTTTTGAAAGAGAATTCTATAATAAATAATGGAAATTGAAGTACCTAATATTATTGTTTGTTGATTAATCGATAGATTATAAAGGGACCGATTAATTATATATCCTTTTTCCTATACTTAATCTGCTTCATTATATATTGATAATTTGGAAGGTTTCGCTTCCATTTTGGTAGTTTATTATTTGTATATCCGAGTCTATTAGCGAATGAGGAACTAGATTAACTATAGCTCGAAGGTCTTTGGAAATATATAGGAGGGTTCGGGGTTTGAGATCGAGATTGAAGTTGGGGAGAATTTGTATAAAATTGAAGTATATAGTCGATCTGTAATTAGAGAAATTGATTCCATTTTTTGAATCCAAGATTCCTGAATTAAATCAGATTAATATTGAGCTCAAGGTAAGCTATAGAATGTTCTCTATAGCTTGGAAACTTTTGTTGAGATTTATTTGAAGAAATCTGATATTATTATAATATATTGATTAATATATAGCTTTTTTATTGAATAGCTTTGAAGATTTCATAGCTTTTAAAGCTAGCTGTATTGATTTTCTTAACAATTTAGCGTATTTAGCTAAAATATAAAAATAGAGTTTGCCTCTTACGTTACAGACTATATAGAGGTATATGGCTGTACTGTATTTGCCTCTACACAATCTGCAAGAAGGAAGAAGTGTCTTTTTTGTCATACAAGCTTGATATCCAAAGCTCTGGCATTTTTGCTTTGTGTATTATGTAGGTTTGGATTTGTAGGAATTGTTCTATTCTAACACTAGTGCCTGCAATATACAACCGCTTTCGAATAGCTAGTTCAGCTCTGATTTTGAGGCAAAAGCTATAACAATAGCACTGTCTTTTTGGTGGGCTCTTTTGCCTATTGGAGTAAGCCAGAAGGGAGTTCCTATTGGCTTGAAATCTGTATTGAAGGTTTTGATTTCAGTTGTAATCAAATCTATTCCTTTGGGCCCAGAGAACTCTTTTATAGGGATATTGTGAATAATAACCCTATGCCATTCTTGGTCTTTTTGAATCCTTTCGAATTTGATAATATTTTTCCAAATGGCTTTCTTTTCAATTAGGAATTGTATTGTAAAGGGATTATTAGTAATAATAATGATATTATTATTGAGAAAAAGTATTGCTGTAGTAATACTTGGTCCTTTGATTCTAATTTCCTGGAAGGCTTTATTAATCTTGTTTCGAATCATTAAAGACAAGAAGGTTTTGGAGTTAGGGATTTCTGATTTGATTAAGAATAATCGTTTTTGGATAATACTAGTCTTTTTCTTTATTAGAATAGATTTATTACTTTTTCCTTTAATAACTAGATTCCATTCCCCTTCTTTTGTAATATTAGTGTAAAAAGGTTTTTGATGTTGATATTGTAGTACTGATAGAAGCCGATTTGGTTAAAGCTTTGGTTTGAAATTCGATTTTCCGTGTAGCTGTTTCCAAGTGATTGATTTGGGATGTGATGATTTTGAAAGCTATAATGAGGTTTCCTTTTTCAGTATATTCTTTAAAGATTCTAAAGATCTAATAGCTTAGATTGTTTGTCACGTGATTAAGAGAGAGTGAAAGCTAGAACTATAAGATCTCTAGCTTTTAGAATAACTTCTTTAGAAGTGATTAAATCGTTTTGGATTTTGAATTACTTGTTTGGATTAGTAAATAGTATAATAGAGTTTCGCTTTTTGTTTTGATTAAAGATTGAGTGATATTATTTGACTTTTGAGTAATAAAAGGATCGCTAGGTATACTGAAATCTTATATTCTGATTTCAGGATTGGTTATTTGATTGATTGATGAAGTAAGGCTTGATAATTCGATTGGGATTCTTCTAAAATAAATAGGCAAATTTGGGGTTATAAAAGGGCTGGAAATAATTGCTAGATAGGTATTTGGTATTATAGATTGGTCTGGGGTGGCTTCTCTCATATCTATATCTAAAGAATATTCAGATTAGTATTTGAAACCTCTACAATTATACAATCAGAGTGTTCATATTAATATTGAAATTGGATTATCTATTCTGAAATCTTGGAATAAAGTTTTTCACGCGTTTTTTCGCATATGTTTCGTGTTTCGAAATATCGACAGTAATATCACAACAAACTACTAATCAGAATCACTTGAAGATAATTGCAATAGAATTATATTGATAACTATGATCTAAAGCGATCATGAGAAGGTTGTATTTCGAAGAAAAAGTTTCCTTCGAAATTTATTGTATAATAAAAGAAGGATATATAATATAGTATATATTAAATATTTAGAATAAAAAAGGATTATATTTAGAGTTATATATATATAAAATTGTGTTAAGGGATTGAAATAAAAAAGGATATATAATATAGTATTAAAGATTGAAAATAAAAAAGAATATATAATATAATATTAAAGATTGGAAATAAAAAAGAATTATATTTAGAGTTATATAATATAAGATTGTATTAAGTATTTGAAATAAAGAAGGATTATATTTAGAGTTATATAATATAAGATATTGAAAGAGATATTTATAAGATTGAATATAGGGTTAAGAAATTGAGAAGAGAAAGTGTTTGTATTTGTATATAACGTAACTTGACTAGAAGTGGGTCATGTCATGATATGGGTCACAAAAATCATATTTTCCTATTTGACCTTGTCCTATATGCTACAGGGTGATCTACAACTATCACTGATCCAATTGAACTATCACTATCCTCTTCCTCTTCCATCTCCCTTTCTACCTGATCAATTTGATGCTTGGATGGTCTATCACGTCGTCGTTTTGGTAAGGGTGTTTGTTCAGCCTTTTCGATAATTTTCAATACTTTTTCAGTACTAAATACAAATTCACCTTTTAACTTTATTTTCTTTTCACTTTTTTGTTTCTTTTGTATTTCAAGTAACTCTTTATATTCTTGAAGTTCCTTTCGAAAAATAGCATTTTCAGCATTTAAGTTTTCAATCTGATGAGTTATTCGTTTTGCATATCTCTGTACTGGAGAAGTAGGTAGATTATTAGCAGATAAAGCTAAATTGAATACTTTATTTGCTTGTTGCAGTTCAATATCATTTAGGGGAGAGCTATTAAGTAAAAAGAGATTTAGATCTTCTGGGTTTGCTGGTGTATTTAGAGTAGAAGGTAATAATAAAAGCGGGGTTGGAAGATTATTTAAAACTTGACAAGAATTAAATGGATTCAAACCTACTCCTTTCCATTTGCTTTTGATATTTTGACAACTAAGATCTTTTTCTCTTATCTTTTGAAAAAGCTGTATTTAATCAGATCGTTGTATTTGTTGTATTCCTACTCAAGAGTATCAATCAACCTTTTGAGTATGATATCGCTTCATTGATTCATATACTTTAATATCCAATAACTGAAGTAGATGCGAGTAATAAGATGATAGAATAAAAAGATCAATCTCCTTCTCAATACAGAAAGCAATCAAACTTCCTATAATATAACTAGAATAACCATCCATAATCAATAATTGAGGCTGATCTTCTAATATTTTTCGAGATTCTAACTCAAAAACCTTATATATCCATTCAAAGCTATGACTATTAGAAATCCACCCACTATTGCTTGTTGAGAAATACCAGTTTGAAGGAATGTTAGTTAAAATCCATACAGTATTGGTATTTTGAGCCTTGAAAATGATTATAGGGAGCAAAGAACCTCCATCTACATTTACATATTTCAATACAATTATTTACTCTTACCTTCCTGCTGTAACCTTCTAATTCGATTTGAGAATAGAATCTATAATTATACGTATTGATTTTATTTCTCCAATTACATATCCTATTTCATCCATATTATATATATTCTTGAGTTTATAATGTTGTTTTTCGATTCGTACTTGAAATGTTGAAAACCATGCTGAAATTGTTTCAAATGTGGTTTCTTTATACCTTGCAGATTCCAATTTACAAGAATAGATTCCTTTAAGTTTGGGATATCGATTTAAGAATCTATAGATCCATTGTTAATCTATATAATTTAACTAAAAGGATAAAAAGATAGATAATAATACGAAAATAACACATTGATTTAGAATTTCTTGGGCTATTTCTTTCAACAATTTAGAAGTTGCAAGATATCCAATAGCTATCAATCGTGAGATCTATTGTACTAGAATCTTCTCTTCTGTGTTAAAAAGTTTTTGAAAGGATTTGTAAGATTGAGAACGTAATTATCGTTCAGTTATTCGATTTATCAAGGTTGATTTCGGAATCTTAAAATGAATAGCAATACTTCGAATTGAAGTAAATTCTTTATTTTTTAGACTTTTTATAGCCTTTTGAATATTATTTTTCGATTCATTACGATTTAATGACTTTCGATTTATTGTGTGTTGAATAAATGTATAAAATAAAGAAATGAGGGGGTGATTTTGATCTATATCATGACATGACCCACTTCTAGTCAAGTTACGTTATATATGTGTGTATATATATATATATATATATAGGTATAAGTATATGTATCAATGTGAGTGTGTATATATGTATATATAGATATAGATATGGGTATGGGTGTAGGTGTATGTGTGGGTGTATAGATATGTGTGTAGATGAGTATATGAGTGAGTGTATAGATATGTGTGTAGATGAGTATATGGGTGAGTGTATAGATGAATGTATATATGTAGATAAGTGTATAGGTGAGTGTGTGTGTGAGGGTGGGTGTGTGTGTGTGTGTGTGTGTGTGTATGAAGACTGAATATGGAGTAAAGGTTAGCCTAAGGTGGGAAAATTGTTTTGATTTTTTTTTTGATACTATTCGATTCGTCTTGACTTAAGGATTACAAATATAGTAATCATTCTCTCTTCAAGGCGTTGTAGAAAAAGTTATGCTTGATCAAAGGTAGGATTCGTGGTGTTGGGGTCCCGATTTGGCAAAAAGCCAGATACTGCCGATTGACATACCGCCTTTCCCGATTAGGATTATTTCTGATACAATCAATCATCATTCAAAACACCTATTCTGTATGCATTAAAAATATAGGAACCTGATATTTAGTATCCAATTACATAGAAGTACTATTAAATTTAATTACAAAATCAGAAACCAATGCTAAGTAAAGTTGTAGTTGATTCAAGTTAACCCCAAGAATTGGTGAAGGTTAGTTGCCCCACCTTTCCGATTAGGATTATTTCTGACACAATCAATCATCACCCAAAACACTTATTCCACATATGTTAAAAATATAGAAACCTGATATCTAATATCTAGCTATATAGAAATACTATCAACCTTAATTACAAAATCAGAAACCAATGCTAAGTGAAGTTGTAGTTGATTCAAGTTAACCCCAAGAATTGGTGAAGGTCAGCTGACCCAGTTTCCCGATTAGGATTATTTCTGACACAATTAATCATTACCCAAAACACTTATTCTATATCCATTAAAAATACAAAAACCAGGCAATTCATTTTCAAATTCTTAGATCTAATACTATAGTTCATAACAGTATATAAGAAAAATCCTGGATGAAGTTATGATGAATACAAATTAATCTCAAGGTATTAAATTCTATCAATAAAAGCGTCAATTGTTTATCAGCCTTACTAATCAGATTTTTTTTCTTCGCATTTTACTAATGTTTTATAACATTACGATATCTACTTCAATTAACAATCCATCTACAGCTTTATAATGCCATCTCATAGGAACCTTGGACGACCAAGGAAATATACTAATACTGAAGAAGCTAGAAAAGCGAATAATATCAACAATCGTCTTCGTGCAAAAAAGAAAAAACTTTAATCCTCAGATTCAAATGAGTTTGTTGTATATCAATCTTCATCTTTTATAAATATCTTTGCAAATAATTCTTCTCCATATATTCGTTCGAGTACTGGATTTCTAATGGCTATTCCATTATCTCAAGATCAAATTCTCGAAGTCGAAAATGTTTGTGAGAATAGTGGTTTGGAGAGCTTGCAATTCGCCCTTTCAGTATAAAGTCAATCATTCTCGATCTATAATTATAAAGAGATTGATATTCAAAAGAAAGAAATGAATAATCAAGAGATCTATTTTATAGAAAAGGAATGTGATATAAATATTGCAAAGATTCTGATGGAAATGTAGTCAGCTTATACAATCTACACAATAAAAGAACCAAAAGTGAGTGTAGTATCAAAGTAAATAATATTGTATTATATTGTAGATACTAAATCAGAATCGCGCTAAATTATATTAATACTTTTTTATTGGTTTTTTCTTTTCATGTATATATTCAAAGCAATTCTAAGATTATTTTTATTATATTGATTGCAATAATGAATTCGAATTCAATCAAAAAAAGTCATAATAGACCACGAAAGTTTATACAAGAAGAAGCGATAGTTTCTAAAAGAAACAATAATCGATATGCTCAACAACACCAGCGTCACCCACGCATTACTGCCGGTCCATCCAATTTCATTACCTACAAACCCCCTCCATCAGATATACCGATCAATACACCTTCTAGTGAACTTCGAATCAGCCCTGATATTCCAATACCTCTAGACAACAATCCATTAATTGAAAATCCCTCGAACACACAATCGAATCCTCCTTTATCGATAGCCTCTCAAATCGAATTGACTACTGAACTTGAAGAACAAATGAGACAAATTCGATTTGAAGAAGAAGAAGCGGACAAAGAGCGTGTTGAATATGAAACCGAAATTTCCGAAAAGATGAAGGAAACGAGTCTTGCAACCGATTCAATTGAAATAGTAATACAATCGGTGAATACAATCAATAAAATACAGGAAATAAGAGTGAGGGACCCAAGTGAGGACAGAATATCGGATAATGATAGCACTTCTGCATCAAATTCCTGTTACCTATTAGTGAGCATTCAAGGATCTGTAGATAATCCTATACTACTCTCGAGCCCAATTCAGTCTCGATCACCTTCTTTCCAATTATCCAATCAAAGCCGAAGTCAGCAAAGTAATAATGGAGGAAGAACTCGAAGTCGAAGTCAGCAAAGCAGTAATACAGGAAGAGACCGATTCTCTGTGCAAAGTAATCTCGAGGCTTGGTTAATACCTTCACCATATTCAATTTCTAGGATTCAGAATACAACCTCAATTGCAAGCTTATCACAATATACCACAAATATTTCGTTTTCAATCCACTCCCAGATTGAGAGTGTGACTCCTTCGATACCATCCGTTCCCTCAACGCTAATAGAGCATACAGCTCTCAAATTAGCCAAACAACTCCGTAACTTCCAAGGCTGTACTCACGAGCAATATGAGACAGCTGAACGACTTTATCGTGAATATCATCAAGAATCCGATATCCACTCAGAATGTTCGTTCTTACAAGATATCACCAGTCTTTTTAAAGGGGATTATTCTGATAGAGTTCCTCTACCTAATGTTTTAAGTAATTACAAATTCCTTTAGGCAGGAGATTACAACTTTTAGGATTATCAAGTAGCATTTGAGGGTGTAAATACTACAGCCGCTCCTGAAAATAATGGTATGCGAAATGAGAATTTGCTCAAGAACTTGTGTTTGTTATAACATCACCTTACCAGCAAGCAGAATTGTGAAGCCAAGGTGATATATGATATTAATAACATTTGCTGTTTTCCTATCAGCTTAGGTTTTGCGAAACGCGGCATACACTGGTTACCTAAAGCTCACTCTATTCTCAACCTCACAGTTGATATTCACTTTGCTTTGAAGATACCTATCTACAATAATCGTGGTGTGTTAATAGAGAGAGCTACTCCATTTTACAAAATCCCTCACTATTGCTTTGGTAATGCAATTGGGATGAAATCATTATTGATCTTTATCTTTTTTCTTATCTTATACCTCAAGAGTAATTATAAATACACTTCCTATTTAAGTGGTGAGGATAATGAACTCTTCTTTGATGTTATTGTTAGCCCTGCTTTCAATCGGGTTACTAAATCCTTCAATATCATACAGCATTACCCTGCATCCGCTAGGATTTCGTAATTGGATGCTATAGCTATTTCTGCCAAGGGCCTTTGATGAAAAGAATCTTCGAGAGAATAGTTGGTTAAGTATGTTATACAACCTCAATATCTTAATCAATTCTGAAATACTATTATTCAAAGTATTAAAGATAACCCTGGCTTCGATTGATTTCGGGAAACCACTCTATTTGCTCATTCTAAAAATATCAAGTTGGAATTCATGAATGCTAGTCTGACTAAAGTGTATGATGATTGATACTCTAAGTGGACTATTATAACTGATACCCAATTTTATAATTCGGATCATATATTTGTAGATCTTGCCAAACAAATAACATCTCAAAATACTACTTTGCTATTTGATTATATTCCAATTAATCACGAAGTAGAGGTATTCTTGTGGAAGAAGTGTTATCTTGAAGCGTATGCCAAGAGTCGAATGGTTCTTGAGACTGATGGTAGTCCTGCAAGGAGCAATCCTAAACGAATTATATACCCTTAGGCCACTATACAGAACACAATAGGTCAAACTCTCTTTGCTGTTTTATATGGTTAAGAGAATATGGATAGATTAATCTATTTTTAATTTTATGGCTTAATCAAGACGCCTTTCGATTTATCTAAGGTATACATTTTTGATAATAATTCGGTAAAGAATCTGGCTTTTGATCCAGGATATATTCGAGCTTTTCAACAAGTAGATGGCGGTATTACTTTCTTCAAGGCTGTTGCTGAGTTTGGTTATTAGTATAGTAAGAAGCGGGCTCATACAAATCTGGTAGACAATTATACAAAATCGTATAGGATTCGAGAAGAGCATCGTATCTCTTTAACTATAATAAAAGAGATCTATCAGCAGTGGCAACAGTGGGATCGGTATAATAATAAGGATGATATTAGTCGACCTCACCTCCCTTATTACGTTATCCCTACTAAGGATGTTCTCGATTTCCTCGCTACTCAGATCAACAAATATTGCTTCCTCTTCGAACACATCCTTTTCTACACCAACAGAACATATTCGCTACCAGAAACCATTGTGATGGTAACTACATTCAGAGCCCTTCGATTCAGTTATGGTAGCAACTTACTTCAACAAGAGTTCTTGTTATATAAGGATCGCTGGGAGTATATATGTGATTCGAGATTGATTGTTAAAGAGGGATTAGGGATACAGGATATGATGGAGCGGTACGGCTTAGGGTAATTTTTGCTGAAGTTCAATTAGGCTATTTGTCGTCTTGCATCACCACATAGAAATAATATTCTTGTTGGGAATGCTTTAATACATAAGGAGTATAAGAGAAGGTGGTGTGTAGTTAAGGATCTTCGAGATATCTATGTACGCTTCAATCAGGCGGTGTCGTGGTACGATCGATACAATATGAGTCGTAATAGTATATTATATCATAAGTGGTTGAATTATTTATTCGTTTTGAATCTTAAGCAATTCAATATCGATATCTAAAAAAAAAATACTCAAATCCTATAAACACTCTCCGGAATTATCATTTTTCGCCTTTCAATTGTAAGGAAATCTTTGATTTTGTTATACAAATATGAAATGAATATTTCTAATCGATGGGGTTGTAGCATTTCCTCATTTTGTAATAGGAAACAAAATGCGATATGATAAAGTTAATAAATTAATCGATTTCTTGTTTTTGTGGGGAAATGATAAAGAACGTTGTGATTGAACTCATAAGCTATATCGGATTATCTTACAAAGAACTTTTGAATTAATCAAACAACGACACCCAGGAAACAGAGAAGCAAAGTTTTGGTTAAAAGAGTTTTTGTATTTCGTGCGACTGACACATTAGATCCTCCCTTATCCAATACATTTAAATCTTATTGTATCAATGAAGACGAATTATAATACAAATCTCAAAAGACAAATAATGTAATTCTCATTTGTTTATACTAATTTTAAAAAAGTTGAGCTTTCTTTTAAAGTTTATTTGCAAACCCTTTATAATATTTTATGGTGCGTATTGCGGGTGAAATTTGGGTTTGGTAGAAATCATGCATAGAAAGCTGATGATCTTATCTTAACATATAATAGGCAAGGAATAGATTTATATGAATCAAAGAAATCTTCTCAGTTTTGGGTGGTAGGGAGGTGTAGTATTAAATCGAAGGGCTATATATCAATATAGAAAAGAGGAATACTATCAAAATTAAAGATGATAAAGAATATTCATCAAAAAAGCTTGGATGAATTAGAGGGATTGATGATTGCTCTTAGGGTTCAATATGCTCATTGTAATATTCGAAATGATGAAGGTGATAGTAGTTTTAATAATGATTCTGAATTGGATATTGATGATAATAAAGCAATAACTATATTTGTTCGCAATTATAATGATAATAGGGCTCGAGTTAGCACTGGCAGTGTCTTTACAGCATCAAGTAGTATATCATAGAGTAATATTGAAACCCCCATTTTTGAAATCATCAATGTATTTATAGAAATAAAGTTAAAGTTACTATATTGAGGGAATTAGAATAAAGTAATAATAAAAGGATTTTAATAATAAAATAAGAGATTAAAGATAATATAATATTGATAAGGTTCTAGTAATAAAGTAAGAGGTTATAGAAAAAATTTAAAGAGGTTTTAATAATAAAATAAAACTGCTAAGTTTTTAAAGAACGGTAGTCGGTATAGAGGTTTGTTACGGGAGCTGCCTCTAGGGTCACGTGGAAGTGGCTAGAGATCTCTCGAGGTGGTTGAGACTAAACTTCAAGTAGGAATTCAATAAGGTTGTAACTGGTTGCAATTCTCGTAACTATAGTAATGAAACTAATGATTGTTCTTGAGCACGAAGCTTTACTTTGTAATGAAACCCATTCCTTATATAGGCCTTTATACTGAAGTCAACCGATAAGTCGATTGGCAAATCAATCGATAAGTCGATCGGCTTTTGATTACATAACACTTATCCCGTGATTCCTGTTGTCCTAGCTTGTCCTTTTGTCCTGAAACCTAATCCTCTGGGACATTATTAATCTTAGTGAAGCCTTCTTGCTTACTGTGTTCTATCTTTCCTAGAACCTATTGTCCTGAGAACTATATTCTAGGTTCCTAGGGTATTCTATAACTAATACTATATACATGCCTGAAGCTTTCCTTGAGTGCCCAGTGTCCCCCGGTATACTGCAGCTGAATCACTGAGGCCTATAATACCATTATAGCCTATAAGTCAGTGATTCTACAGCCTATTACTAACCCGTTGTAACAAGGTTGTATAATATTTCGGAAAAGGAAAGCAAAAAGGGGAAATTGAATTTTTAAAAGATATAATATAAAATATGGGTGATTGAAGTATATTAAAAAGGGTGTATAGGGTAAGGGTAAGGGTAAGGGTTAGGGTGATTAAAAATAGATTTGGGAATTTATAAATAAATTAAAGATTTTTATAAAAAAAATAAAAAAATTGAAATTTAAAATTAATAAGAGAATTAAAGTAATAATAATTAGAATTGATATATACAAAAATAGAATTATAAATTAAAAAGTAAAAATATTATAGAAATTAATTATAATAAGAAGATTATGATAAGAGGATTATAATTATAGAATTAGATTTTTATTTATTTATTTATATTAATTAATATTTGTTCTGGATCTCTCTAAGGGTATTTAGACATGCTAAGATAGAAATTATTTAAACAGCATAATCGTTGCAATCGAATTTAGCAATTTAGTATCAGTACTAAAGGCTATTCGCTCCTCTACAAATACGATCTACTTCTTTTTCCAGAAGGGTATGTCTGATCCGGATTATTGTTAGGGTAGAGCTTGATTTGATACAAATCAATGTCAGTCTTATTGTGGAAGAAGGGAATAAAAATTGATATTGATATTGATGTATATTTAAAACAGATAGCGGAGATTAGGGGTACTAAGAAGATTAGAAGAGAAACATATCAGATATATATCTTTATATATGAGATCGATCATATCAACAATAATAATACATAACTCCAAACCTGAACAATTTGAGTCTATTACCTAAACACCTAGAATATATTACTTAAATATCTTATCTAAATAATTTGTATACTGTGAACAATATTATTCATTATCGCTGCAACCCTAGAATTAATAAATAATCCGCTCGAAAATATACCAATAATTAAAGCAACTTGTAACTTCTGTAATAATTATCTTGACAATGGAGGTGCTGACACAACAGAAGAAAAAAAGTATGGTTTTCTCAAATGGTATCGCATCATCTACATATGTACAGGTAATTGTTTAGTTAGATATACGCTTAATCTTGATTGTATATTGTTTTTTTTTTATTTTAAAAATAAAGTATTTGAAGCTGTTGGTATCAACTTGGTTGATAAGTGTAAGTACTTTAGTCTATTATGGTTGTATTCGTTCTTGATCATTATTATCTATGGGAAGCTAGTATTTAATATAGTAGAAGTGCTAGCGCTAGTGTATATGCTAGTGCAATATAGTGCCCTCTTTTGATCACATGATCGATATCCCGACAGAAGCTATATTTGATGTTTGTAATCAATATATATTTGATTGCTTGGATCAATATAAGGTTGAGACAAGCTTTTCTCACCAAAACCATAAGTCCACAAAACCTGACATACAGATCTCTCAATCTAAAAGATCATTTAATTCTGATTCGAAATGTAAAGTCCTGACTCAAAACGATTCAGAGTCCAGTAACATTATCTTGAGTATTGTTTTAATTGATTGGAAGAAAATGCTTAATCAATAAGATATATAACTGCTCTCGTGCTTTACCGTCTTTTAGAAATGGTAGGCGGTTAGTTTGATACGTGCTTCAATAAAAATCAATTGTAGTATATACTCTATATTATAGATTAGATACGTTTTTAGTAAATTTGATATATTATAGCTAGTTAAGTTATATGATTATTGTCGAAATGCGGATAAGTATATACTCTCGATATGCAATCATTAGATTCAATCATCTCGGGTATTTGTTTGATTTTCGGAATGTTATTACAGAACGAAGAACGGTAAATGGATATTATTCACAATGCTATTCATTGTATACAAATTACATAGCGACGGAACTCTCCTTTTAACTTGATATCCTGAAATTAAATGAGTTTAAAATCTGAAGCTTACTAATAAGGGTCTCAAGATGAGCACGGGGCAGCGGGATGTTTAGTGATCGCAACTCGAGTACGGTTAGAGTTAGCTCTTCTCATTAAGCTTTTCTGCATAATAACCTTAAATACCTTAAGTACAAGAGTAATTAGAATTAGAGTTGAGAAACCTTGATCATCGCACAGTCATTCTTTTTATAGGTGTTTGTAGTCAGCTAACCTCATTAAATTAAAAAATCTCGTACACTCAAAACCCTTCAAAAGTATAAACTACTATCTAAGTAAGTGTATTCGAGAATATTGCTCAGTTTGTCTGGAGTTGATAGGTAATGAAAGTTAAATCGATGAAGATTATAGGACGATCTGTTTATCACAAATATGTTCAAGGATCTTACTTGATTATTAAATGTTTGCGGAGATCAATTGATATGAATACGTGATTTCGAATGTACTTTATTATAACTAGATATGCAAACAGTTCTATCGCTAAGAAATCTGGAGTACTCCTTTAATAGGCTAAGATTTATGGGCTGGAATATGCATTGGAGTTTTGAATAGCGAAATGAGTGATATAGCCAAGCATTCTGGGGACAACTTATTCATTCATCAAGACTTTAAGAATCCAAGTATATTGTTTGTAGTGAACAGAGTGATTATTCGCCAAGAGCATAGCCTTTGGGTATCCTTTTTTCTCGTGTCGAGATAATGCTTTACGGAATGGAGATATTGGAGGGCAGAATGTCCGATTCTTGATGGGATTCTAGACAATATAGTTAGATAGATCAATAACATATAAGAACATGGAAAGTCTCGAGGTTTTCGAATATTATCTACTCATCTATTCATTTACTCATTCACTTATTCACTTATTCACTCATTCACTTATTCACTCATTTACTCATTCTCTCATTTACTCATTTATTCATTTACTCATTCATTTATCCATTTATCCATTCGTTTTCACAATATAGTTTATAGTCAAGTATATTAATCACTATGGTTTCAGTCAAGGCTCTCGCTATCCTCTTATTCTTTGTTATTGCAGTTGATGCCGCAGGGGTTATTGGCAAAGCTGAAGGTTTCGTTGCTGCAGCTATTGGTGGTGGAATTGCTGCTGTTGTATCTCCAAAAGATCTCAACGAACTTGTCAACTGGCTCTCCGATGGTGTTGTCCGTACTATTGTTCTTGACAAAACCTGGGATTTCACAGGTAGTATGAAATCAAAAACCGAAAAGGGTTGCATACCCCTGTCCAACACATGCACCAATGGTGCTGGTCAGGATTTAGTCGATATCAATGGCTGGTGTGAACAGGCTGCAAATGCCAATCAAGCTCTTGCCAAGCCAACTATTATTTATGATGTCGCCGGTATTCCTCCAAATGCTATCAAGCTCGGTTCTAACAAATCCATTGTTGGAGTTGGATCTGCTGGAAAGATTAAGGGTAGAGGTTTCTACATTGCAGGTGCTAAGAATATCATTATCCAGAACGTTGAGTTTGTTGAGATGAACCCCAAGTATATTTGGGGTGGAGATGCTATCTCCGTTGATGGCACAGATCTTTTGTGGATCGATCACGTCAAGATCTCCAGAATTGGTCGTCAATTCATTACTATGGGTCCAGGTGCTTCCAACCGTGTCTCCATTACCAACTCTGAGTTCGATGGTTTTACTCTTTGGTCTGCTAAGTGCAACAATCACCATTACTGGACATTGTACTTCACTGGATCCCAAGATTCTGTTACTTTCAAAGGCAACTATATCCACAATACAAGTGGTCGTGGACCCAAGGTTGGAGGTTTGCATTCATCAGTCAAGTTAAATGTCTTTCTTTAAGCTGCTAATAACTATTGGTTAGATATTGCAGGAAATGTATTTCAAATTGGTGAAGGAGCAAAAGTACTTGCTGAGGGCAATATTTTCGAGAAAGCAAATACATTTGTTATTTTCGATATTCTTAGCAACCCTTTTTGGTCTTCAAGCAGTGGTGTTGTAGGATGTGCTTCGGCCTTTGGTTGTAACTGTCAAGCTAATAGCCTTGTGTCATCTGGATCTTTTGCTGGTTCAAACATTGATGTTTTGATAGCTGCTAAGGGAATGTTTCTTGCTTCTGTTGCTGATGTTGGAACTACTAAGGCTAATGTTCTTAAGAATGCTGGTGTTGGAAAGATTTAAGTGATAAGTTGGAGAGGGATAGAAAGAAGAAATGATAGAAGGAGGGGTAGCAAGGGTAACAAAAGGGTTAACGAAAAGAAAGAGTATGATGGAAATAATCTATCTCTTATACCGAACTAGTGGTTCCGTGAACCACCATTTTTCCGGCGGGGGAATCAGTCCCCACTAATTTGGGTTGTCGTAGAACATCATTTCATGGAGTTAGTATTATTATAGAGTTATTTAATATCTTTTTTTTCCTTCAAACATTCAAACAACATTTATGGTAGCTTCGAGTTAGGAATTCGAATCTTTAATTAGAATTGTGTGACGAACCGGCCACCAGTGGGTGTACGGACTGACGGGACACTGCAAAAGTTGATTTGTGAATATCTCTTAATATATAAAATCCTATATCTTAAGAATTTAATAATTGTTTATTAGAAATGAAACAATTAGAATGTGAATTTTAATATCAAACAATTGAAGAATGAATTTGTTAAGAATTTCAAAAGTTGGGGAAGTGTCCCGTCAATCCATGCACCCATTGGTGGGCCTTAATGCTTGATTAATCATCCTTTTACCCCACCAGGTAGAATAAAACATCCTCGCTTGTCTTTTGATCCACTCACCTGGATAGGACTCATAAAAGCGCTTTCAGGTCCTCTCTTTATATAGTAGTTTATTACTCTTTAGTATTAAGAATTGATCTATCTTACTTCTATGCTGGGAACATACTGTTATTACTATCCCTGAAGCTCGCTTCTTTATTATAGGCTATACAGTTCCAAAAGGAATAATTCAAGATCTTGAAGAAGAAAATTAAATAATATGATTTTATATTAGCGTGGTTTAAAACGAGTGTATCACTTATTGTGTATACAAAATTCATTTGTGTATGATTATAGACTACATACTTATTTATATACTTAGGTCTCAGTGATATATAATATTGTAATTCAATCAAGTTTTTTAAGATAATTATAATTAATACCAAAACAAAACCAATAGGTTTGTCAACTACTTAAATCAAAAATATATTTTAGTGTATAAATGATATTTAAACTTTGCTACCAAAAATTGACAATTCACTTTATAGTGATTCACTTTATAGTGATTCACTTTATAGTGCCTTCTCGCTAAATATAAAGATATTCTCATATCTTTGTTGTAGTTATAGCGAGCTAGCTAGTTAATGAAGAAATTTCCATAGTATATCAATTGTGAAGAACTGTTATAAAAGGATTCAATTCTACCTTAGAATCTAAGACTAAAGAAGGAAGAAAAGAACAAGAAGAGAACTGTAAGAGCTCCGGAGTATATATACCAATGAGTCACGTGCTAGGCTAAGGTTCTAGAAGCTAGATGATTAAGGGACCCGAAAGGGACCGAATCGTCACATTAACTTATTGAAACATTATTTTGAATAGCAAATCGAAGATAGTATGTATAAACTCGTAGAATCTGGAAAAAATCTCAATTCAATTAACTAAATGCTAGTACTACAAAAGTTTTTAGGGTTACAAAGACTGAACAATCTATAAGCCTAATACTAATAGAGATATGAAAATAAAACAAAAGATTAAATGGCCACCTAGTATATATGTTTAATAACAGGCCTATATTGAAATATATTTTTAATTAATCCTTTTCTAATTACTATATCGAAAAGTAGATACTTTAAAGCTCTCTAGTTGTAGATCAAATCACCAGTATTTCTATCATAATTACAGCATTTGTTATATATATAGGAAAGCTAGCAAAATATTAATATTATTTTCTATTAGATAGAAACGATTTCTTACATTAATAAATCCACCCTTAGTATGAGTATAGAATTGATTATTTCCAATCATATACATACAATCATAATCAATATGGAGAAAACCAAAAGAAAGTTTAGCACTGACTTTTCCGACAATTCCAGTAGGATTCTTAACACCATATCCCTTGTTATAGCAGATAGCAGCAGGGTATTTCCTGTAATCTGGGTTTCTAGCCCACATATCGCGAATGATTGCTTGAGAAAATTCCTCACGGGCCTGGAAAATATTATTAGTATTATTTCATATATCAAAAGCTCTTTGAGGATACTATATTTATAGAGCAACTTACTTGATTCCACTCTCCAAGGTTTTTAATAGTATCGCCACCATGCTCAATAGCCATCTCGGTCAAAAGCTGAATACCCTTTATAGTAGCCATTCCAATCACTTTTATCAGTGCTCCAACACGCTTCTGAAGAGCTTGTGTGGGTTCATCATCCACCTGTGCAACCAATGTTCCGGAGGCATCAAATTTTCCACTAAAATGGAATTCGCTAGAATCAGGAATAATACTATTAAAAGCAATGGAAATTGGGGCATTGGCTGAAATTGTAACTACTTCTGAAAGAGTGGCAGATTGTATAATAGCTGTGCAAACAAGAAGAGTAATAACTGAGAACTTTATTTTGATAGTAATAAGAAAGTAATTTTTCTTTAAAAAAAGTGAATGAATTCGAAAACGAATGATAAATGAATGTATTTGATTTGTTTATAGAGTGAGTATAAACGAATATATTGATAATATGATAATCGAATTTGAGGGAATAATAATAAAGGTTTATATACTCTTCAATTCTCATATAAATTTCATTATCTCATCTCTCTAGCTTACCTTATTTGTTTATCTTGAACGCTAAGATTAAAATAGAGTTTCTTCTTATTTTCTTCATTCTATCACCTTAAAGAATCCAAAAAACTTTAATTATATGGCAAAATAGTATCTTCTCCTTCTTAGCAATGAAATTCAGATAAGAAAGAGATTGGCCTGTATCTTGGCGATAATGCTTGCGAATTTTTGTGATGAATTTCCACAGAAGAGTGAAGAGTTATTTTTATTGCGAAAGTGGTTTCACAATAGCTCGATAGCCTAATGGCCCGTGCCTTTTCATCTCATCCATCTCGTGATTCTTTATAGGAAAGATAGTATTGAACCAAATTAAGAGAAAATTCAACTTAGTTAGAATTTCGACAATTATATAGAATATCTCTTTTCTGGACAAGTTTGATAATATTGTATAGTTTTTTTATTTACAATTCTTCACTAGCACCTTGGATTTTGGCAGTGTTTGCCGGTTCACTACGCCTAAAGCGTTTGATGAGTGGTGATCTGATCTAGTCTAATCAAGCTTAAATTATAAGCCACCACTAAAACAAATAGCTAGAATGAAGCCGCACTATTCCCATTACACTAACCTCAAAATATAATCCATCTAGATACGAAACTAATTATAAAGAACTTCAAATATTTGGTAAGGCTTTGATATCTTATAATACAATACCTAAATATAATAGAATTTATTCATCCATTTGAAATCCAAATTGTAAAATATTATCTTGTATATAATCTTATCAGAAATAGACAGTAAGTTACACATAAGAAGTGATATATTGAAATATATATATCAGATCTATATATCCAGGAAGTTCAAAAAAGGAGTTTTATAGTGGTATACACATACCACACACATACTACACATGTGATTTCCAACATCCCCCCTATAATAGGAATCTACTATCTAAATCATATAAACTCTATATATATACATATTTGTAAAGAGCTTTATTAACTCCTGCAACAATACCAACACTTCAGTATTGCCTGTGGTGTTTACATCTCCAGTGAAGTTCGATAACCCTACGATCTAATATCGTATCGCAGTACAAGAGTATTCTTTTATCTGAATCCTATTCTCCTTGCCCATATTAGGTGAAATCCAATCCACTATAAAGAGATATAATAGTACGAATTCGATCTGTTTTCGTGAAATCCCCTTTGTGTATACACTAATGAGTTGCTTCGGATTCGTTATCTTCGGATCGTAGGGTTACCTTTTTAATATAATAAACGACCCAAATCCAATCTCATATGAACAGACCTCCAGCTTATCTGTTACCCCACATGGTTTTCTTAAAATGGTCAATTTGGTCAATTTGGTCAATTCATAATAAATTGACCAATTCGATCAATTTGGATAATTTTTGATAAATTCGACAGATCTGGTGAATATAGTGAATCTGATGAACCTGATGAAATTGTTGAAATAGGTGTATTTGGTGATTTTTATCAATTTGGTCAATTTGGTCAATTTGATCAATTTGGTCAATTTGGTCAATTCATAATAAATTGATCAATTCGACCAATTTGAACAATTTTTGATAAATTCAACAGATCTGGTGAATATAGTGAATCTGATAAACCTGATGAAATTATTGAAATAGATGTATTTGGTGATTTTTATCAATTTGGTCAATTTGGTCAATTTGATCAATTTAATCAATTTGAGTTAAATCAATCAAATCGACCAAGATGACTAATTTAACCAAATGTAATTATTGACTCTCTTTGATATATTCGTGTTTAGTATTCCAGATTCAATCCTAAACCTTTTCTATAAGTTATAAAGCCAGGGTATGTGAGCTGTTTTGTAAGAATATCGGCTGTCTGTTCAGTTCCTGGAATCCATACGATATGTAGTCTTTTGATGTTAATCATGTCTTTTCGAATGTAGTGCTATCGAATATCGATGTGCTTTGCCTTACTATGGAACTTATTCTTTTGTATTCAATCAATTTCACTAGTGTTGTTACAGTATAGAATTGGAATAAAAAACCTTATTAACTTCTGTGACAATGTCAATATTCCAGAATTGCCTATGGTATCTACATCTCTAGTGGAGTTCGACAGCTTTATGATTTAATATCGTATCGTAGTACAAAAGTACTCTTTATCTGAATCCTGTTTTCCCTGCCCATATCAGGTTGGATCCAATCCATCTAGCAATACAAATTCAATCTGTTTTTGTAAAATCCTTTTCATATGTATACCAACGGATTGCTTCGGATTCGTTACCCTTCGATTGTAGGGTCACCTTTTTAGTATGGTAAACCACTTAAATCTTATTGTATGTAAACAGACCTCCAGTTTATCTGTTACTCTATATAATCTTCTCATTTTGGTCAATTTGGTTAATTTGATCAATTTGCTGTGATAGTGAATTGATCAATTCAATCAATTCGAACGATTTTTGATAAACTTGATGGATGTAATAAATTTGATAAAGCTGATGAATCTGATAAGATTGTTGGAATTAATAAAATCGGCGGGTTTTGCTGAATTAATCAATTAGTCAATTTGGTCAATTTGGTGAATTTGATCAATTTGATCAATTTAATCAGTTCCAACCGAATTAACCAAATCGACCAAAAAGGTTGATTTGACCGAATGTATTGCCAGCACCTATTAACTCTCTTTGATATATATATATTTAGCATTCCAGATCCAATCCTAGGCCTTTTCTATAAGTTATAAAGCTAGGGTAGGTAAGCTGTTTTGTAAGGATATCGGCTGTCTGCTCAGCTCCTGGAATCCATACTACATATAGCCTTTTGGTGTCGATCATATCTTTTCGAATGTAGTGCTATCGAATATCAATATGTTTTGTTTTGCTGTAAAACTTATTCTCTTATATCCAATTAATTTCATTAGCATTATTATAATATAGAGTTAGGATAAAGAGCTCTTTCTCAAAGTGTTCTTCTAAATCTTTTATTAGCTTTTCCATTTAGGCAATCTCTTTTGCTCCTTTATTGACTACTATAATCTCAGCTTCCATTATACAGAGAGATGTCGATTTCTGTTTCGTTGAAGACCATATTATAGCTCCTTTATATCTGATAAGAGCTACTCCTTGAACAGATTTCCTGTCGGCTACAGATCCCCAAGTCGAATCTGTATAAGCTCGATATTCGTATGCAAGTATGTTTAATCGATTTGAATAGACTATACCCACTGAGTATATGCCAGCAAGATATTGAAGCAAGTGTTTTATAAGCACTAGATGACTTTCCCCTAGTGTATATATAATATGAGCAAGTTGACCAATAACATATACTATATCAGATTGAATGTAGTTCGAGAGATAAATAGTATTACCAACAATCTGAAGATATAGTATTGTATTGTTTTAACAAAGAAATTCATTTTCGTTTGCAATTTTGTATAACTATACCAAAAGATAAGAGCAAATCTTTCGTATTAGTAAGGTCGATCCCAAATCTTTGTAAGATCTTTTTTGTATAATTCGATTGGTATATCTTAAATAATCGATTTCGTCAATGTTGTTCTATTTGAATGCCTAGGAATATATTGGTTTCGCTTAAGTCTTTGCATTTCCATCGACTTCCGATTGTCTTTTTCATCGAATTTATATTGATGTGATTTCCTATTATCAGCAGATTATCTACATATAGTAGGATATACACTCCGTTTCCTATAAAGAGATTCGGATCTGCTATCGATTCTTCAAGTCCAATCTCTTTAAAGAATTTTCGAACTATAGTTCACCAAACTCTTGGCACTTGTTTTAGACTATAAAATGACTTTTTCAGTTTGAGGTATGGTTTGCTTTTGAGTTTGATTTCAAAGAAGATTTCTTCGAAAAATTCTGATACTTTCATAAGGATTTCTATATCCGTTAGCTTATTATTCAAGAAAGTAATATCAATATCCATATTATTGATCTCTAAATCTTCTGCTACAGCTTTTTGCTAGTAAAGTGTACAATATCGAGTATCTTATTATACTAATGAAAGTCTCTTAGTAGTCTATTTATATTCTTAAAGATACCCTTTGATTATTAATTTTACTTTTCTCCTAACCAACTTGCTAAAGCAATCTAATTTATTTCTCAGAATGTATCTGTTATTTAATAGCTTTCGGCCTACAGGTATAGCTTCATTTATGATTTCGAAGATATTATTATTCTTAAGATTCTGTAATTCATTTCTGATTACTTCCATTTATGTTTGGGCATCCCCTTGTATAGTGTTTTCAAGCTCTATTGATTCCTCAAATATTGAATTATAGTTATTAACTGAAAGATCTTAGAGTATGCGAAAATAATATACAATATAACTATATACTGAATAATCTAATTATTAAAATCTTTCTCAGCTGTTTCTTACAACTTTCATTCAGAGCATCTCGGATTAGAATAGTTATCGGAATAGGCCTAGCTCTTGGAATCTCTATAACTATTGTACTCTTTGTTTTGAAGATAGAAATACTTGCACATTTTGTGCTGGATATCCAATTCCCTATAGTTGTTGCTACTATAACATTCGCGAAAAATAGATTCAAGTTTCCTCTCACTTATTTTGGATTTGAACTTCCTTTTACTTATTGGTATATATATTTTCTTATACATCTTCTTGTATTATTAATTGTACCCTTCTTTTGTAGCTTTTTGCTTATTATATGAATGAGGTTTTCTTTTCCTCTTTATCCCGAGCGATTCTGGAATACTCTTTTTCTTTGAATTCTTTAAATAGATATCTGTATTTATTGAAATCAGTATCTGCTATTTTAGTAATAGTTTTGATATAAAGATTGAAAAGACAATAGATATTATTTCCATCCATTCCAATTATAATATATTCTCCTTTGAATACTCTAAACTCGAATTTCTTAGTCATCAGGCCTGGTTACTGAGGGTTCCTGGCCTATACTTTATAACCAAATATCCTAAGCTTCTTAAAATCAGACTGTCTGCTGTATATAGCCTTATATAGTATTATCGATATAAAAAGCATTCCTATCTTTTCAAAAGGTAATACTTTGATAGATGATTTGTTCTTCAAATACACAATATATTTAACAATAAGTTTCTATATACTAAGCTTAATATCTGATTCACTTAATAACAATCTCGCTATAGCACTAATATTTTGAATCTTCTTTTCAACTATTCCATTCATAGAGTGCTTTCCAGGGGGTGAGGGTTCGAATATCAATCCTCTCTTTCCAATCTCTATTTGAAAGGATATCTCAAATTCACCTTTCCCGTTGTCTGCTCTAATAATAGCAACCTTGCAATTGAATTCTTTCTCAATCTGATTGATGAGATCCATCAATATAGGTACAATAGTCTCTGTAGATTTATCTTTTGTAAAATCTAAGCCAAGTTCTTGTTGTTGTATCATTAATAACTGCAATAAAGTATTTGTTTCCATTTTCAAAAGATTCTTAAATCCCTGATATATACACATACAACAAATTATCAAATAAGAGCAATCAAGCAATAGAGGTTATTAAAGCAAAAGGAGCCGAAATCTCGCTAAATTGGGTTCCTGGCCATACCTCAGTTGAAGGAAATGAGCTAGCAGATAAGCTAGTCAAGGAAGCAACCACAATACAATCCATCTCGAACGAAACAAGCTTTGGACTATTAGGTATGATTGTTAAGGAATATGCTTCAGATCAATAGCTTGATACTCTCAATCAATACAACTCAGATCAAACCAATCTCTATCAATTTACTCGAAGCTATTTCCTTGGAAAATAGGCTCGAAAATCAAGCTACCAAGCGGAACCAATCGAAACAATGCTAGCACATTCTTTCAACTCAAATTAGGTTATGGATATATCAAATCCTATTTACATCGCTTCAAACTTTCCAATAACAAATGTATATGTAATAATATCGAGGCATCACAACATCTCCTTATTAGCTGCTCTATATATAAAGCTGAAAGAAAAGAATCTTTAAGGAAATACCTTTATCCAAAATCACTATACAATTCCTACTTCATATCAAAATTGGTATCGAGTTAGCCATCAAATTCATCAACATCACCAAAATAGCTACAAGGGCATAGCATCTGGCTAGAGCTCTGATACAAAACGAAACAGGAGAAAGAGAGGTAGTAGAAGAAGAAGAAGATGCAATAATAGAGGGAGAAAGAGTTATTGCAGAAATGGAAGGAATAGTAGTTGAAGAAGAAGAAGAAGAAGGGAGGAGTCTCTTGCTAATTTCTTGAGTGTTATACTTCCCTTTCCTTATTATATGCAATGTGTATAATGAGCGGGCACTGTTCCCCAGTATTTGTTTTCACTTCCCTAATAAGATCATAACCAATATTGTAAATCAAAAAGTTACCTGTTGGGCCCATCGGGCCTAGCCGTTCTATATAGTCTTAGAACTGAAGGTGGATGTAAATTCAATTAATCAATCAATCAATCAATCAATATCTAAGGGGAGAAAGGTTCAGATTATAGAAAAAAGAAAAAGGAATAAAGTTTTAGTAATCAGGTTGAGTATTATAATTATAATAATTGTAATAGTTATATGAGTTAAGATAGAGACAAATATAAAGGTTATTAGAAGATTGGGTGGAAGAGGTCTCTATATTGACTATATAGTTATATGTGTAAGTATATTGATCTCCTGTAGTATTATATAAGGGATCAATATGCTTGTTTATGGTTCGTTTAATCTAGTCTGTTTAGGTAATCGTATTACTAATCACCATACGTGCTTAGTACTGGTAACTTCTATTTCTTTTAACAAAGGTGAAGTTATTTATAATAATAAATGGTTAGAGTCCAGAAAATAATTTCTAATGATTGATCAAATAGATACTTCATTATTCTTAAGGAGAATTGCTAAATATTTAGAAGAAAGAATTTATATAAAGTTAATAAAGAAAAAAAGATTAATGTAATAAAAAAGAGAAAGAAAAAAAAGAGAAAGAAGTTATAAAAAGGATAATTAGGAATATTATTTTGAAAATAAAGAAATATATTTATTAATTATAATAAAGGTAGAATTATAGGAAATAAATATATAGAATAATTTTATATTAAGTGATATAAATTATATATAGAATAAGAACTAAAAGTAAGGGTAAGAGTTATTGAGAATATTATAGTAAATAGGAAAATACAGATTAGAAGTATTAGGAATAAAAGGAACAATAAACAATAAGGGTAAGGATTAGGGTTATGAAGAATAGATTAGGGTTAAATGGAAATTTAAAGATTGAAAAATATAGGGAAATCGAAAGATTGTAGAAATTGATTATATTTAATAAAATATATAAAGAATAATATTAATAAGAAGGATTAAAGGATTAATGAAATTAGAAATATAAAATAAAAAAATAAATATTATTGAAATAAAATTAATAAAATAGAATTAAGAGTTTATAGGGTTATTATTTAATGAATTATAAAACAAGAAAGTTATTAAAATTAGATAATATTGAAAAAAGAGAAATAAGAAAAAGTAATGATAATATTAATTGAAGGTTTATAAAAATTGGGATAATAAATATAAAAGTAAAATAATAGAATAAGATTAGAAAGATTTATTGATTAAAGGAAATAAAAGATTTATAAAGAAATAAAAATTGGAAATTAAGATTAGTAATTTATATAAGGATTAGGGTGTATTAAATTAAAAAAAATAAATAATAAGTTAAGATAAAAAATATGAAGTAGAATTTTAAATAATATAATATAGAAGTTGTAAATTATTGATTAAAGATTAGACATTATTATTAAATTGAATAATTAGAGGGGGTAATTGAAATATTAAATTATAAAGAATTTAAAAGATTAAATGATATATATAATATTAAAAAAGAATTGGTTTTAAAAAGAATTTGAGAGTATATATAAATAAAGAAAATAAAAATTGAAATTAAGATCGTAATTTAAAAAATAAATTAGAATTATTATTGAATAAGCGGATTAGGGATATAATTGAAGTATAGAAAATAAAAATAATTTAAAGTAATAAATATTAAAATAGAAATTTGAAATAATTAAAAGAAGAAAAAAGATTTTAAAAATTAATAAGAATTAAATAAATTAGTAAATTAAAGAATTAGGGTTAGAATTGAATTAGGGATTAGGGTTAGAATTGAATTAAAGGGTTAGAATTATTTATATTTTAAAAAGTGAAGGTTATTAATTTATAAAAAGATTAGGGTTATAATTGAATTAATGGATTAGGGTTATTAATTTTTTTTAGGATTTGAATTAAACTTAGTTACAGGATTGAATTATTATTTAAATATATAATTAAAAATATTAATTTATAAAAGGATTAGGGTTATTGATTTATTAAGGGATTCGGATTATAATTTAATAAAATTAAGATTATAGAGTTGTTTTAAGAATAAAATTAAAGAATAATAAAATTAGAAAAGAAATAAAATTAGAAAAGAAATAAAATTAGAAATAGAAAGAAATAAAATTAGAAAAGAAATAAAATTAGAAAAGAAATAAAATTAGAAAAGAAATAAAATTAGAAAAGAAATAAAATTAGAAAAAAGATTAAATTATATAATTAGGATTATTGTAATAAAAATATAGAAAGATTTAAAAAGGATTAAAAGTTTTTAAAGAGAATAATAATATAAGATAATTAGAATTAAAATATAAAATTGAAATGATTGAAAAAGAAAATAAAGATTTTAAAGGATAAGATAAAATTAAGAGAGTTAATATATTAAAGATTAGAATTATTATTTGATAAAGGATTAGATTATTAATGATTAAAGGATTAGGGTTTATTAATTGATTAAAGGATTAGGGTTATTAATTTATTAAAAGATTAGGGATATTAATTATTAAGGATTAGGATTATTATTTAAATATATAGTTAGGAATATTAATATAATAAAAAAATAATTTTTTAAATTATAAGATTGAAATAATAAATTAGAAAGAATATTTAAGGATGAAATAAAATTATATAATATTGTTTAGGATATAAGATTTGAAATAATTAAAAGATAAAGGGTTAGAGGATTTAGAAAATAAATATATTAAAGGGATTGAAATAAAAAGGATTTTAGGAATAATTTAAGGGATATAAATATTAAATAATAAATAAAGAAATAAGATAATAGAGTAAGATTATTAAGATTTATTAATTAAAAAATTAAAAAATATAAAAAGGAAATGAAAAATAGAAATAGGATTAATAATTTATAAAAAGGATAGAATTATTATTAAATTAAAATATTAAAAAAATTAAATAAAAAAGAAAGAATAATAAAATAAGCTAATAAATATTAGAATAAAATTTGAAATGAATGAAAATGAATATAAAGATTTTTTAGAGTTAATAAAGAATTGAATAAATTAAATAATTTTAAAGGATTAGGGGTATTATTAAATTAAGGGATTAGGGATATTATTAAATTAAAAGATTAGGGTTATTGAATTAGAAAGAATAAATAATAATTCAAGGTAATTAATATTGAAATATATGTTTAAATAATATAGAAATTATAAAAAAGTTTAATTTAAAGATTAGGGTATATTATTGAATTATAATGATTAGAGGATTTGAAATATTAAATTATAAAGAAATTTTGAAAGATTAAATAATATATATAATATTGAGTTAGGATTAGATTTAAAAAGAATTTTTTTAAGGATTATAAATAAGAAGAGAAAATAAAAAAGAGATTAAGATTAGTAAATTAAAAAAAGAATTCGAATTATTATTGAATTGAGGGATATGAAATTAAAGAATTATAGAAATAAATAATAATTTAAAATAATAAATAATATTTTTAATATTAATTGGAATAATGAAAAAGAGAAAAAAAGATTTTTTAGGGTTAATTAAAGAATTAAATAAGTTATTAAATTAAGGGATTAGGGTTATTGAATTAGGGGTTAGAGTTATTGTTGAATTGAGGGATTAGGGTTATTGAATTAAGAGATAAGGTTATTGAATAAGGGTTAGGGTTATTGTTTGAATTGAGGGATTAGGGTTATTGAATTGAGGATAGGGTCTTATATACTATTGTGTTAAGTATTTGAAATAAAAAAGATAAAGTGATATATAATATATAGTATTATGTTAAGTGATTGAAATAAAGAAGGATTAAAGGATTATAATTTGAGATTATTTTAAATTAAGGATTAAAGTTATTAATAAATGAAGAGATTAGAGTTATTTTGAATTAAAAGATTAAGGTTATTATGGAATTAAGGGATTAGAGTTTAAATTTTTTTTAAGGAATTAGGGTTATTATAAAAGAATTAATAAAAAAAAAAAAAGGATTTAGAATTATTATTAAATTTTAGAAATTGAAATTATTATAAAAAGAAAAAAAGAAGATTATTAATTAAAATAGAATTGAATATATTATAAAAAATAAAAAATAAAAGGAGAATTAATAAAAAAAATAAAAAGAAAGATTTTAGGAAATTTTTAAAAAAGGGATTAGGGTTATTATTAAAGAAAGGATTAGGATTATTATTGATAAAATGGTTAAGATTATTAATTAATTAAAAAGTTAAGATTAGAATTAGAATTAATTTATAAGAAAATATTTATAAAAAAAAATATGAAGTAAAAAAATAATTAGAATTAAAATTGGAATGGAAATTAAAAGATTAGAATTATAAATTAATTGAAAAATTGAATAAAGAATTAAAATAGGAAATTAATTGAAGGGTTAGGGATATAAATTAATTGAAGGGTTAGGGATAGAAATGAATTAAAAGGATTAAGGATAGAAATGAATTAAAGGGGTTAGGGTTATGAATGAATTAAAGGATTAGAGTTATAGATTTATTAATTTTTTTTTTATTATTTATTTTAATTACATCCAGGGGGCAAGCTTGTAGGGGCTCGCCACGACCTCCCAGGGGGTACTAGGGATGGACTATGCTAGCGGGGGTGCCGGCATAGCCACGCGTTCCGTTCTTCTACGGGCTGTGATGCAGGCTGGGGGAGAAGCGGCCAGGAGCGCTGTGCGCGCTCCTGCCGCTTGTCTCCCGCTTGCAATGTCGGTGCTGTTCAACCCACTTCATGCTGGGTAGCTCAGGTTTGCGGCTGGCCAGAGGGCCCTATATTGTCCGTTTTTGTTTGGTGCAGTTTGTACACGGCGGTGGAGGGGGGAAAGCGGCTCCAGAGGGGGTGCAGCCCCGGTTGGCAATGTGAAAGTGGGAGATCAGAGGATCTCCGGAGAGACTGGAGCGTGGTTGCTCGAAGTGATGGTGATCGCTAGGAAGATTGCGAAGGTCTGTTGGGGTCTTCAGAAGAAGAGAGAGATAGTCGATTGCACTCTTTGTGTCTCGCGGGATTAAGCCGGGTTTGTTCGGCCAGTTGTTGAATTGGGTGCGAGAGTGTCGGCAGAGCACCAGGTGCTCAGGCTCTTTGCTGTATCCGCAGGAGCATTCTGAGGTGGCGTTGTCGTGCTGAAAGCGTCGGTGGTAGGACGCAAAGTCCCCGTGTCCGGTTCTGAGCGCCACCAGTCGCTGAAGAATAGGGCGGGGGAGGGCAAGTTCCTCAGGTTCCTTGACTTGATAGCTGAGGTGCCAGCGACGGTATCGGCCGGCGAGGGTAACCTCATTTCGCTTCCACCATCTCTGTTCTGCCCCTCGTCTGAGGGTTCTGGCTGTTGAGCTTATCCCACTGATAGTGGGGAGCGATGAGTTTGTCGTTTTCGATGCGACCGCTGCGAGCGCCCAGATCGGCGAGCCGATCGGCCTTCTCGTTTCCAAGGATTCCAGTATGTCCAGGCGACCATCGGATCGCCACTTGCCTGTTCTCATAATCTCATGACAACGCAGAAACGCCTATTGGGATGAGTCGGAGGCGTTGCCCCTAATACACCAGATGACTGAGGTGCTGTCGATACACATAGTGATCTGCCCAGCCGGCTCCAGTCGGACAGCGCGCTCCAAAACCTTTTAAAGCGTCCATTACCTCGGCGTCGAAAACGTGCAAGAGCGGGTTGATCACCCCATTGACCGAATGCTGCTAGAAATTGTCCCTGGTAGATCGCATAGCCGTAGCCGACTATCTTTTGCTCTCGGTGGTACTGTTCAGTGTTGTCCGAGAAGACTGTGATATGGCTGTCAGGCAGACGGTTCCACCATTGTGTGAATTCAAACGCGGCTGCTTCTTTCTTCACGCCTCCTGTGGGGTCGTTGCGGCTCCCTGCGGAGAAGTGCGGCGGGGAGAGTATTGGTCTCGGTGCTTTCGGGATCAATCCGGCTAGTCTGCGGAGGTTGGTGTTGTTCATCTTGCGTTGAGTGCTCGCGTTAGGCGAATTGCCAGTGGGTGGTTTTCGTCCACCTTGCAAAGTCGGAGCGCGAATCTTATTCGTGCCTATTCGAGTGCTAGCTTGCCGGGCGGTAGTCCAGAGTCTCTCAGGATCGCAATGGTCGGAGTCGTGCGCCAAGCGGGTAGAACTCCTCTTGCTGCTAGGACGATCGCTCGATCGACCTTGTGATGTGACTGCCCAGCCTTGTGCTTACCATTGTGCCACGGGCGGCTCCCCCCGCCCGGTTTGGCTTCGTTCGGCCTGTGTACCATACCTCGGATCCATAGAGGGCAGTGGGGAGGACGCAGGTGATCACCGCCTTGCGTAGCACCACAGCTGGCGGGCCCGTGATGTGTCTGTGCGAGCCCTTTGATGTACCTCGCGACCTTGCGGGCCTTTTGCTTCTCGTTCTGCTACATGTCTTTTGAAGAAAAGCTTCGATCAAACCAGACTTTCAGTCAGTGTAGGGCTGGTTGAACAGTTTTGTTGCCTGTCTTGCTGATTGGGCGGATCGTTATCTCATCGTTCACCTCCAGGTGGCAGGGTATACACCTCTCTCCTCCGGGAGAGGTGTATCATCTCTAGCTTTTCCGGTGTAAATACTATGCGGTTTCGTTCACCCCACTAGAAAATCTAACGGAGATCGCATTTGAGGAAACCAACATTCTTGCGAACGTTCTTGGATGTGTGGTAGATGCAGATATTGTCAGTATACCCAAAGTGCAGTTTAATATCTTAATTCAAAAGCTCAGTAAGGTATAAAATGTATAGTATAAGTGAGAATGGGGAGTCTACAAAATGCCGTACTTGATATGGCTATATTCTGTAATTGCGTTTTTAGCCGAACTCTTACTAAACAATCGCTCAAAAAGGCTTGAAACTAATTGTAGGAGGGAGCGGGGCCATTCTTGCTGGTGTATGCATTCCAGTAGCCTGTTCGGCAGGAGTGTGTCGAATACGCTTTGTACATCCAGTATAACCATCATGACTTCTTGTTTGCAGGCAAAGGACTTCTTCAATATTGTGTACAAACAAAGTGACTAGATCTATTGCTGTTTGCTTAAGGAGCGCTTTATTGTGCTAGAAAGCTGAGTATGCCTGCTATCATCGCGGTCCATGAGATGCATCGAGCGATTATGTATTCCAGACCCTTTGAGATATATAAGAGTAGGGTTATCGGTCGTCAGGATCATATTGATGATTTGTTTTTCTTTCTGATCTTAGGGATCATTATTATCTTTGCCCATCTCCATCTATCTGGGAAATAGCTAAATTGCAGGCATCTATTGAAGATCCTAGCGATCACTAGTCCAATGAAATCCCAACAAACCTTCAAAAGGTGAACAGTGACCTGGTCAGACCCCGGTAAAGTGCTCGAAACTCCTATAACACTCTTTTCCATTTCTTCGAGGGATACTTTTCGTGCTTTATGGGAGTTCGTTGGGTATGCAGCCTGGCCGGAGTTATAGATTTATTAAGAAAAATTGAATAAAATAATAATAGAATAAATAAAGAAAAGAAAAAAAGAAAATTAAAGTAATAAAAATAAAAATAAAAGAAAAAATTATTAATTAAAAAAAGAAAAGATTTTGATTTGAAAATGAATTGAAATAAAAATAAAAAGAATGAATTAGTAAAAAAATAACGATTAAAATATAATATATGAAATATAGATTTTAAGAATTGAAATAAAACAAAAGGTTAACTATCATAAAATAATTTTAAGAAAAAAAAGAAGATAAAGTAAAGGAAATAGTTAATATTGAAAATGAAAATGAAAATGAAAATGAAATGAAAATGAAAATGAAATATAAATAAAAATAGAAATATATTAAGAGAATTAGAATAAGAAATTTTAATAAAAAATTAGATATAAGATTAGGGATATTAAATTATTAGAAGATATTTATTTATTTTATTATTTATTTATAGTGATTAATATCTAAATCTGACCTTCCCAAGGGGTATTTCTAGATGTACTAAGGAGCGGGCCTACGGGCCGCTAGCGTCCAGCAGCTTATAGTAGTGTAATGTTAGCTAATCAGGGGTTTGTTGCCTCTGGTCTTCCCTCGCTTAATACTGCTCATGGCGATCCTGTGGTTGTTCTGTTTAAGGGTTGTGGTTTTGTTTCAGAAGGGCCTTGTTTTGTATGTTATTTGGGTGTTGGTGGATGATCAGGTCGATTGTGTCGATCGGGAGAGCGCTCGGAGTGCTTTTGACTGTTTGGTTGCGGGTTTTAGATTGATTGGGGTGGAGAGCTTATCCTTAGGGTATTGAGAAGATTGGAATCGTATAGTTTTGTATAGTTTGAATTAAATTCTAATATAGAATCTGGATCTAGTGAGAAGGTCAGTAAAGTTATATTATATTTACAGGATACGGTTAATATATATTATCACATTTTATTCAAATCGAAATCGATTTGATGTAAGCGGTTAGTTATTGTATATTTGATTATTAATTTGAATATTGAAAGAAATGTAATGGGGCTTTTCTCAATCCTATATATATAGATGTTTTGTGCTATTTTGTGATTGAATCTGATATAATAGACTGCAAAGTCATTATATCTGATTTATATCGTTATAAGTTTGTATAGTACTCTGTAAGGAAGTTTGAGGCTTTCCAGCTTCGAGGTATTATATACTGGTTTCTATATATTGTATATTTCGAAGATTAGATTGCTTTTTTCTTTTATTATCTATTTTTGGAATGCTGATATTTAATATATAGGATAGAGTGGGAGTTGCTGATTGTAGGGAGGCAGGATGGGCTAGGGTCAAGCGGCCTAGTTGTGTTTTGATTAGCAAAACGATTGGCTGCTTTGTTGCCTTCAATCTTAATATGCTTAGAGGATTACTTGATTATAATATTGTAGTATTATATCGTTTAATAATACTTGTAATATACTTATTAAAAGAAGGCAATAGTATTTCCTTGTATTCCCTAAATTATTAAGATGTCATTAATATATAATCATATTTGTTTCTGATAAGAACGATTAATAATGCTCAGAAAGCATTCTAGTTCTCGCTATACACTAATCGCCTTAACATCAAAAATATATAACTGTTTGTGTATATAGTTATAGCCGCTATCGATTTATTACTTGTTATAGTAGATTATAAAGCTGTATTCTATATAATGACTATGTTTGTTGTATTATTCAGACCCATCTGAAAATATAGAGTAGTCTTCTTGGGGGATTAAGTTCCATTATTCTTTGAATGCTTTTATAATATCCTTTTTATTTATATTATTTATTAGATTAATATAATATTCGGGAGAGAAATGAGACTATAAGAGTTTGGGATACTTGGTGGTAAGGATTGTCCATCCCATTCTTTGTAATTTTATATTGGAACTTTTCAAAGTATTTATATCTCGTCTTTTCTTCTTGATATATAATTTCAATTGATTTATAAATAGATATTATATATCTATTATCTGAAGCCGAAATACGAACTTTAGTCTAGTTTGCTCTAATGCAATAATTCTAACTGGAAAATCAGCTTTTATAAGGAGTGTAATTGTTGGGGTTGTCTTGTAAACAGATAAAGCTTTCTGTACTATATTGTAAATTGTTTTGTTGATTAGATCAATATGTTTCTTGATTTCGATATTAATTAGAATATAACCTGCATTTAGATATTGTTTGTATAGCCTATCGAATTATATTTCGGAGTCGAAAAGGGTGACAGGGAGTATACAGATAATAATCGCTTTTTATAAGCAGGCTGCAGATGGTCTGTGGGTTGTATGAGTTATTGATTGGATATGGAATATAATATATATAGTTTTCGCGGTATACATTTTGATATATTGTAGAAATGTAGATGTTAATTAAAAAAGATGTCAAGTCAATATAAAAATCGATTGTACTCTATTAATAAGCTTTAGAGGGATTGGTGTAATAATTAGATCCCGATTTTATTCTTATAATCAGATTTGCAATTTTATATTTTTTTGATATATAAAATAACTTAAACCTTTTCCGAACAAAAAAGACCTTATTCTAATTTTTCTATTGTAAAATGTATTAAACCATTTGGTGGAGTATATATATATTATAAATAGGTTTTTAGATATATAATATATAATTATATTATTAGTATATCCAAAACGTTTATACTTTATCTTGATAAAAAGTTTAGTAAGGTAAAGGGTATACAGGATAGGGAAAAATAGCGATCCCTGAGGAGTATTATATACAATCAGGAAATCCTATATTATAATCCCCTTAAATCTTATACATATACATTTTCTAGTTAGGAATAAATAATAAATTGCAAGAATATTATAGACCAACCCTGCTTTTTCATACATTATAAAGCTATCTTTAAAGATACATCATAAGCGCTTTATATATCCATATTACTAGTATAATCACTTTGCCAATTGTTAAAGCAAGCTTAGTATTATAAGTGAAGGCAGCTGTAAGATTAATATCAGCTCTTTTCGATAGTGCTCCGCAATACTGAAGGCTAATAACATTGTATCTCATAATCATCCATACAATTTAACTAGTGATATATCTTTCTAATCCTTTTCCAATTATACGATATCAATGCAATCAATCTCTACAATCTCGGGGATATTCTGTCCTTTTTACCAACCTTGGGTAGTATGATTATTTCAGCGAGTTTTCATTTGTTAGAATAATAGCTAAGCCTGAGGTAGGTTGCGAAAATCTCATATATTACATTCTTGTGCTAGGTCAGTATGCCTTGAGAAGGTGAATGATTGCTCGATCGATTTCGGGTAATGTGCTCCTGATTTTTATTATATATTTTTCCACTTTCTTTGTAGTAATTGTTCTTTTTTATGGTAAAATTGTTTAGCAGTTTTATTCTTGTAGAAAGTTATGTTGTAGATTGTTTAATACTTTAAAGTAATTGAGTATTGTTGTAAAAGTGTTTCGGCTTTTTTCTTGATATCAATAATCTTTTGGTCTTCGATTATTAAAAGAGGGATTTTGAGATCTGCTTCTGGGATCAGTTTATACCAATTCATGACTTTGTATAATTCCTGATCGTTTTGTATATCATCCAAATATTTAATTCAATAGGTTCATTTCAATGCTTGCACAATTCTTTATAAGTTTTATTGGGTAGTTGTTATTCTGTTTGCAGTTCCAGTTTTTCTGGTTTGTATATATATTCGGTATGCCTCCTTATATTTGTTGGTTCACCACGGGATAATCGGTAGGGTTTGTAGTCTTTCTGCCCCATAGTTATTACAAAAGTGCTTAGTGTGCTTATAAGTCTAGCAATCAATTTGTTGATATTATAAATAAATTGAAGATCCGGATTCTGAAGGTTTGCTAAGTGGTTAGTTATTATATTTACTAGGTAGAGTAAATTTGAATTATATATCTAGATATACACTTGCTTGTATTTAAAGGTTCCTCTATCCAAAATAATAATAACTTGAGTAATATAATCGAAATTACTATATAGATCATTATCGATCATTGTCGTAATGATAATCAGATTAAAAAAGGTCAGATCCAGAATATATCCCCTCGCATATATAAAGATACCAGGAGTTCTGATATACTCCATTCCCTATTCGACAATCTATTATATAAGGTATATCATTTGGTTACAATTGCTATTCTGGATTCCCACAAATTATACTTAGTATTAAAGTTATTTCTAATAACCATACCAATCCCTAAAATAATCTCTAATCCGAGTATATATTCTATTATCAATAAATCAGCGGGTGTAATAGGTATTGAGAATCGAATATCTGTTAATATTAATCCAAAGTCGATTCCTATTTTCAGTCTGCCTTATTTATCTAATCTTCCAGTTGTTTCTTTTTTGTATATAAATGATTATTTTATAGCCTATACTTAGGACCATTAGCCGCTCCCCAGATGTTGATTGGCTAATATCGGTTATATACAATATGATTTTGGGTTGTTGAGTTATTGTATAATTGGGGTTCTTGGATACAGATAATATCTATATTAGTCTTTCCAGCAATTTGTAAGAGAATAATATAATTGGAATATCCGTGCCCTATATTTGCCCATGCGATTATAAACCCCCTTCCCCTTGTTAAGTTTGTATTGGTTGTACGATTTATATAGAAATGGTAATAGCTTTGTTAATATTTAACTCATTTCTTTGCTTATTTCAGAATGGAAATAAAAAGGTTTTTTTAGTTATAGCTATTATATTATAGTTACCCCTTTATTAGTGTGGTACGAAGGGTTATAGTCCGAAATATGAATTGGATTGTTGAGGGGTTCTTTTCTGATTAGATTTATTTGGGTAATCAATTTATCAATTGCTATTTGTTCTTGTAGGTAGTAATGCGGGCCTCCTGATATAAGGGATCTGGGAATAATCATTTAAGGCTGTTTGGCTAATGTTGGAGCAGATGCTTTTCCCTTATATACTTCCTGAATCTCCCTTTGGCTAGCGGTTTTTGATTTCTTTTATTTGTGGTAAATGAGTCTGATTAGTTTTTTATTAACTGATTGTAATATCACAAAATAATTACTATATACAGATTAGAAGGGTCTTAGGCATCCTGCACATTGAGTATTATTTTGGTATTATTTATAAATCTTTTTATCAGTATATTTAGCAATTAATTCGCTGTACCTAGAGTAACAAGCCAGACAATAACATATATACAGGTTACAATATAGCTGATATCTATTGGAATATTATTGTAATTGAGGGTGTTGTGATCTATTAAAGGGCTTCGAGTATTTACTAACATTAAATAGCTGGAATAGTTTTATTATCTTCTTGAAATTAACAATCTAATTAGCCCTCCCTATAAAAGGATTCATCTTATACTTAGAAACTCTATATTACATTAATTCCTCTCCTACCTACACCTTGATCTTTTTTTGGATAATCGTATCTAGAAATATTATAAGTGCGTTTAACATATTATAAGGGATTTGAGGTATAACATAATTATATCAGATCTCCGCGGTTTGAGCATTATCCGCATTAAGTGTAGTGATCAGCTATATACGATTTTCATCTCACAAAAAATTCTTGTATTTCTCTGGCGTCTTGCATTCTAAGATTCACCCTATCCTATTGCAATAGAGTAAGAGGATCAATTCGAGCCTTAATTTAGGAACTGCTTCTATAATCTTCAGTTGCAATTCGAAGGGGTTATTGACAATCATCTATTACCCACTTCCTATCTTTATAAAATCGTACAACTATTTCGCTCCTATTGTTCACACTCCTATATCATCTCCTCATTTTGGGTATACTCGCCTTAACGTCTTTCAATACCTGAGGCGCTTTCCAGTCTTGAGCACATCAATATAGGATTTAGCAGTTCCCTCTAGGATTATTTTTATGATTAATGTAGAGATCTCTATATAAACCCAGCTTATCTTATAGTCTTGATTATACTATTGATGTATATAGACCTCAGTATATCGGTGTGGTTTAGTTTTATCTTACTTAGGGTTTTAATGTATACATCGATTACATTTGTAAATCTTTAGGATTACTTGTTGTTTTTCCGTTCTTCTTATAGAATTGATTGATTATTACTTGTAGATAAATCATATATTATTATCTTCACTTGCTTTAGTTATCAATATAGTTATTATCGTTATTGTTAGAATAATTAGGTTATAATTTGACATACTCAGCAGTATAATAGGTTGTTTATAATCGCATATTGATAATATTATAGTATTATAAGATTCTTTTAATATAATTTGTTATAATATAGCTAGTATTTGTTGTGAGATGAGTGTATCTTGTTTATATTATCTACCTTTTATGCGAGGCCTTTTTCCGGTGGGAAAAGGGGGTATAGCCGTTTTTTGCGTGGAAATTAACCCTAACAACCCTACCCGCACCCCACTTTCCGATAGAAAAAGTTTCGATAGAAAAAGTATTTTCGTCCGGACCTCTTCCGGTATCTTCCGCAACCTCTCCCCTGCCACATATAACCTCACCTCCATTCAGCATAGCAAGCGAATTTGTTTATAACAACATATATCAGGTTTTGATCTATATATAATATCAGATATATATCATCCCCAAAGTACAAAATATTGAGCAACACCTTCACAATCAACCCCACCATTTGTTAGGGGATATACTTAAGGCTCAATTGATCTACGCCTACACCTTAATTCTGTAGATAAGGGAGGAATTGCAAAAGCAGAAATCTTTTAATAATATTTTTCAACTAAAGTATCTCAAGGCTTTTCAAGGCTTCGAATATTCACTATACCATGCCTTCCTTATTATCTATTTCCTGTGAATACAGTATTATATAAGTACTTATAGTCAGAAAGCCAACAAACACAAAACTACCCCACTCTGACGGGAGTGTTTATTACAAACTTATTTTACTACTAAAGATTATATCGATTATTTTCGGGTTGTTGAGGATATTGCAATTAACCCAAACAAAGGTGATAACGAAGTTCCTTTAATACAGCTGAAAAAGGATTTACTAGATAAGATTGAACGAAATATATTGAATATCAAAGAGGATCTTTTTAAGGAGGCGGGTGTTATATGGGATATTAAGGAATTTCGTTCCGAAAGGATATCGTGGTTACTAGCAATTCATCAAAAGAAGATACTGCTATCTTCACATATCGTTTTCAATCATAAAGATAAGGATAATACCCTTACATTTTAGACTGATGCCTTTCTACTAAAAAAGGAATAGGTATAGGTGTAGGTATAATTGCAATACAATTAAATATCGAATTTCATATCAATAACAATTGAATATTGGTAGCAATCAATTAATATATAATGGAGAGCTTTACGGGATTACTAGAGTTATTGAATATGCTAGCACAATTACCTGTATTGGTAACAAATTCAAGATATATTTGGATAATCAAGTTGGTTTATCTCGCTTAAAAACACTATCAGATTACTTTGAGATAGCCTATCAGATTCGAAGCAATCAAAGCAGCGGAAATCATCAAAGCAAAAGGAGCTGAAGTATCTTCTAAATATTGGGTCTAGAATATACTTTAGTAGAAGGAAATGAGCTAGAGATAAATTAGTAAAGGAAGCAATCACAATACTGTTTTATCTCAAACAAACAAGTTTTGGACTTCTAGTATATAGATCAAAAGTACGATTCAGATCAATACTTTCTATTCCTCAATCAATACAAATTCAGATCAAATCAATTCCCCTTTGACCTATTCAAAACTATTTCCATAAAAGATAGAATCGAAAATCAAGCTACCAAGCGAAATCAAGCGAAACACTATTAATATATATTTTCAATTCAAATTAGATTATGAATATATCAAATCTTATTTATATCGATTCAAACTCTTTGATAATAAATGTATATGTGGTAATATTGAGGCTCCACAATACTTCCTTATTAGTTGTTCCATATATAAAGCAAAGAGAAAAGAAATATTCAAGAATATACCACTATCTAAGATTACTATATAGTTTCTACTCTATATAAAAGTAGATATTGAATTAACCATTAAATTCATTAATATTACTAAAATCGCCACAAGAGCATGGCATCTGGCCAGGGCTCTCATATAAGATAAGATAAAGAAAGGAATAATAATAAAAGAGGAAAGAGAAGAAAAGAATGAAAAAGAAATAATTAGGGAAATAAGAGAGGGCTTTGATTTCCTTACAATTTCTTGATTTTCACAATTTTCTTATTATATATAATGCATATAATGAGCGGGCACTGTTCCCCAGTATTTGTTTTCACTTCCCTAAATCATATATATCCATTTTTGTAGAATAAAAAGTTATTTACTAAAGCCTCTAGAGGCCTAATCGTTCTATATAATCTTAAACTAAAGATGAATATAAATAAAATCAATCAATCAATCAATCGATATCGTGATTACACAATGTCATTAAATTCCTCTTTCACCTAGTTTATTTAAAAGACAAAGAGATTTGGGCTTTATACAAGCTATTATCGAAAAAGGAATTGAAGGGAGATTATCTCGAAGCGGAAGACTTTTAATTTGTTTGCATTTTTAATACTACTGAGATTATAATGTAAGAGGCTTATCAATTGTGCTTTAATATATTCCTTAATCAAAAGATAACTCAATAGCGAACTAACATCCTCAATGAATTTTATTTAAAAGTAAGTGACAAGACGGATAGGTTTCGATATTATAAGAATACTTCTACCTTAATTAAATACTTTTTGATTGGGAAGCAACTTTTAGCATATTACTACCAAATGGTATATTCGAACAATAGGTTTTTCATCATTACGGAAGCAGATCAACAATTACCATGTGATATTATCGAACCGATCTCTACGCAAATTCGAGCAATGGATACTATCATGGAAGTCTTAGATATTGAAGATCTCGATAAATCCGAATTCGCTTTGAAGTGTGCTATTCGACAATTGTATCTAGCTTTAATCTGTTATTCGATTGAAAGTATCCCATTTAAATCACTTGTCTTGAGTTTTTGTGCTATAAAGAGTTGCATAATCTATAAAAGGGGATTGTAGAAAGAGCCAGGAAATTTTAATAATCACCTCTCAGTTCTTATATGGACAGTGCAACTGATCCTCTTTGATTTTGTCTGTTTTCAAGAGCAAGAGGACGAAGATCAAATTCCCATTCTCCTTATTATTCTCTATAAGAAGTTCTTTTAATAGTTAGCTGAGATTCTTTTTGGTTATATTCTTTAATAATGTTTATATTTATTTAAGGTAAGCAAGGCTTTTATTACTAAACATCAAGCTCGATAATCTTTGAATCGTCAAATTGTGGGGTATCGCAGGGTAGAAATCTTTATGGAATAGATTTCGAACTTGGTGCTTTCGGAATTCCAGTAAGCTCACTTTCTATTGTACAATGAATTATTCTTTGGCATGTAAGATTTAATTGTAATGGTTTTGTGATGGATAAAGAATGACTTGGATTCCAAGGATTTTGGGGATTCTTGGCTTTTCTATTTATATAATTCGGAATTTGTAGATAGTGTTGATTTGAGGCTTTTTCAATACCTCAAGATAAATTCTAAATTGCATATCACTTTTTTTTAGGTTGATCAAAAAGAAGGGTTAATCTTATATTCGAAGGCGATACGGATTTATGAAGTGCAAGTTCAGGAATTCTTAAAGCAACTTTTGATCCTCTATTATATTGTCTCTAGTTCCTTTTTGTAAGAGTCCAAATTACTTTTTATTATATAACGGAATATGGAATAACAACGATATATTTATATCTGGGAAAGATTGATGATGATCTATATACAATACCACAAAGGATAGCAGTAATCAGGTGTATACAAGAATAATATTCGATTTCTTCCAAAAGCTATTGGGAATTTATTCCTTATGTATATTGTATACATTATCCCCCTTCAACAAATCTTCCTTCAATAAGAAAATCCAATTACTTTGATATCCCTATATCTCTAGTCCAATTTTCAGGGACAGGTATAAATGAATGGTTTTATTTCGATGTGTTTGTGGAAAGTATGCAAGCGAGCTCAGGTTTTAATTCTCCATATCTCCAACTGGCGACAATTCGCTGTTTCCATTACAAAAGAGAAATTTACTACAAGAGAACAAGCCAATTTTGATTTGGATTATATCCCTAGGGAATTCATTGATGATAAATCTGATTTTGAGGGTCTTGGCTGAATTCAGCAATCACAGCTTTCAAATCTTCAATGTGGCCTATGCTGGAACAACCAATCTCACTATGAATACCTTGTTGCATCGCGCTTTCGAGCTTCGGCGAGTTGGCACTTCTTCTTTCGATTCGATCACTTCTTGTAAGAGAAGTGAGCTTTCTAATCTATCGGATGCTTTAGTCCTTCAAGCCGCGAAGCCGAAGTCGATTTCGTTATAGGCAAGGGTATTCGGAAGAGGATCTACTTTATATGGCTTAAAGATTATTCCTCTCTTTCCCTTTTCAATTTCATCAACCCAATCAACATCAAAGGGTATTAACTACTTTTGAACTATCTTTCACAAACAAATCATTTTGATCTTGGGTACGGGTTCCGGCAAGACTTTAATTCCTATGCTCAGTGTAGCCTTGCGGATACTAGCACTACTATTATGATCATTCTTATGATTGCTTTACGGATCGATATGATCAAATGTTTTAATATAATTGGTATTCTCTTGGTAGTGTGGTTGGTGGAGTGTCGGGAAGCCCCTTTGTTGGTGATTGTGTTAGCCAAAGCTATTTACACTCTAGCTTTTTGGAATACGCTTAAGAGCTTGTCTTTCAACAGAAATTGAATCGGATTATTATGGATGAGTATTACCTCATTATCACTACCATAAGTATCGCTCTTGGTATAATTCAAATTGGCTGGTTCATTTGATAAATTCGTATTCAATCCATTTGATTCTCGGTTATTTACCTCTAATAATAAAAGAATCATTTATCGAATAGAATAAGTTGGTGGCTTCTAAGAATCATTTGTAAGTCTACTAATCAATCAAATTTCCAATATCTTGTCAGCCATAAAAATAGTGTTCCTTCTTTGATAAAAAAGCAAGAGAGCTAATCAAGGTATGCTAGCCCAACCCTAATATCTTTAATCAAAATTGTAATAAGATTATCATTTATGTTATACTTGCGATATAACTAGCAGAATAACGGAATTGATGGATTATTCTCTATATATATCGGAGTCCAATACGGTTTGAGAAAAGGAGGAAATCATTTAATAATAACTTCGAATTCTTATTATCTATAATCGTTGTTATATCTACTTTCGGGATTGGATTTGATTATTCTTATATTCGATGGGTCATTTATTTCGATATTCCGAAAGCGGGTAACCGCTTTCTTTTAAGAATCCGGTGGGGTGGATGCGATGGCTGAAAGGCTTTATTTCTTATTTATTAGATTTGGTGTGGTTGTTTTCAATATAATATCTTTTTTTTATCTAATCAAATTATTATACCAATTCTATTTCACTCAACAATCTTGTTTATGTGGTGTCTTCAAGTCAATTTTCTTGATTGGCCTTCGGATTAATATTAGTATATATCGGAGTAATAAGGTTTGTTAAATATATAAGAAATTTTATGAGGAATCTTGTTTTTCCTCATTTAATATATTACTTTAAATCTATCTGTTATCAAAATCAAATCCATTGGTTCTTGAGAGATTCACGTTCAAGATTTTCGATAGGATCAAATTCTCAATCGATATAATAGGAACTCTTTATTTTTATGATTCTTGCCTTTACTATTGAATTCAAAATCACTACTTCGATTACCTTTTTCATTAATGCTCTCAGCGATTTGACTAGATCAATACTAAAGGGGAGGCATTCTAAATATACAAATTTGATAAGAGAGATGGATGCCACAATATATCGTATGTTGGAATTGTTATCAGCCATAAGAGATCTATCGAGTGGCCGATTCTGATCACGAAGAGAGTGAGTGTTGCTTTCTGGATATACTGATTTCCATCTGCGTTGTGGCATATAAGAGGGTGGGGGGGGGTGGCCTGGCTTGAAAGGCATTTTGAACGAATGTGGGAAGATCTTCTTGCATACATGATTTGGCTGGGGGAGAGGACTGATTTGGAGGGAATGAATGGATCTATGGGAACCAGGTTTGCCGCCAGGGTATGAGGGAATTAGAATAGAGTAATGATAATAGTAATATATAATAATACTAATAAAAAGGGACTTCACTCTTCTTGAGGAGAACCGCTACATATTTAGGAGAAAGAATTTATTTAAAGTTAATAAAGAAAATGAGATTGATATAATGAAGAAAAGAAAGAAATGCAAAGAAAAAAAGAAAAGATATAAAAAAGATAATTAGGAATATTATTTTTAAAATAAGGAGATATATTTATTAATTATGATAAGAATAGAATTATAGGAAATAAATATGTTGAAGAATTTTATAGAGAATAAAAGTAAAAGTAAGGGTAAGGGTTATTGAGAATATTATAATAAAAAGGAAAATGAAGATTGGAAAGCATTAGGAATAGAAAGAGAGTAAGGGTAAGGATTAGAGTTATATAAAATGAATGAGTTGAGAAGTGTTAGGAATGAAAAGAGGGTAGGGGTAAGGGTAAGGGTTAGGGTTATAAAGAATGGATTAGGGTTTAAATGGAAATTAAAGATTGGAAGTATTAGAAAAATAGAAAGATTGTAGAAATTGATTATATTTAATAAAGTATATAAAAATAGATTAATAAAAAAGATCGAAAGGATTTAATAAAATTTGGAAATATAAAATAAATAAAAAAATATTAAAAAAGAATTAAGAATTTATAAAATTAGAATTTAATTAATTATAAAATTGAGATGATTTATTTATAAAAGAAGAAAGTTATTAAAATTGAATTATATTGAAAAAGAGAAATAAGAAAAAGGAATGATAATATTAATTGAAGAATTATCAAGATTAAGATAATAAATATAATAGTAAAATAATTAAAGGAAATAAAAGATTTATTAAGAAATAAAAATTGAAATTAAGATTAGGAATTTATAAAAGGGTTAGGGTTATTATTAAAATTAGAGGTTTAGGATTATTGAATTAGAAAGGGTTAAATAATAATTAAGATAATGAATATTTAAATAGATAATTGAAATAATATAGAAATTGGAAAAATTATTGAATTAAAAGATTAGAGTTATTATGATATTGAATTAAGTGATTAAAGAAATTGAAATATTAAATTATAATTTTTATTTTTTTTATTTTTTTTTTAAAAGATTAAAGGAATATATATAATATTAAAAAAAAAAAAAAGAATTAAGTTTTGAAATGAAATTAGAATATATATATAAGAAAAGAAATAAAATTGAAATTAAGATTAGTGATTTAAAAAAGGATGAGGATTATTATTGAGTTGATGGAATGATATTATTGAATTATAGAAAATAAGGAATAATTTAAAGTGATAAATAGTAAAATAGAAATTTGGAATAATTAAAAAGAGAAGAAAGATTTAGAAAATTAATAAAGATTGAATAAATTATTAAATAAATTATATAATTAAAGGATAAAGTTATTAATGAATTAAGGGGTTAGGGTTATTTTGAATTAAGGGGTAGGGTTATTTTGAATTAAAGGATTAGGGTTATTAATTTATAAAAGGATTAGGGTTATTGAGTTATTTAAAAGATTGGAATTTATAATTTAATAAAATTAAGATTATAGTATTGTTTTAAGATTAAAATTAAAAAATAATAAAAATTAAGGTTGGAAATAAAAGATTAAATTTATAAAATTAGGATTATTGTAATAAAAATATAAAAAGATTTTTAAAAAGGCAATAAAATAAATTAAGAAAATAATAACATAAGAATTGTTTATAATTTTTAGAGTTGAAAGAAAATTATTATTGAAAAGAAAAGTAGAATTATAAAGAAATAAAATTGAATAAATAAAAGAATTATAATATAAAAAGAGATAGGATTATTATTGAAAAGAGGGATTTAAAATTATTAGGAGTAAAGTGATAAGATTAAAATTAGAACTTAAAGGATTAGGGATGTAAATTAAATAAAGAAATAAAATAGGAAATTAATTGAAGGGTTAGGGTTATAAATGAATTAGAGGATTAGGGTTATAGATTTATTAAAAAAAGAGAATAAATAAAGAAAAAGAAAGAAAAGAAAATTAAGATGATAAAAAAAAAGAAGGTAAAGTGAAAGAACAAAAAATAATATTAAAAATGGTTTTAGAATTTGGAGAGAATTAGAATAAGATTAAGGGAATTTTTTTATTAGAAGATATATATTATTAAATAATTAGGGTTATAAAAGAATTGAGGGGTTAGGGATATAAATGAGTTGAGGGGTTAGAATAAAATAAATTAGAGGGTTCGGGATAAAAATAAATTAGAGGGTTAGGGATATAAAAGAATTGAGGGGTTAGGGTATAAATGAGTTGAGGGGTTAGGATAAAAATGAGTTGAGGGGTTAGGGATAAAAATGAGTTGAGGGGGTAGGGATAAAAATAAATTAGAGGTTAGGGATATAAATGAATTAAAAAAGAATTGAATAAAAAAAAAAATAAAGGGGTTGGGATAAATTATTTTAAAAGTGGATTGAGATATAATATAAGGAATATAAAAATATTGAATAGAATAAAAGTTTGGGGAATAGGTTTTTTAAAAATATTTTAGGGAAGAAAATCAGAATAGAATTTTATAATGTATAATATATATGAAATATAGATGAAAAGAGTTGAGGAATTTTAGGGTTTATATATATAAATATGGAGATTGTTTAAGTGATTGAAATAAAAAAGGAATTTATAATATATATATTAATATGGGAGAATAATTTTAGAATTGAAAAATGAAAAGAATGAATAATATATATATATATATTGTATTGTTTAAGTGATTGAAATAAAAAAGGAATTTATAATATATATATATATATATGATATTGTGTTAAGTGTTTGAAATAAAAAAAGGTAAAGGGATATTATGTAATATAGTATTGTGTTAAGTGATTGAAATAAAAAAGGGTTAAATTGATATATTAATATAAAAAATAAAGAGAATGAATAATATATATATATATGAATTGTTTAAGTGATTGAAATAAAAAGGGTTTTAAGTGATTGAAATAAAAAAGGATTAAAGAATTATATATATAATATGGTATTGTGTTAAGTGTTTGAAATAAAAAAGGATAAAGGGATATATTGATATAATATAGTTTTATTTAAGTGATTGAAATGAAAAAGAATAAAGGGATTATATATATAATATAGTATTGTTTAAGTGATTGAGGATATAGGGTTTAGTAAAAGTGAGGGTAATGGTTATGAGAATATTTATAATAAAAAAAGAAAATAAAGATTGGAAAGTATTAGGAATGGAAAGAGAGTAAGGGTAAGGGTAAGGGTTAGGGTTATAGAGAATGGATTAGGGTTAAATGGAAATTAAAGATTGGAAAGGAGGAAATAGAAAAATAGTAGAAATTGATTATATTTAATTAATTATAAAAGAAGAAAGTTATTATACTTGGATAATATGAGAAAGAGAAATAAGAAAAAGGAATGATAATATTTTAGAAAGATTAAGATAATAAATATAATAGTAAAATAGTAGAATAGGATTATAAAGATTTATTTAGAAAAGAAAAAAAGAAAATTAGATTAGAAGATTAAGATTATTGAATTAGAAAGGATTAAATAATAAATAAAATAAAGAATATTTAAATAGATGATTGACAATAATATAGAAAATTTTAAGAAATTGAATTAGGGATAGGGATTTGAAAGAGGGGTGTATAGTTATGGGGTGTAGAGAAATTGAAATATTAAATTATAAAGAAATTTTGAAAGATTAAAGGCATATATATAATATTAAAAAAGAATTAGGGAGAAAATGAAATTAGGGGGATATATATAAGAAAAGAAAATAAAAAGGAATGAAGTATTATAAATTTGAGAGATATATTAAGAAATTGAGGATATAGGGATAGGGATATTATTTTATAAGAGGATTAGGGATATTGATTAAGGGATTCGGGATATGATTTATTAAGGGATTAGGGATATTGATTTAGGGATAAAATTAAAGAATATTAGAATTAGAAAAGAAGTTAAAATTAATAAAAGAATAAATTATATAATTAGGAATATTGGAATAAAAAAAATAGAAAGATTTTTTAAAAAAAAATAATAAAAGATAATTAGAATTAAAATATTAAAATTGAAATAAAAGAAAAAGAAAATAAAGGGATTAAAAGATGGAATAAAATAAAGAATTAAAGTATTAAAAGATTAGAATTAATATTTGATGAAAGGATTAGGGATATTAATTTATTGAAAAATTAGAGATATTATTTAATTAGAGGATTAGGGATTTTAGAAAGAAAAAGATTTTATATAAAAAAAAAAAAATTAAAGAGTATTTAGAGATTAGTGATTTTTAAGGGATTGAAATAAAAAAGAATAAAATTGATATATATAATTTTTAAAATTAAATTTAATAGTTGAAATAATGAAAAATAAAATAGAAAAGTATTTAGTGAAGGGATTAAAATAAAAAGAAGATTAAAATAAAGATTTTTAAAATTATTAAAAAAAAATATAAAGATGTTTTAAATTAATAAAAATATAAAAATTGATTAAATTAAAAAAGAAAGATATTGATGAATAAAGGGATTAAGGATATTAATTAATTAAAGGGTTAGGGTTATTAAATTTTAGGGATAAAAGATTAGGGAAATAATTAATTAAGGAATAAGGATTTTTATTGAATTAACGAATTGGAGTTGATAATTTAAAAAAAGATTAGAGAAATTAATTTATAGATATAAAACGGAATAGATTTAAAAGAAATTTAAAGAAAAGAAATTTAAAAGGAATTTATAATATATAAAGAGATTGAAATTAAAAAAAGGGATTTATTAGGAATAAAAAAAGATAAAGGAAATAGAAAGAAATGAGGATAAGATTAGAATTGAATAATTGATAGATTTGATTGGAAGAGTATAGTTATATAAAAATATATATTTAAGGAATTTAGGGAATAAAAAAAAAAGAGATGGATTAAAGAATAAGGGATAAAAAAGAAAAGAAAGAGTTGAAATTTTAAGGATTAGAGTTTTGGGGGAAAAAAGAAAAAAGAGAAGAGTTGAATTAAAGAAAGAAAATTTTTTAAAAAAAGAAGAAATTGAAATTAAAAAAAAGAATATTATAAAAAGGGGGATCGGATTATAAATAAAGGATTAGGGATATAAAATAAGGGGATTAGGGTTATAAGTGAAAGAGAGGTTAAGATTATAAATAAGGGGATTAGGGATATAAATAAGGGGATTAGGGTTATAAGTGAAAAAGGGGGTTAAGATTATAAATAAGGGGATTAGGGATATAAATAAGGGGATTAGGATATAAATAAGGGGATTAGGATTATAAGTGAAAGAGGGGATTAGAATTATAAATAAGGGGATTAGGAATATAAATAAGGGATTAGGATTATAAGTGAAAGAGGGGGTTAAGATTATAAATAAGGGGATTAGAGTTATAAATGGAAAGAGAGGATAGAGTTTGTAAGTAAATTTAGAGAATAAAAATAAAAATAAAGAGGAAAAGAATTGTAGGGAAATTTTAAAGAAATAAAATGATATTATATAAAGGAAAGAAAAAAGAAAGAAAAAAAGAATAAGGAAAGAGAAATATTTTTGGGAATTAGAGAATTGAAGGAAAATAATATATGGATATAAAATTTTTGAAAGAATTGAAATGAGGAGAGATAAATTACTATATATTTTAGAGATAGATTGTATTAAGTTAATTGAAAGAAAAGAGGCATTGTATGATATATATAGGATTGTTTAGGGATTGAATAAAAAAGAATTAAAGAAGTTATGGATATATATATATATAAGTAGGGATTAAGGGCTTGAAATTAAAAAGGATAAAAGAGATTTATGATTATATTTTTTATTTATTTAAAGGATTAGAGTATAAACTTTGATTTAAGAATAAAATTAAAGAATGATAGAATTAGAAAAGAAGTAAAATTAATAAAAAGAATAAATTATATAATTAGGAATATTGGAATAAAAGGGATAGAAAGATTTTAAAAGGATTAACAGATTTTGTGACACTTTGCCTTAGACGAACTGCGAGAGCAGGGTACAATTTATCCTTAGAATCTACAACTACAGAATCGGGAGCAAAGCGCTCGTAGAGCGCTCCTATATACTAGCTATGTACACGTGATCGTGCACGTGCGCAAGCGCGCACGTGAGCGATCGCAGCTGCGATTGGGTGCGATCCGTGACACTACCCCCCCTTTCGAAAAAGCTTGCCCTCAAGCTTCACAATTACCTAATCCGTAGACGCATCGGCGATCCCAATGAGGCGTCGTTGTTTACGTTGTAGCATGGCGTGGTAAACGGCGCGTGTGCGCAAATTTTGCTTTTTTCGCGACGGGAAGGCGCCATGGGAAAGGAGGAGGAAAACCGTCCTGTAGCCTAGCAACAGCGCGAAACCTTCGAAGCATATAGATCGCCCGAATTCCCTCTCTCTTCCAAATCTTTTCCGGTCACTCACCTTCTTCGTATCCCTCGATCAATAATCAATATGCCTTCCACACCATCAAGAAAACGCAGCAGCAAGAGCAAGTTGTCGCCCAGCGCAGCTGAAGCAGCGGGAGGACGCGCGTGCGGCGGTGAGTTGTTTATTTTTCTTTTGCGTTTGCTTTGCTGATATGCTTCTTTACAGCTTGCGGCGAAGAGAGCGTCTGCCTCTTCTGTTGCGCGAGGCAAGCGTCCTGTTGAGGAAGAGGAGGAGTCGAGCCGCAGCGGGAGTGGCAGTGATCCTTGTCGGCGAGGAGGAGGATGATGAGGAAGATGGGTTGGACGACGAAGATGCACGTAAGTGAGACTTTCTTTTGGTGTCTCCGGCTTGCGGTCGGCTTGTCTAAACAAGTGCGATTACAGATGCCGAAGGCAACGTGCCTGAGGGTGGGGTCGATCTTCGATATGCTCATTGGATGTATCCGTTCCATCGTCTTCCGAGGCAGAATTCGGAGGAAGAATACGATCCCTTGATCGATCGTGTTGACGATTACGAAAAGAAGTTCGCTGACAAGTTGACCGCAGCGGTACGTCATTTTCGTGGATCTCGAAAATGATGGCGAGATAGTTGAGGAAGACATCCTGGAGGCCTTGCGTCAAAGTCAACCTGGTCGCAAATTCGATACGCCCCGTCGCAGAAGCGTTGGCTTCGTTGACGTCGACGAGTGGGGATCTCCAAGCAAGAGGTCACCAAAAAAGACGGTACCACAGCGGGAACAATGCGTTCGGGAGGACGGCTGGGGTTTGTGCTGGCTGCGTACGCAGTTGTGTTTCCGGCAAGGGAGATGGCGTCTGCTATCGACTTCCTGGACAATCGTCTGGTCAATCTCGCTGTCTGCTTTGTCTGGCTGGCAAGCATAAGTGTGAGCGCTTGCCTGACGGGGATACGCGCAAGATGTTTCTCCAATACCGATCGGCTATTGCTGAGTACGGCAAACATGGCAGAGGTAAGTTACAACTTTGCCAGCTTTTAGCAAAGTTAACTCTTGAGATAGCTTGACATGCGGGAGGAGCTAAAGAGTCGCGTTTCGAAAGAAATGCTTCCTCTTACCCTTGCTCGAGAAGCCGCGGAGCGTCGCGTGGCGGAGGTTGCAGCGCGGGGAGACGAATTGGAGCAGCAGCAGCACCAGCTCGTCGTAACTCAGATGGAAGCAGAGCTTTCGGCAGCTCGCGAGCGGTTGGGTGCGACTGAGCGCCAGCTCGGTCTTGTTGTCGCGCGTGCTGCGACTAAGGGTCGTCTTGTCTTTCGGCTTGTGGTTGTCCTGTGTGTGCTTGTCGTCGCTGTTGGCTGGGGACTCGGCTGGTATTTCGGTTTAAACCATCCAGTCTTTGCTGTCGTGCCTCGCCCGACCGTAACCGTTGATGCCCGTAGAGGCTTTCTTTCTGGCTTGGTTTAAGTCTGCCGGGCAGGGGAAAAGACTTTCTTTGTTGACATTTCATCTTTGTCCGGTCGCTTTCAGCCTCTCGTGCGATTAGGATTTTCTTTGTCACAATAATGAATTAAAGAAGTTCTTTCTGTCTTTTTATTCATACATTGATTGTTGTCTGTGAAATCGTAATCATCCTTTCCCACTCTCGTAGAGACGAATCCACTCCGGTAGGTGCGTAGGGGTCCTGGCAGAGTGGGATTTCGTAGGTGGAAGTCACGGAGGTGGTGCGGGGCAGTTTTTAAGTCAGAGGCGGGGGTACCAGGTGAGATCGTCATCGGCGTTCAGCCACGATACTCTGTACTTAAGCTGTCGGCGTACTTTCTTTACAGCTAGAATACGCTCCACTTCCCATTCGGTATCACCGGTGATATTTATTGGGGGCGGTGGTTCGAGGATTTGTCCGGGAAGTGGGTCGTCTGCCGCTTTGCGGAGCTTGCTAGGTGGAAACACGGGGTGGACTTTCATAGTGGGCGGTAAGTCCAATCGGAAGGAATCTCCGGCCCGACCAATGATCTTGAATCTCCCTTGAGTAGGGTATCCAGTTTCTTGGACGGTCGTTGTGTCGGAAAGTCCCTCATACTGAGCATACGTAGTCTCCCACGTCGAAGTCGACTGAGCGGCGATGCGAGTTGCCGATCGAGACATCTTTTCTTGCGCACGCAAGATATTTCTTTTGCTCGATCGAGTGCTAGTTTATTGCGTTTGGCATCTCTCTAGCATCGGTTATATTCAAATCGTCGACAGGCGCGGTGGAGTCGAGTTTCCAATCCCAGGGATTGCGGGGTGGTAGGTAGCCATACAAGGTCTCGTACGGGGTTTGACCACCTAGTGATTCATGGGGAAGCGTGAGTTGAGCGTAGTAGTCCATCATTGGTAGGAATTCAGACCAATCATCTTGATAATAGCTTATAAAGGGTCGCAAGCGTTGTTGGAGATATTGATTATAAATCTCAGTTTGACCGTCACAGTTTGCGGGTGGTGAGCGGTAGATAACTTTGACTTGCGTTCCTAAGATATTATTGACTTCTTGCCAGAATTTGGATATGAATTGAGGACACGATCAGAGATTATAGTCTCCGGGGCACCGTAGTATCTGTATACATGGTATAGGTACAAGCGGGCCTGATCTCTCGAATCGATTGATTTATGACAGGGTATCGAATAGCTTGTTTGTCCAATCGGTCGATAATGACGAATACGTTGTCGTAACCGTTATTTATCCTTGTTGAAACTGCAGTAGTCCATGGTGACGTGTTGCCATGCTCGCGTAGGGATCGGGAGCGGGTGGAGGAGACCGGGAGTGCGATCTCTTGGTACGGAGCTGCGCTTGCATTTGTGGCAATTCCGTATATATTGGTCGATTGTATCGTTCATGTTCTTCCAATAGTATGATTGGCCAAGAGAGCGTAGGTCTTTTTGACAACCAGGGTGTGCAGTGGAGACTGAATCGTGAACTTCGCGAATCAAATAGGTTCGCAGATTTTCGGTGTCCGGTACGTAAAGTCGATCGTCGTAAAGCAAGAGTCCTTTCTCGAGCGTGAGATGCTTGTGCGATTTGGTAGTCTGAACGCGCAGAGCTTCTAAACTCGGATGGGATCTATTTGCTTTCAATGATGCGATTTACGATATCGAAAAGCGGTGTGATTGTGTTGTGTATGTCGATGTTTTGCGACTACGTCCGGGTCTTGCCGCAGAGATTCGCGTATGAATCTTTGTGTCCACTTGATCATCTTTTATAAGCTGCTGAAGACGATTCTTCTTCTTAGTACTGTTCTGTTGATCCAACTCGTCAGTGCGGCGTGTAAGCGCATCTGCGAGTGGATTGTTCTTTCCAGCACGGTACATGATGATGAAGTTATAATCGGCGAGTAGTTCTGCCCAGCGCGCTTGTCGAGCGTTTAGCTGTTTGGTAGACATAAAGTACTCGAGCGCTTTATGATCGGTGTACACTTTGATCTGGTGCGGGGATCCGGCAAGTTCGGCTTTCCAGTGGCCTAGGGATTTGATGATCGCGAGCATTTCTTTATCATGAACTTCGTAGTTCAGCTCGGCGGCGACCATCGTTTTCGAAAAGTAGGCAATTGGTAACCATTCGTCGCCGTGCTTCTGAGATAGCACGCTAGCGACTACACCATCGGATGCATCGGTTTCCAGCATACAGGGTAGTGTATAGTCGTAATGCTGCAGGAGAGGAGCGGAGATGAGTCTATCTTTGAGTATATCAAATGCAATTTGACAGATTTCGTCGAAGTGGAATTTGACGTTCGCTTTTGTGAGTTCATGAAGAGGGTTTTGCTATTATACCGTAATCCTTGATGAATCGGCGGTAAAAGTTACAAAAACCTAAGAACGATTGGACACCTTTTACGGTAGTGGGGTAAGTCCAAGTAGCGACCACTTCAATCTTTTCTGGATCGACTTGTACGCCGTCTGTAGAGATGATAAAACCTAAATACTTTGTACATTTGACGTTGAATTCACACTTCTTGAGGTCTGCCTGGAGGCCAGCGGACTCAAGTCGTTCGAGGACGCGCTTGACGTGTTCCTCGTGTTCATCTTCGTTTTCAGAATATATAAGAATATCATCGAGGTAAGCAGTACAGAAGTCATCTAAATAGTCAAATAGGACATCGTTCATATATCGTTGATAAGTCGCAGGGCCGTTTGTCAGTCCAAAAGGTAAAACTTTGCATTTGTAGGAACCATATCGAGTGCGGAAGGTAGTGTATTCTTCGGAAGCTGGATCCATGCGGATGCGATGGAACGCTTGTCGAATGTCTAATTTGGTATACACCTTCGCACCAGCGAGTCGTGCGAGTGTCTCGTCAATGAGAGGTAGAGGGTACCTGTCTTTGCGTGTTAAAGAATTGAGTAGTCGGAAGTCTATACAGAACCTTAAGCTTCCATTCGGCTTTCTCACGAAGAGAATCGGCGCTGCGAACGGTGCTTGGCTGGGTTCTATAAATCCTTTGGCAAGGTTCTCTGTGATGTATTCTTTAACGACCTCAAGCTGTTCGAGCGACATCTTATACAGGGGACTGTATTTGAGAGCTTTTTCACCTTCTCCTTCAAGTATGATCTTGTGATCGTACGACCGGGAGAGAGGTAGGATGTCGGACTCGCGTTGGAGAACGCTCGGTGATATTGCTGGTAAGCTTCGGGGATCGGAGGCTCCGTCTCGACGTCTGCGATGACGCGATTGAGAGCAGCGATAGTTTCTGGTTTAGAACTGTTTAAGGCAGCAACTGCGGTTGAGATTCGATGGTTGTTGTCTTGACTAGATTTGTGAATCGAGATGACATCGTCAATCTCTGTACATGTGACTGTAAAGATCTCATGATCCTTGCTTCTCTTGCAGGTGAGTTGAAATTGAGTCGGCTTGAGTGCATAGATGTCGAACGTGTCGGAGATACGAAGCGGGAGGGATTCGTAAACAGACTGAATAGAGATTTGACCGAGAGTAGGTTTCTTCTTCAGATTGACTGGAACCTGAGCTTCGATCGCATCTGAGATTACTGTATTAGTCTCTTGGGGAGGGGTAATAAGTATCTCAGGTACAATCGGTGCTATGGTCGGTTGTCCATTGTCAAGTCGGTGGTACATCTCTTCCAATCGGGCGTTCCGATCGTCAGCATCTTTCTGTCTCAAGTGACTGATTCTGGGTTGTTGAAGACTGTCTCTGGTTAAAAGTATATTTTTTGATAAGGAAACAGTAGGAGGATGCTCGGGAGGCCATTCGAGGCGTCGGTTAAAACAATCGACTTTAACTCGGGTCTCTGCCAACCATTTGCGACCTAGGATTACACTATGTGAACCCAAATCGGTGATGAGAAATGGCAAATAAGACTGTTGTCGAGCATCAATCGTGAAATTAAGAAATGTGAAATGAGTGATAGCTTCACCTCGTACCCATTGTAGCTTTTGACTTCAATCGGTGGTTCGAGTAGTATGAAGCGGGGTTTGAACATAGGGAATAATAATGAAAGGAGTGTCTTGTCGATAAAAGCGAAGCCATTCGCTCCGGAATCTATGAGAGATTGAGTATTGTATGAATATCGTTCTTCGGAAAGTGTGTGCATGGTAGGTTCATGGAATCCACCTCCCATTAGTTTTGTCAAATCGAGGAATCTCATGTCCCGGATCGCGCTTAGGAGGGAACTTCTACCTAAGCGTGTTGATTTAAACGTTGTCTTCGGCAGTGCGAGCGGACTCGACAGCTTCCGCTTGCACTTCTTGGTTTACATCCTCCTCGCATTCTCTTCTACATCGTAGAACTCTTCGTCTTCTCCAATCTCTTGGATCTCGGCCATAGCGCTTACATTAACCTGTGCGTGGCGTGAAACTGGATTCACTCCCGATGCGGGGGCGGTAGTACTACGATTGAAATTGTTTCCTGGAGATGGAGTGTTGTTTGGCTTGAAGGTTCCTGTATAGCCAGTAGGAGTGCGAGGAGGATATTGGGTGTGAAACTGAGTAGATGGGTTCGAATTACCCGATGAGCGGAGAGTGCTTCTAGGGGTAGTCGACGAATCGGTGTTACTAGATGGCTTTCTAAGAGGTATCTCTTTAGTCGTTCTGTGACGATTGCGTTCTCGAAGCGTAACTTCGAGTTCGTCGATCTCAGTAAGCTTGGTAGCCAGGTCCTCAACAGTGTAGCATTCGTTGATGTGGAGGCCAATAGCTCGTCGGAGGAATCGGATATTTTTCTTTCCAGATCGCGGAGGAGAGTTGTCGGATCGGTGATTTTCCGCCTGTGTAGCTAATAGTCTAAACCTGCGATACCATACTAGGAAGTTTCCTCGTTGGGTGTTATTAGGCAAACCCAGTGTTCGTACTCAGTTCGTGCGTGATCGGCTTCGGCCGGGTTCTTGTAAATGGCTGCGAGCTGATCGATCAATTGCTGTCCTGTCAAGCGGGGGACTTGAGTGTTACAGCGAGAACACTTGTTCTGTGCATCTCCTTCCGTCTGATCTACTACATAAGATCGCCGTTGCGCTCCGAGATGAGCGAATTTCGTAAAGTTCGAGTCGCTCGGTGGACCAATAGCTGCCAGAGGCTTGCTTTCGGCTCCACACCATCTTTGAGTTTGGATGAAAGATTGGTGGGCTTCGGAATTACGGGACGCTCTACTGCAGTGGTAGGTGAACGAGAGTGGGGTGTTCGGTGAATTTGTGGGTCGCTCGGCAGGGCGACCGGGTTTGAGAGGGGTCTGCTATCGGTACTCGGAAGGGATCGTCGCGAAGACTGACTTCGCGAGCGGGGGTTTTTCTTGTTCTTCCTTTTACCGGTAGTAGGAGATGCCCTCTCAATAGAATCGACTGGAACATCAGGAGTCCGGACTCCGCGATTCGAAGGGAATCTGCGTGATGTTGCTGTCGGTTGTCTTGGAGGTTGAGATGGGTGAGCGGTACTAAGACTACGCTGTAACAATTCGTCTTTGAGTCTTGCGATTTCGTTCCGCAAGTCCTCAAAGTTCTTTAAGGGTCGGCACTTGTTCTTCCTGTGACGGGAGAGTGTGCGTCGGCATGCTACCCTCGAGAGTTAATGCCTCGATCGAGGAGTCGTTTCCAGGCTGTTTACCCTTTCCACGTCTATCAGTATTTACATTAGAACCGTAAGGACTGTAACCGTCGCTCCGTTGAGATTGACTGTCGTCGGCTGGGGGCGCTCGGCCGGCGAGAGGGGGAGAGCGATGGAGTCCCCTTTGAGGTAAATGGGTCGGACATGATAGCGGTACTTGTAACTCTGTATGTTGGGGTTTGTTGTCTTCCGTCGAGTAGATTTACTCGGAATCAGCCCTCTTCCTATAAGTAATATCGAACGTCCTCGATATACCCAAGAAGGTATTATGGTTATAAGGTATTATTTGATCGGCCACCAGATGGCCGTGCGATCGTATAGTGAGTTGTAGATAATGTGACACTTTGCCTTAGAAGAACTGCGAGAGCAGGGTACAATTTATCCTTAGAATCTACAACTACAGAATCGGGAGCAAAGCGCTCGTAGAGCGCTCCTATATCTAGCTATGTACACGTGATCGTGCACGTGCGCAAGCGCGCACGTGAGCGATCGCAGCTGCGATTGGGTGCGATCCGTGACAACCCTCTTATTACCCCAAAACCATAATGGGGAAGGGTATAAAACAATCCAAGAAATGGGAATAACCTAATCTCACTCAAATCGAATTAAGTAATACCTGTTTTAGTCAAAATCCAAGGAAAAAACCCTGGTTTAAATGGAATTATTCAAAAGATTATTATAAAGACTTACAAAGCAATCCCATATACCTTTTTTACTCTCTTTAGTAAACTTATTAATCTAGAATATCACCTGAAATGTTGGAAACAAGTTATAGGAACTATTCTTAAAAGAAAGCTTCCAAACCAGATTATTCCCTTCCAAAAAGCATATAGAGTAATTTGCACTCTTAAATTGTCGTGAATAAAATAACAAAAGGATTCTAGCTCAACGATTAGGATATTTAGCGGAAACAACTCATCTCCTTCACAAAGTCAATAAAAGAATACTAAAAGAAATCAGCAATCGATGCTCACTTTTAACTGATTTACAGAAATCGAAAGAAACAGTAAGTTAGTAAAAAGACCTCAATACTATTTATAGATATAAAGAGAGTATTCGATTATGTTTCGAGAAATCGACTATTAGATATTTATAAGAAAGGGATGCGAAAGACTCAACACCTGTACGCGGTGCGATCCTACGAACCTCCAGCTCTCTCTTCAAGAGTCTGTAGAGCTAAGATTGAGTCGCAGATGGGAATCGGAAGAATTGGAAGAAAAGGGGTTTTGGAAGATATAGGGAAGGAAGGATTATATTACGATTTTTGCGACAGCGATCCCTACGAAAAGAATGAATACCAGCAAAGCAACGCGGATACAAAGGTTATGGAAGCCCCAGTCAGATTTCAACATCTGCCTTTTATTACTACCTCTACAGGTACGATACGGAAAGTTAGCCTCTTCTCTCTTTTGGAAGAGTCTTTTCATATAGAGCTCGTCGCCGCTCTCTTCGAATTACAACCCTTTCTCTCTCTTTGGCTTTCAGCCACTCGAATACGAATTTACGATACAGAGAATGCCATCGCCTTTTAATTAATTCTATACTCTGGGTATCGATACGATACAACGTTTTTCCTTCGATTTTCGAATTTTCGAATTTTCGAATTGATTTGTGTGTGGGTTGTAGGGCTTAGGTTCGACTCTACCCCACTATTTTCAACAGTTTCGACTATACACATCTAATAAGGGCTGGAGGATATCAAGCTTATGAAGGTATACAAAGGGCTAGTTTAAAAGAGATAGAGTTAAAAGAAGAGTGGTGCCTTCTATTTTCATCTCACTAGCAAGAGGACCTTTTGCTATACTGAAGGCAACTCGGGAGGGGATAACTCTTGCCCCCTTATAGAAGGAAGGGATAGCAAATTGGATTCCAAGTTTGAAAGAGGATGGATATCCGGGATACTTTAATAGGATTAGGGGGTAGGGGAAAGAATGAAGAGGGAAAGGTCCCAGTGGATGAAGACATTATATCTCTATTTGCACTCCCGAATAGAGATCGGGCAGAGCAACCCCAATATTTGTTTTTTACTCCCCCAAAATTGATCATATCTACTGTAGATATTTCACTAGCATTGCTAAGCTTTTAGAGCCTAGCCGTCCTTATATAGTCATGGACTGGAGCGGGACGTTAAACTAAATCAATCAATCAATCAATATTTATAAGAAGCTAAAACTGCCCACAATCTAATAGCCTGGATAGCCCTCATTTCTTCAACAAAAACAATTGGAAACTATCTTTTAATAATCAAAATCGAATCTTTCAAGCCAATTTCGACCGGAATACCACAAGGCAGCCCGATTTCCTCCAATTTCTCTTCCTTATATATATCAGGGAGCTCTTTTTAACCCAATTCGATCAAGTTTCTTTCCTATATAGATAATATTGCTTTAATCACACATTCATCTATATAGAAAAAGAATATCAAACCCTAGAGAGAATACAAAACAAATCTATAAACTCAGTTCTAGAAATACAATCCATTCGATTTGACAAAAACAAAGCTAATGCACTTTTCATTATCCAAATTGATGAAAAAATATCCAATCACGCTATCCAATTCGGAAATAATTGTATCCCAATCTCTCATTAGATGGCCTGAGAATATGATTCGACCCGAATCTTAAATTCGATTAACATATTAATATTCGAATCACACAAGCGAAAGGTGCTTTTCATTAAATAGCTCGATTAGCTAATACCGAAAAGGGCCTTAATCTAAAGCCCTTAGACAATTATATATAGTATGTGTAATCAGTATAGCTGATTACAGATCAATGATTTGGTGGAGAGATCAAACTCATTTCAAGAATATAATATAATCACTTCAAAACCTAGCTTTTCGAAAAATATTAGAAATCTTCAAAATAGCCCCAATTCTTTTAATGAAAGTAGAGCAGACCTAAAGCCCCCAAAATTCGATTAGATTCAAATGTTAGGCAATACGCATTTCGTCTAGCTAAACTCTTGTCAAACTATCTAATCAATATCGAAAAAGAAATATCAGCTCAATATCAAATCGAGTTGGAAGTAATCCTTACCTCCTCAAAGAAAACGATATAAATCAATCCAAATTGATAGATTAGAGGATGAATAAATCAGGATCTCAATCCTATTTTACTTGAAAAGATTATTCACTTCAACTTCCCCCTATGGAAAAAGGAAATTCCCTTTAGAGTTAATATTAGTAATTTATCAAAAGAAGATATTGCTATTCTTCACAATATCGTTTTTCAATCATAGAGATAAGGATACTATCTATATTTATACTAATACCTTTTTTATTAAAAAGGAATAGGTATAAGTATAGGTATAATCGTAATACAATTAAATAATCGAATTTCATATTAACAATAATTGAATATTGATAGTAATCAACTAATGTATAATAAAGAGCTTTATGGGGTTTACTAGAGCTATTAAATATATTAGCACAATTATCTATATTAACAACAAATTCAAGATATATTTGAATAACCAAGCTAGTCTATATTGCTTAAAAACACTATTAGACTACCCTAACTAAGCCTATCAAATTCGAATAATCAAAATAGCGGAAATCATCAAGCAAAAGGAACTGAAGTATTTCTAAATTGGATTTCAGGATATATTTTAGTAAAAAGAAATGAACTAGTAGATAAACTAATAAAGAAAACAATCACAATATATTCTATTTCAAATAAAATAAGGTTTTGGACTTCTAAAATAATAATCAAAAGTACAATTCAGATCAATAGCTTCTATTTTCAATCAATACAAACGCAGATCAAATCAATCCCCTTGATCTATTTAAAACTATTTCAATAGAAAATAGGATCGAAAATCAAGCTACTAAGCAAAACCAAGCAAAACACTGTTAGCATATATTTTTAATTAATTCAAATTAGATTATAGATATATCAAATCTTATTTATATTGATTCAAACTCTCTAATAACAAATATATATATAATAATATTAAGGCTTTACAATACCTCCTTATTAGTTGATTGATTGATTGATTGATTTAATTAACGTCCACCTTCAGTCTATGACTATATAGGACGGCTAGGCCAAATGGTCTAGCGGATAACTTTTAAAGTACAAAATTAGGAATTTAACAATAGGGTAAGTGAAAACTAATACTGGGGATTCGTTCCTGCTTACTATATGAAGTGTGTATAGTAAGATATAGAGTAGAGAGGGTTAAACCCTTTCTTTTTTATCTTTTCTTTCATCCTCCTCTTTCTCTTTCCATTTCCAAAATGGCTCTCTCTTTTTTTCTTATTATCTCTTCTTTTTTCACAATTTCGTTTTGTATTTCGGTTCTTGATAGGTGCCAAGTTTGAGTAGCGATTTTGGTAGTATTGATGAATTTGATTGCTAGTTCGATATCTATTTTCGTATTGTAGCAGAAATTGTAGGTTGATTTTCGAGATTGATATTTCTTTGAAGATTTCCTTTCTTTCTTTTTTATATATTGGGCAACCAATAAGGAGGTATACAGCTGTTTCGATATTGTTGCAGATACACTTATTGTTTGAAAGTTTGAATCGATATAAATAAGACTTAATATAACCGTGGCCGATTTTGAGTTGAAAGAAGGCGCTAGCAGTATTTCGCTTAGTACCTTCTGGTAGCTTGATTTTGGAGCTGATTTTTTATAGAAGAGTTTCGAATAGGTTGTATCTGATTGATTTGATCTGGATTTGTATTGATTGAGAATCTCTAGTTATTGATCGGAATCGTATTTCTTTATTATCATACCAAATAGCCCTATACTGGTTTCGCTTGAAGTGGCCCATATTGAAGTTGCTTCTTTCGCTAATTTATCAGCCATTTCATTTCCTTATATCGAAGTATAACCTGGAATCCAATTTAAAGAGACTTCAGCTCCTTTTGCTCTAATATTCTCTGTTACCTTGATTGCTTGTATTTGGTAGGCTTGCCCGGAGTGATTGGAAGGGGTTTTTAGATGATAAAGTCCAGCTTAATTGTCCGAATAGATCTTGAATTTCTGTCCTTCATATACTACAGTACTAGCATATTCGATAGCTTTTATAACTCCCAATAATTCTCCATTATATACTAATTGATTGATATTAATATTCAAACGTTTTCGATAAGAGATTGATTCATTTAATTGTATTGCAACTATCCTACTCCTATTCCAATTCCTTTTTTGATAGAAGATGTATTAGTATATATATAAACTGTATTTGATCTCTATATTTAAATATAATATTGTAAAGAGTAGCTGTATCTTCTTTCGAGGCTTTACTAATATTGACTTTGTAAGGTGTATCTCTTTCCAGAGAGGGAAGTTGAAATGAATAATCTTTTCGAGAATAGATAGATTGAAATCTTGTTCTATAAATTCTTTTATTTTATTTAATTGAAATAACTTATAACGTTTCCTTCGAGGGGTAGTTATTGTTTCTAGGTTCGATTTGTATTGAGATAGCATTTCTTTTTTGATATTGATTAAATGATTTGGTGATAGTTTTATTAATTGAAAGGTATATCGTTTTATATTTGAATCTAACCGGATTTTTGCTGGTTTTAATTCTGCTTCGATTTTTATTAAAAAGATTAAGGCGGTTTTGAAAACTCCAAATATCTTTCGAAGAGTTAGATTTTGAAGTGATTAAAGCATGTCCTTGAATTTGATTTAACCTTTCCACCAACTTTCGATTTGTAGTTAGCAATACTAATTATACAAGCTATATATAGCTATCTCATAGTCTTAGGACTAAGACCTTTTTCTGTATTAGCTAAGCGAGCCATTCGTTGAAAGGCTCTTTTCGCTTGTGCTGCTCTGATATTGACGTGTTGATCGAATTTGAGATTCGGATCGAACCAGATACCAAGCCATCTAATTAGAGATTGGGGTATTACTGTTTTCCGAATTGGGTAAAGTAATAGGATATTGAGCTG